>NC_142027.1:128059870-128369037 GCF_982192425.1 Myodes glareolus
CTCTGAAAGAAAAGCAGTCTGTTCCAACACTTCAATTCACTGTGCGAAGTGAAAGGAGTGTTGCTTCACTTTCTAAATGTAGTTTCAGAGAAAATCACTTTCCTACGAAAGTGCCTTAAGCCACTTATAAGTATTCACAAGAAAATCAAATGCGTTTCTCTGAAAGAGAAGCAATCTGTTCCAATACTTCAGTTCACTGTGCGAAGTGAATGGAGTGTTGCGTCACTTTCTAAATGCTGTAGTTTTAGAGAAAATCACTTTCTTTTGAAGGTGCCTTAAGCTATTTATAAACATTCACAAGTAACTCACATGCGTTTCTCTGAAAGAGAAGGAGTCTGTTCCAACACTTCAATTCACTGTTCGAAGTGAATGGAGGGTTGCTTCACTTTCTAAATGCTGTAGTTTCAGAGAAAATTACTTTCCTTTGAAAGTGCCTTAAGCTACTTATGAGTATTCACAAGAAAATCAAATGCGTTTCTCTGAAAGAGAAGCAATCTGTTCCAATACTTCAGTTCACTGTGCGAAGTGAATGGAGTGTTGCGTCACTTTCTAAATGCTGTAGTTTCAGAGAAAATCACTTTCTTTTGAAAGTGCCTTGAGCTACTCTCAGGCATTCACAAGGAACGCACATGCCTTTATCTGAAAGGGAAGCAGTCTGTTACAACACTTCAATTCACTGTGCGAAGTGAATGGAGTGTTGCTTCACTTTCTAAATGCTGTAGTTTCAGAGAAAATCACTTTCCTATGAAAGTGCCTTAAGCCACTTATATGCATTCACAAAAAACTTACATGCGTTTCTCTGAAAGAGAAATTTTCTGTTCCACCACTTCAATTCACTGTGCGAAGTGAATGGAGGGTTGCTTCAGTTTCTCAATGCTGTAGTTTTAGAGAAAATCACTTTCTTTTGAAGGTGCCTTAAGCTATTTATAAACATTCACAAGTAACTCACATGCGTTTCTCTGAAAGAGAAGGAGTCTGTTCCAACACTTCAATTCACTGTTCGAAGTGAATGGAATGTTGCTTCACTTTCTAAATGCTGTAATTTCTGAGAAAATCACTTTCTTTTGAAAGTTCCTTAAGCTACTTACGAGCATTAACAATAAACTCACATGCATTTCTCTGAAAGTGATGCAGTGTGTTCCAACACTTCAATTCACTGTGCGAAGTGAATGGAGTGTTGCTTCACTTTCTAAATGCTGTAGTTTCAGAGAAAATTACTTTCCTTTGAAAGTGCCTTAAGCTACTTATGAGTATTCACAAGAAAATCAAATGCGTTTCTCTGAAAGAGAAGCAATCTGTTCCAATACTTCAGTTCACTCTGCGAAGTGAATGGAGTGTTGCGTCACTTTCTAAATGCTGTAGTTTCAGAGAAAATCACTTTCTTTTGAAAGTGCCTTAAGCTACTCTCAGGCATTCACAAGGAACGCACATGCCTTTATCTGAAAGGGAAGCAGTCTGTTACAACACTTCAATTCACTGTGGGAAGTGAATGGAGTGTTGCTTCACTTTCTAAATGCTGTAGTTTCAGAGAAAATCACTTTCCTATGAAAATGCCTTAAGCCACTTATAAGCATTCACAAAAAACTTACATGCGTTTCTCTGAAAGAGAAATTTTCTGTTCCACCACTTCAATTCACTGTGCGAAGTGAATGGAGGGTTGCTTCAGTTTCTCAATGCTGTAGCTTTAGAGAAAATCACTTTCTTTTGAATGTGCCTTAAGCTATTTATGAGCATTCACAAAAAACTCAAATGCATTTCTCTGAAAGAGAAGCAGTGTGTTCCACCACTTCAATTCACTGTGCGAAGTGAATGGAGTGTTGCTTCACTTTCTAAATGCTGTAGTTTCAGAGAAAATCACTTTCCTATGAAAGTACATTAGGCTATTTAGGAGCATTCACATGAAACTCAAATGCGTTTCTCTTAATGAGAAGAAGTCTGTTGCAACACTTCAATTCACTGTGCGATGTTAATGGAGTTTTGCTTCACTTTCTAAATGCTGTAGTTTCAGAGAAAATCACTTTCTTTTGAAAGTGCCTTGAGCTAATTATAAGCATTCTCAAGAAACTCTCATGCACTTCTCTGAAAGAGAAGCAGGATGTTCCAACACTTCAATTCACTATGTGAAGTGAATGGAGTGCTGCTTCACTTTCTAAATGCTGTACTTTCACAGAAAATCACTTTCCTATGTTAGTGCCTTAACATACTTATAAGCATTTAGAAGAAACTCACTTGCGTTTCTCTGAAAGAAAAGCAGTCTGTTCCAACACTTCAATTCACTGTGCGAAGTGAAAGGAGTGTTGCTTCACTTTCTAAATGTAGTTTCAGAGAAAATCACTTTCCTATGAAAGTGCCTTAAGCCACTTATAAGTATTCACAAAAAACTTACATGCGTTTCTCTGAAAGTAAAATAGTCTGTTCCAACACTTCAATTCACTGTGAAAAGTTAATTTAGGGTTGCTTCACTTTCTTAATGCTGTAGTTTCAGAGAAAATCACTTTCCTATGACAGTGCGTAAAACTACTTATTAGCATTACCAAGAAACTCACAAGCATTTCTGTGAAAGAGAAGCAGTCTGTTCCAACACTTCAATTCACTGTGTGAAGTTAATGGAGTGTTGCTTCACTTTCTAAATGCTGTAGTTCCAGATAAAATCACGTTCTTTTGAAATTGCCTTAAGCTATTTATGAGCATTCACAAGAAACTCAAATGCGTTTCTCTTAAAGAGAAGTCTGTTGCCACACTTCAATTCACTGTGCGATGTTAATGGAGTTTTGCTTCACTTTCTAAATGCTGTAGTTTCAGAGAAAATCACTTTCCTTTGAAAGAGCCTTAAGCTAATTATAAGCATTCACAAGAAACTCATATGCGTTTCTCTGAAAGAAAAGTTGTTTGTTCCAACGCTTCAATTCACTGTGCGAAGTGAATGGAGTGTTGCTTCACTTTCTAAATGCCGTAGTTTCAGAGAAAATCACTTTCTTGGAAAGTGCCTTAAGCTACTCACAAGCATTCACAAGGAACGAACATGCCTTTCTCTGAAAGAGAAGCAGTCTGTTCCAATACTTCAATTCACTGTGTGAAGTGAATGGAGTGTTGCTTTACTTTCTCAATGCTGTAGTTTCAGAGAAAATCACATTCTTTTGAAAGTGCCTTAAGCTGTTCACAAGCATTCACAAGAAATTCACATGCGTTTCTCTGAAAGAGAAGCAGTCTGTTCCAACTCTTCAATTCACTGTGCGAAGTGAATGGAGTGTTCCTTCACTTTCTAAATGCTGTCGTTTCAGAGAAAATCACTTTCCTATGAAAGTGCCTAAAGCTACTTATAAGCATTCACAAGGAACTCACATGCATTTCTCTGAAAGAGAAGCAGTATGTACCAACACTTCAATTCACTGTGCGAAGTGAATGGAGTGTTGCTTCACTTTCTAAATGCTGTAGTTTCAGAGAAAATCACTTTCCTTTGAAAGTGCCTTAAGCTACTTATGAGCATTAACAAGAAATTCAAATGCGTTTCTCTGAAAGAGAAGCAGTCTGTTGCAACACTTCAAATCACTGTGCGATGTTAATGGAGTTTTGCTTCACGTTTGAAATGCTGTAGTTTCAGAGAAAATCACTTTCCTTTCAAAGTGCCTTAAGCTAATTATAAGCATTCACAGGAAACTCACGTGCGCTTCTCTGAAAGAAAATCAGTCTGTTCCAACACTTCAATTCACTGTGAGAAGTGAATGGAGTGTTGCTTCACTTTTTAAATGCTCTAGTTTCAGAGAAAATCACTTTCCTATGAAAGCGCCTAAAGCTACTTATTAGCATTCACAAGAAACTCACATGCATTTCTCTGAAAGATAAGCAGTCTGTTCAAACAGTTCAATTCACTGTGCGAAGTAAATGGAGGGTGGCTTCACTTTCTAAATGCTGTAGCTTCAGAGAAAATCACTTTCCTTTGGAAGTGCCTTATACTTCTCACAAGCATTAACAAGAAACTCAAATGCATTTCTCTGAAAGAGAAGCAGTCTGTTCCAACTCTGCAATTCACTGTGCGAAGTGAATGGAGTGTTGCTTCACTTTCTAAATGCTTTAGTTTCAGAGCAAATCATTTCCCTTTGAATGTGCCTTCAGCTACTTATAAAAATAACAAGGACTCATATGCGTTTCTCTGTAAGAGAAGCTGTTTGTTCCAACACTTCACTTCACTGTTCAATGTGAATGGAGTGTTGCTTCACTTTCTAAATGCTGTAGTTTCAGAGAAAATCACTTTCTTTTGTAAGTGCCTTAAGCTACTCACAAGCATTCACAAGAAATTCACATGCGTTTCAATGAAAGAGAAGCAGTCTGTTCCAACACTAAAATTCACTGTGCGAAGTGAATGGAGCGTTGCTTCACTTTCTAAATGCTGTAGTTTCAGAGAAAATGACTTTCTTTTGAAAGTGCCAAAGCTACTCTCAAGCATTCACAAGCATCTCACTTGCATTTCTCTGAAAGAGAAGCAGTCTGTTGCAACACTTCAATTCACTGTGCGATGTTAACGGAGTTTTGCTTCATGTTCGAAATGCTGTAGTTTCAGAGAAAATCACTTTCCTATGAAAGTGCCTTAAGTCACTTATAAGCATTCACCAAAAACTTACATGCGTTTCTCTGAAAGAGAAGTAGTCTTTCCAACACTTCAATTCACTGTGCGAATTGAATGAAGAGTTGCTACACTTTCAAAATGCTGTAGATTCAATAAAATCATTTTCCTTTCAAAGTGCCTTAAGCTACTTAGAAGCATTCACAAGAAACTCATATGCGTTCCTCTGAAAGACAAGCAGTCTGTTCGAACTCTTCAATTCACTGTGCAATGTTAACGGAATGTTGCTTCACTTTCTAAATGCTGTAGTTTTAGAGAAAATCACTTTCTTTTGAAAGTGCCTTAAGCTACTTATGAGCATCCACAAAAAAACTCAAATGCGTTTCTCTGAAAGAGAAGCAGTCTGTTCCAACACTTCAATTCACTGTGCGAAGTGAATGGAGCGTTGCTTCACTTTCTAAATGCTGTAGTTTAAGAGAAAATCACTTTGTTTTGAAAGTGCCTTGAGCTACTCACAAGCATCCACAAGCATCTCACTTGCATTTCTCTGAAAGAGAAGCAGTGTGTTCCACCACTTCAATTCACTGTGCGAAGTGAATGGAGGGTTGCTTCACTTTCTAAATGCTGTAGTTTCAGAGAAAATTACTTTCCTTTGAAAGTGCCTTAAGCTACTTATGAGTATTCACAAGAAAATCAAATGCGTTTCTCTGAAAGAGAAGCAATCTGTTCCAATACTTCAGTTCACTCTGCGAAGTGAATGGAGGGTTGCTTCAGTTTCTCAATGCTGTAGCTTTAGAGAAAATCACTTTCTTTTGAATGTGCCTTAAGCTATTTATGAGCATTCACAAGGAACTCACATGCATTTCTCTGAAAGAGAAGCAGTATGTTCCAACACTTCAATTCACTGTGCGAAGTGAATGGAGTGTTGCTTCACTTTCTAAATGCTGTAGTTTCAGAGAAAATCACTTTCCTTTGAAAGTGCCTTAAGCTACTTATGAGCATTAACAAGAAATTCAAATGCGTTTCTCTGAAAGAGAAGCAGTCTGTTGCAACACTTCAAATCACTGTGCGATGTTAATGGAGTTTTGCTTCACGTTTGAAATGCTGTAGTTTCAGAGAAAATCACTTTCCTTTCAAAGTGCCTTAAGCTAATTATAAGCATTCACAGGAAACTCACGTGCGCTTCTCTGAAAGAAAATCAGTCTGTTCCAACACTTCAATTCACTGTGAGAAGTGAATGGAGTGTTGCTTCACTTTTTAAATGCTCTAGTTTCAGAGAAAATCACTTTCCTATGAAAGCGCCTAAAGCTACTTATTAGCATTCACAAGAAACTCACATGCATTTCTCTGAAAGATAAGCAGTCTGTTCAAACAGTTCAATTCACTGTGCGAAGTAAATGGAGGGTGGCTTCACTTTCTAAATGCTGTAGCTTCAGAGAAAATCACTTTCCTTTGGAAGTGCCTTATACTTCTCACAAGCATTAACAAGAAACTCAAATGCATTTCTCTGAAAGAGAAGCAGTCTGTTCCAACTCTGCAATTCACTGTGCGAAGTGAATGGAGTGTTGCTTCACTTTCTAAATGCTTTAGTTTCAGAGCAAATCATTTCCCTTTGAATGTGCCTTCAGCTACTTATAAAAATAACAAGGACTCATATGCGTTTCTCTGTAAGAGAAGCTGTTTGTTCCAACACTTCACTTCACTGTTCAATGTGAATGGAGTGTTGCTTCACTTTCTAAATGCTGTAGTTTCAGAGAAAATCACTTTCTTTTGTAAGTGCCTTAAGCTACTCACAAGCATTCACAAGAAATTCACATGCGTTTCAATGAAAGAGAAGCAGTCTGTTCCAACACTAAAATTCACTGTGCGAAGTGAATGGAGCGTTGCTTCACTTTCTAAATGCTGTAGTTTCAGAGAAAATGACTTTCTTTTGAAAGTGCCAAAGCTACTCTCAAGCATTCACAAGCATCTCACTTGCATTTCTCTGAAAGAGAAGCAGTCTGTTGCAACACTTCAATTCACTGTGCGATGTTAACGGAGTTTTGCTTCATGTTCGAAATGCTGTAGTTTCAGAGAAAATCACTTTCCTATGAAAGTGCCTTAAGTCACTTATAAGCATTCACCAAAAACTTACATGCGTTTCTCTGAAAGAGAAGTAGTCTTTCCAACACTTCAATTCACTGTGCGAATTGAATGAAGAGTTGCTACACTTTCAAAATGCTGTAGATTCAATAAAATCATTTTCCTTTGAAAGTGCCTTAAGCTACTTAGAAGCATTCACAAGAAACTCATATGCGTTCCTCTGAAAGACAAGCAGTCTGTTCGAACTCTTCAATTCACTGTGCAATGTTAACGGAATGTTGCTTCACTTTCTAAATGCTGTAGTTTTAGAGAAAATCACTTTCTTTTGAAAGTGCCTTAAGCTACTTATGAGCATACACAAAAAAACTCAAATGCGTTTCTCTGAAAGAGAAGCAGTCTGTTCCAACACTTCAATTCACTGTGCGAAGTGAATGGAGCGTTGCTTCACTTTCTAAATGCTGTAGTTTAAGAGAAAATCACTTTGTTTTGAAAGTGCCTTGAGCTACTCACAAGCATCCACAAGCATCTCACTTGCATTTCTCTGAAAGAGAAGCAGTGTGTTCCACCACTTCAATTCACTGTGCGAAGTGAATGGAGGGTTGCTTCACTTTCTAAATGCTGTAGTTTCAGAGAAAATTACTTTCCTTTGAAAGTGCCTTAAGCTACTTATGAGTATTCACAAGAAAATCAAATGCGTTTCTCTGAAAGAGAAGCAATCTGTTCCAATACTTCAGTTCACTCTGCGAAGTGAATGGAGGGTTGCTTCAGTTTCTCAATGCTGTAGCTTTAGAGAAAATCACTTTCTTTTGAATGTGCCTTAAGCTATTTATGAGCATTCACAAGGAACTCACATGCATTTCTCTGAAAGAGAAGCAGTATGTTCCAACACTTCAATTCACTGTGCGAAGTGAATGGAGTGTTGCTTCACTTTCTAAATGCTGTAGTTTCAGAGAAAATCACTTTCCTTTGAAAGTGCCTTAAGCTACTTATGAGCATTAACAAGAAATTCAAATGCGTTTCTCTGAAAGAGAAGCAGTCTGTTGCAACACTTCAAATCACTGTGCGATGTTAATGGAGTTTTGCTTCACGTTTGAAATGCTGTAGTTTCAGAGAAAATCACTTTCCTTTCAAAGTGCCTTAAGCTAATTATAAGCATTCACAGGAAACTCACGTGCGCTTCTCTGAAAGAAAATCAGTCTGTTCCAACACTTCAATTCACTGTGAGAAGTGAATGGAGTGTTGCTTCACTTTTTAAATGCTCTAGTTTCAGAGAAAATCACTTTCCTATGAAAGCGCCTAAAGCTACTTATTAGCATTCACAAGAAACTCACATGCATTTCTCTGAAAGATAAGCAGTCTGTTCAAACAGTTCAATTCACTGTGCGAAGTAAATGGAGGGTGGCTTCACTTTCTAAATGCTGTAGCTTCAGAGAAAATCACTTTCCTTTGGAAGTGCCTTATACTTCTCACAAGCATTAACAAGAAACTCAAATGCATTTCTCTGAAAGAGAAGCAGTCTGTTCCAACTCTGCAATTCACTGTGCGAAGTGAATGGAGTGTTGCTTCACTTTCTAAATGCTTTAGTTTCAGAGCAAATCATTTCCCTTTGAATGTGCCTTCAGCTACTTATAAAAATAACAAGGACTCATATGCGTTTCTCTGTAAGAGAAGCTGTTTGTTCCAACACTTCACTTCACTGTTCAATGTGAATGGAGTGTTGCTTCACTTTCTAAATGCTGTAGTTTCAGAGAAAATCACTTTCTTTTGTAAGTGCCTTAAGCTACTCACAAGCATTCACAAGAAATTCACATGCGTTTCAATGAAAGAGAAGCAGTCTGTTCCAACACTAAAATTCACTGTGCGAAGTGAATGGAGCGTTGCTTCACTTTCTAAATGCTGTAGTTTCAGAGAAAATGACTTTCTTTTGAAAGTGCCAAAGCTACTCTCAAGCATTCACAAGCATCTCACTTGCATTTCTCTGAAAGAGAAGCAGTCTGTTGCAACACTTCAATTCACTGTGCGATGTTAACGGAGTTTTGCTTCATGTTCGAAATGCTGTAGTTTCAGAGAAAATCACTTTCCTATGAAAGTGCCTTAAGTCACTTATAAGCATTCACCAAAAACTTACATGCGTTTCTCTGAAAGAGAAGTAGTCTTTCCAACACTTCAATTCACTGTGCGAATTGAATGAAGAGTTGCTACACTTTCAAAATGCTGTAGATTCAATAAAATCATTTTCCTTTGAAAGTGCCTTAAGCTACTTAGAAGCATTCACAAGAAACTCATATGCGTTCCTCTGAAAGACAAGCAGTCTGTTCGAACTCTTCAATTCACTGTGCAATGTTAACGGAATGTTGCTTCACTTTCTAAATGCTGTAGTTTTAGAGAAAATCACTTTCTTTTGAAAGTGCCTTAAGCTACTTATGAGCATCCACAAAAAAACTCAAATGCGTTTCTCTGAAAGAGAAGCAGTCTGTTCCAACACTTCAATTCACTGTGCGAAGTGAATGGAGCGTTGCTTCACTTTCTAAATGCTGTAGTTTAAGAGAAAATCACTTTGTTTTGAAAGTGCCTTGAGCTACTCACAAGCATCCACAAGCATCTCACTTGCATTTCTCTGAAAGAGAAGCAGTGTGTTCCACCACTTCAATTCACTGTGCGAAGTGAATGGAGGGTTGCTTCACTTTCTAAATGCTGTAGTTTCAGAGAAAATTACTTTCCTTTGAAAGTGCCTTAAGCTACTTATGAGTATTCACAAGAAAATCAAATGCGTTTCTCTGAAAGAGAAGCAATCTGTTCCAATACTTCAGTTCACTGTGCGAAGTGAATGGAGTGTTGCGTCACTTTCTAAATGCTGTAGTTTCAGAGAAAATCACTTTCTTTTGAAAGTGCCTTAAGCTACTCTCAGGCATTCACAAGGAACGCACATGCCTTTATCTGAAAGGGAAGCAGTCTGTTACAACACTTCAATTCACTGTGCGAAGTGAATGGAGTGTTGCTTCACTTTCTAAATGCTGTAGTTTCAGAGAAAATCACTTTCCTATGAAAGTGCCTTAAGCCACTTATAAGCATTCACAAAAAACTTACATGCGTTTCTCTGAAAGAGAAATTTTCTGTTCCACCACTGCAATTCACTGTGCGAAGTGAATGGAGGGTTGCTTCAGTTTCTCAATGCTGTAGTTTTAGAGAAAATCACTTTCTTTTGAAGGTGCCTTAAGCTATTTATAAACATTCACAAGTAACTCACATGCGTTTCTCTGAAAGAGAAGGAGTCTGTTCCAACACTTCAATTCACTGTTCGAAGTGAATGGAATGTTGCTTCACTTTCTAAATGCTGTAATTTCTGAGAAAATCACTTTCTTTTGAAAGTTCCTTAAGCTACTTACAAGCATTAACAATAAACTCACATGCATTTCTCTGAAAGTGAAGCAGTGTGTTCCAACACTTCAATTCACTGTGCGAAGTGAATGGAGTGTTGCTTCACTTTCTAAATGCTGTAGTTTCAGAGAAAATTACTTTCCTTTGAAAGTGCCTTAAGCTACTTATGAGTATTCACAAGAAAATCAAATGCGTTTCTCTGAAAGAGAAGCAATCTGTTCCAATACTTCAGTTCACTGTGCGAAGTGAATGGAGTGTTGCGTCACTTTCTAAATGCTGTAGTTTCAGAGAAAATCACTTTCTTTTGAAAGTGCCTTAAGCTACTCTCAGGCATTCACAAGGAACGCACATGCCTTTATCTGAAAGGGAAGCAGTCTGTTACAACACTTCAATTCACTGTGCGAAGTGAATGGAGTGTTGCTTCACTTTCTAAATGCTGTAGTTGCAGAGAAAATCACTTTCCTATGAAAATGCCTTAAGCCACTTATAAGCATTCACAAAAAACTTACATGCGTTTCTCTGAAAGAGAAATTTTCTGTTCCACCACTTCAGTTCACTGTGCGAAGTGAATGGAGGGTTGCTTCAGTTTCTCAATGCTGTAGCTTTAGAGAAAATCACTTTCTTTTGAATGAGCCTTAAGCTATTTATGAACATTCACAAAAAACTCAAATGCATTTCTCTGAGAGAGAAGCAGTGTGTTCCTCCACTTCAATTCACTGTGCGAAGTGAATGGAGTGTTGCTTCACTTTCTAAATGCTGTAGTTTCAGAGAAAATCACTTTCCTATGAAAGTACATTAGGCTATTTAGGAGCATTCACATGAAACTCAAATGCGTTTCTCTTAATGAGAAGAAGTCTGTTGCAACACTTCAATTCACTGTGCGATGTTAATGGAGTTTTGCTTCACTTTCTAAATGCTGTAGTTTCAGAGAAAATCACTTTCTTTTGAAAGTGCCTTGAGCTAATTATAAGCATTCTCAAGAAACTCTCATGCACTTCTCTGAAAGAGAAGCAGGATGTTCCAACACTTCAATTCACTATGTGAAGTGAATGGAGTGCTGCTTCACTTTCTAAATGCTGTACTTTCACAGAAAATCACTTTCCTATGTTAGTGCCTTAACATACTTATAAGCATTTAGAAGAAACTCACTTGCGTTTCTCTGAAAGAAAAGCAGTCTGTTCCAACACTTCAATTCACTGTGCGAAGTGAAAGGAGTGTTGCTTCACTTTCTAAATGTAGTTTCAGAGAAAATCACTTTCCTATGAAAGTGCCTTAAGCCACTTATAAGTATTCACAAAAAACTTACATGCGTTTCTCTGAAAGTAAAATAGTCTGTTCCAACACTTCAATTCACTGTGAAAAGTTAATTTAGGGTTGCTTCACTTTCTTAATGCTGTAGTTTCAGAGAAAATCACTTTCCTATGACAGTGCGTAAAACTACTTATTAGCATTACCAAGAAACTCACAAGCATTTCTGTGAAAGAGAAGCAGTCTGTTCCAACACTTCAATTCACTGTGTGAAGTTAATGGAGTGTTGCTTCACTTTCTAAATGCTGTAGTTCCAGATAAAATCACGTTCTTTTGAAATTGCCTTAAGCTATTTATGAGCATTCACAAGAAACTCAAATGCGTTTCTCTTAAAGAGAAGTCTGTTGCCACACTTCAATTCACTGTGCGATGTTAATGGAGTTTTGCTTCACTTTCTAAATGGTGTAGTTTCAGAGAAAATCACTTTCCTTTGAAAGAGCCTTAAGCTAATTATAAGCATTCACAAGAAACTCATATGCGTTTCTCTGAAAGAAAAGTTGTTTGTTCCAACGCTTCAATTCACTGTGCGAAGTGAATGGAGTGTTGCTTCACTTTCTAA
Source organism: Myodes glareolus (assembly GCF_982192425.1). Taxonomy (NCBI): domain Eukaryota; kingdom Metazoa; phylum Chordata; class Mammalia; order Rodentia; family Cricetidae; genus Myodes; species Myodes glareolus. The sequence goes on from NC_142027.1 coordinate 128,071,759, forward strand.
ATGCCGTAGTTTCAGAGAAAATCACTTTCTTGGAAAGTGCCTTAAGCTACTCACAAGCATTCACAAGGAACGAACATGCCTTTCTCTGAAAGAGAAGCAGTCTGTTCCAATACTTCAATTCACTGTGTGAAGTGAATGGAGTGTTGCTTTACTTTCTCAATGCTGTAGTTTCAGAGAAAATCACATTCTTTTGAAAGTGCCTTAAGCTGTTCACAAGCATTCACAAGAAATTCACATGCGTTTCTCTGAAAGAGAAGCAGTCTGTTCCAACTCTTCAATTCACTGTGCGAAGTGAATGGAGTGTTCCTTCACTTTCTAAATGCTGTAGTTTCAGAGAAAATCACTTTCCTTTCAAAGTGCCTTAAGCTAGTTATAAGCATTCACAAGAAAGTCACGTGCGTTTCTCTGAAAGGAAACCAGTCTGTTCCAACACTTAGATTAACTGTGCGAAGTGAATGGAGTGTTGCTTCACTTTCTAAATGCTGTCGTTTCAGAGAAAATCACTTTCCTATGAAAGTGCCTAAAGCTACTTATAAGCATTCACAAGGAACTCACATGCATTTCTCTGAAAGAGAAGCAGTATGTTCCAACACTTCAATTCACTGTGCGAAGTGAATGGAGTGTTGCTTCACTTTCTAAATGCTGTAGTTTCAGAGAAAATCACTTTCCTTTGAAAGTGCCTTAAGCTACTTATGAGTATTCACAAGAAAATCAAATGCGTTTCTCTGAAAGAGAAGCAATCTGTTCCAATACTTCAGTTCACTGTGCGAAGTGAATGGAGTGTTGCGTCACTTTCTAAATGCTGTAGTTTCAGAGAAAATCACTTTCTTTTGAAAGTGTCTTAAGCTACTCTCAGGCATTCACAAGGAACGCACATGCCTTTATCTGAAAGGGAAGCAGTCTGTTACAACACTTCAATTCACTGTGCGAAGTGAATGGAGTGTTGCTTCACTTTCTAAATGCTGTAGTTTCAGAGAAAATCACTTTCCTATGAAAGTGCCTTAAGCCACTTATAAGCATTCACAAAAAACTTACATGCGTTTCTCTGAAAGAGAAATTTTCTGTTCCACCACTGCAATTCACTGTGCGAAGTGAATGGAGGGTTGCTTCAGTTTCTCAATGCTGTAGTTTTAGAGAAAATCACTTTCTTTTGAAGGTGCCTTAAGCTATTTATAAACATTCACAAGTAACTCACATGCGTTTCTCTGAAAGAGAAGGAGTCTGTTCCAACACTTCAATTCACTGTTCGAAGTGAATGGAATGTTGCTTCACTTTCTAAATGCTGTAATTTCTGAGAAAATCACTTTCTTTTGAAAGTTCCTTAAGCTACTTACAAGCATTAACAATAAACTCACATGCATTTCTCTGAAAGTGAAGCAGTGTGTTCCAACACTTCAATTCACTGTGCGAAGTGAATGGAGTGTTGCTTCACTTTCTAAATGCTGTAGTTTCAGAGAAAATTACTTTCCTTTGAAAGTGCCTTAAGCTACTTATGAGTATTCACAAGAAAATCAAATGCGTTTCTCTGAAAGAGAAGCAATCTGTTCCAATACTTCAGTTCACTGTGCGAAGTGAATGGAGTGTTGCGTCACTTTCTAAATGCTGTAGTTTCAGAGAAAATCACTTTCTTTTGAAAGTGCCTTAAGCTACTCTCAGGCATTCACAAGGAACGCACATGCCTTTATCTGAAAGGGAAGCAGTCTGTTACAACACTTCAATTCACTGTGCGAAGTGAATGGAGTGTTGCTTCACTTTCTAAATGCTGTAGTTTCAGAGAAAATCACTTTCCTATGAAAGTGCCTTAAGCCACTTATAAGCATTCACAAAAAACTTACATGCGTTTCTCTGAAAGAGAAATTTTCTGTTCCACCACTGCAATTCACTGTGCGAAGTGAATGGAGGGTTGCTTCAGTTTCTCAATGCTGTAGTTTTAGAGAAAATCACTTTCTTTTGAAGGTGCCTTAAGCTATTTATAAACATTCACAAGTAACTCACATGCGTTTCTCTGAAAGAGAAGGAGTCTGTTCCAACACTTCAATTCACTGTTCGAAGTGAATGGAATGTTGCTTCACTTTCTAAATGCTGTAATTTCTGAGAAAATCACTTTCTTTTGAAAGTTCCTTAAGCTACTTACAAGCATTAACAATAAACTCACATGCATTTCTCTGAAAGTGAAGCAGTGTGTTCCAACACTTCAATTCACTGTGCGAAGTGAATGGAGTGTTGCTTCACTTTCTAAATGCTGTAGTTTCAGAGAAAATCACTTTCCTATGAAAATGCCTTAAGCCACTTATAAGCATTCACAAAAAACTTACATGCGTTTCTCTGAAAGAGAAGTTTTCTGTTCCACCACTTCAATTCACTGTGCGAAGTGAATGGAGGGTTGCTTCAGTTTCTCAATGCTGTAGCTTTAGAGAAAATCACTTTCTTTTGAATGTGCCTTAAGCTATTTATGAGCATTCACAAAAAACTCAAATGCATTTCTCTGAAAGAGAAGCATTGTGTTCCACCACTTCAATTCACTGTGCGAAGTGAATGGAGTGTTGCTTCACTTTCTAAATGCTGTAGTTTCAGAGAAAATCACTTTCTTTTGAAAGTGCCTTGAGCTAATTATAAGCATTCTCAAGAAACTCTCATGCACTTCTCTGAAAGAGAAGCAGGATGTTCCAACACTTCAATTCACTATGTGAAGTGAATGGAGTGCTGCTTCACTTTCTAAATGCTGTACTTTCACAGAAAATCACTTTCCTATGTTAGTGCCTTAACATACTTATAAGCATTTAGAAGAAACTCACTTGCGTTTCTCTGAAAGAAAAGCAGTCTGTTCCAACACTTCAATTCACTGTGCGAAGTGAAAGGAGTGTTGCTTCACTTTCTAAATGTAGTTTCAGAGAAAATCACTTTCCTACGAAAGTGCCTTAAGCCACTTATAAGTATTCACAAAAAACTTACATGCGTTTCTGAAAGTAAAATAGTCTGTTCCAACACTTCAATTCACTGTGAAAAGTTAATTTAGGGTTGCTTCACTTTCTTAATGCTGTAGTTTCAGAGAAAATCACTTTCCTATGACAGTGCGTAAAACTACTTATTAGCATTACCAAGAAACTCACAAGCATTTCTGTGAAAGAGAAGCAGTCTGTTCCAACACTTCAATTCACTGTGTGAAGTTAATGGAGTGTTGCTTCACTTTCTAAATGCTGTAGTTCCAGATAAAATCACGTTCTTTTGAAATTGCCTTAAGCTATTTATGAGCATTCACAAGAAACTCAAATGCGTTTCTCTTAAAGAGAAGTCTGTTGCCACACTTCAATTCACTGTGCGATGTTAATGGAGTTTTGCTTCACTTTCTAAATGGTGTAGTTTCAGAGAAAATCACTTTCCTTTGAAAGAGCCTTAAGCTAATTATAAGCATTCACAAGAAACTCATATGCGTTTCTCTGAAAGAAAAGTTGTTTGTTCCAACGCTTCAATTCACTGTGCGAAGTGAATGGAGTGTTGCTTCACTTTCTAAATGCCGTAGTTTCAGAGAAAATCACTTTCTTGGAAAGTGCCTTAAGCTACTCACAAGCATTCACAAGGAACGAACTTGCCTTTCTCTGAAAGAGAAGCAGTCTGTTCCAATACTTCAATTCACTGTGTGAAGTGAGTGGAGTGTTGCTTTACTTTCTCAATGCTGTAGTTTCAGAGAAAATCACATTCTTTTGAAAGTGCCTTAAGCTGTTCACAAGCATTCACAAGAAATTCACATGCGTTTCTCTGAAAGAGAAGCAGTCTGTTCCAACTCTTCAATTCACTGTGCGAAGTGAATGGAGTGTTCCTTCACTTTCTAAATGCTGTAGTTTCAGAGAAAATCACTTTCCTTTCAAAGTGCCTTAAGCTAGTTATAAGCATTCACAAGAAAGTCACGTGCGTTTCTCTGAAAGGAAACCAGTCTGTTCCAACACTTAGATTAACTGTGCGAAGTGAATGGAGTGTTGCTTCACTTTCTAAATGCTGTCGTTTCAGAGAAAATCACTTTCCTATGAAAGTGCCTAAAGCTACTTATAAGCATTCACAAGGAACTCACATGCATTTCTCTGAAAGAGAAGCAGTATGTTCCAACACTTCAATTCACTGTGCGAAGTGAATGGAGTGTTGCTTCACTTTCTAAATGCTGTAGTTTCAGAGAAAATCACTTTCCTTTGAAAGTGCCTTAAGCTACTTATGAGTATTCACAAGAAAATCAAATGCGTTTCTCTGAAAGAGAAGCAATCTGTTCCAATACTTCAGTTCACTGTGCGAAGTGAATGGAGTGTTGCGTCACTTTCTAAATGCTGTAGTTTCAGAGAAAATCACTTTCTTTTGAAAGTGTCTTAAGCTACTCTCAGGCATTCACAAGGAACGCACATGCCTTTATCTGAAAGGGAAGCAGTCTGTTACAACACTTCAATTCACTGTGCGAAGTGAATGGAGTGTTGCTTCACTTTCTAAATGCTGTAGTTTCAGAGAAAATCACTTTCCTATGAAAGTGCCTTAAGCCACTTATAAGCATTCACAAAAAACTTACATGCGTTTCTCTGAAAGAGAAATTTTCTGTTCCACCACTGCAATTCACTGTGCGAAGTGAATGGAGGGTTGCTTCAGTTTCTCAATGCTGTAGTTTTAGAGAAAATCACTTTCTTTTGAAGGTGCCTTAAGCTATTTATAAACATTCACAAGTAACTCACATGCGTTTCTCTGAAAGAGAAGGAGTCTGTTCCAACACTTCAATTCACTGTTCGAAGTGAATGGAATGTTGCTTCACTTTCTAAATGCTGTAATTTCTGAGAAAATCACTTTCTTTTGAAAGTTCCTTAAGCTACTTACAAGCATTAACAATAAACTCACATGCATTTCTCTGAAAGTGAAGCAGTGTGTTCCAACACTTCAATTCACTGTGCGAAGTGAATGGAGTGTTGCTTCACTTTCTAAATGCTGTAGTTTCAGAGAAAATTACTTTCCTTTGAAAGTGCCTTAAGCTACTTATGAGTATTCACAAGAAAATCAAATGCGTTTCTCTGAAAGAGAAGCAATCTGTTCCAATACTTCAGTTCACTGTGCGAAGTGAATGGAGTGTTGCGTCACTTTCTAAATGCTGTAGTTTCAGAGAAAATCACTTTCTTTTGAAAGTGCCTTAAGCTACTCTCAGGCATTCACAAGGAACGCACATGCCTTTATCTGAAAGGGAAGCAGTCTGTTACAACACTTCAATTCACTGTGCGAAGTGAATGGAGTGTTGCTTCACTTTCTAAATGCTGTAGTTTCAGAGAAAATCACTTTCCTATGAAAGTGCCTTAAGCCACTTATAAGCATTCACAAAAAACTTACATGCGTTTCTCTGAAAGAGAAATTTTCTGTTCCACCACTGCAATTCACTGTGCGAAGTGAATGGAGGGTTGCTTCAGTTTCTCAATGCTGTAGTTTTAGAGAAAATCACTTTCTTTTGAAGGTGCCTTAAGCTATTTATAAACATTCACAAGTAACTCACATGCGTTTCTCTGAAAGAGAAGGAGTCTGTTCCAACACTTCAATTCACTGTTCGAAGTGAATGGAATGTTGCTTCACTTTCTAAATGCTGTAATTTCTGAGAAAATCACTTTCTTTTGAAAGTTCCTTAAGCTACTTACAAGCATTAACAATAAACTCACATGCATTTCTCTGAAAGTGAAGCAGTGTGTTCCAACACTTCAATTCACTGTGCGAAGTGAATGGAGTGTTGCTTCACTTTCTAAATGCTGTAGTTTCAGAGAAAATCACTTTCCTATGAAAATGCCTTAAGCCACTTATAAGCATTCACAAAAAACTTACATGCGTTTCTCTGAAAGAGAAGTTTTCTGTTCCACCACTTCAATTCACTGTGCGAAGTGAATGGAGGGTTGCTTCAGTTTCTCAATGCTGTAGCTTTAGAGAAAATCACTTTCTTTTGAATGTGCCTTAAGCTATTTATGAGCATTCACAAAAAACTCAAATGCATTTCTCTGAAAGAGAAGCATTGTGTTCCACCACTTCAATTCACTGTGCGAAGTGAATGGAGTGTTGCTTCACTTTCTAAATGCTGTAGTTTCAGAGAAAATCACTTTCTTTTGAAAGTGCCTTGAGCTAATTATAAGCATTCTCAAGAAACTCTCATGCACTTCTCTGAAAGAGAAGCAGGATGTTCCAACACTTCAATTCACTATGTGAAGTGAATGGAGTGCTGCTTCACTTTCTAAATGCTGTACTTTCACAGAAAATCACTTTCCTATGTTAGTGCCTTAACATACTTATAAGCATTTAGAAGAAACTCACTTGCGTTTCTCTGAAAGAAAAGCAGTCTGTTCCAACACTTCAATTCACTGTGCGAAGTGAAAGGAGTGTTGCTTCACTTTCTAAATGTAGTTTCAGAGAAAATCACTTTCCTACGAAAGTGCCTTAAGCCACTTATAAGTATTCACAAAAAACTTACATGCGTTTCTGAAAGTAAAATAGTCTGTTCCAACACTTCAATTCACTGTGAAAAGTTAATTTAGGGTTGCTTCATTTTCTTAATGCTGTAGTTTCAGAGAAAATCACTTTCCTATGACAGTGCGTAAAACTACTTATTAGCATTACCAAGAAACTCACAAGCATTTCTGTGAAAGAGAAGCAGTCTGTTCCAACACTTCAATTCACTGTGTGAAGTTAATGGAGTGTTGCTTCACTTTCTAAATGCTGTAGTTCCAGATAAAATCACGTTCTTTTGAAATTGCCTTAAGCTATTTATGAGCATTCACAAGAAACTCAAATGCGTTTCTCTTAAAGAGAAGTCTGTTGCCACACTTCAATTCACTGTGCGATGTTAATGGAGTTTTGCTTCACTTTCTAAATGCTGTAGTTTCAGAGAAAATCACTTTCCTTTGAAAGAGCCTTAAGCTAATTATAAGCATTCACAAGAAACTCATATGCGTTTCTCTGAAAGAAAAGTTGTTTGTTCCAACGCTTCAATTCACTGTGCGAAGTGAATGGAGTGTTGCTTCACTTTCTAAATGCCGTAGTTTCAGAGAAAATCACTTTCTTGGAAAGTGCCTTAAGCTACTCACAAGCATTCACAAGGAACGAACTTGCCTTTCTCTGAAAGAGAAGCAGTCTGTTCCAATACTTCAATTCACTGTGTGAAGTGAGTGGAGTGTTGCTTTACTTTCTCAATGCTGTAGTTTCAGAGAAAATCACATTCTTTTGAAAGTGCCTTAAGCTGTTCACAAGCATTCACAAGAAATTCACATGCGTTTCTCTGAAAGAGAAGCAGTCTGTTCCAACTCTTCAATTCACTGTGCGAAGTGAATGGAGTGTTCCTTCACTTTCTAAATGCTGTAGTTTCAGAGAAAATCACTTTCCTTTCAAAGTGCCTTAAGCTAGTTATAAGCATTCACAAGAAAGTCACGTGCGTTTCTCTGAAAGGAAACCAGTCTGTTCCAACACTTAGATTAACTGTGCGAAGTGAATGGAGTGTTGCTTCACTTTCTAAATGCTGTCGTTTCAGAGAAAATCACTTTCCTATGAAAGTGCCTAAAGCTACTTATAAGCATTCACAAGGAACTCACATGCATTTCTCTGAAAGAGAAGCAGTATGTTCCAACACTTCAATTCACTGTGCGAAGTGAATGGAGTGTTGCTTCACTTTCTAAATGCTGTAGTTTCAGAGAAAATCACTTTCCTTTGAAAGTGCCTTAAGCTACTTATGAGTATTCACAAGAAAATCAAATGCGTTTCTCTGAAAGAGAAGCAATCTGTTCCAATACTTCAGTTCACTGTGCGAAGTGAATGGAGTGTTGCGTCACTTTCTAAATGCTGTAGTTTCAGAGAAAATCACTTTCCTTTCAAAGTGCCTTAAGCTAGTTATAAGCATTCACAAGAAAGTCACGTGCGTTTCTCTGAAAGGAAACCAGTCTGTTTCAACACTTAGATTAACTGTACGAAGAGAATGGAGTGTTGCTTCACTTTCTAAATGCTGTCGTTTCAGAGAAAATCACTTTCCTATGAAAGTGCCTAAAGCTACTTATAAGCATTCACAAGGAACTCACATGCATTTCTCTGAAAGAGAAGCAGTATGTTCCAACACTTCAATTCACTGTGCGAAGTGAGTGGAGTGTTGCTTCACTTTCTAAATGCTGTAGTTTCAGAGAAAATCACTTTCCTTTGAAAGTGCCTTAAGCTACTTATGAGTATTCACAAGAAAATCAAATGCGTTTCTCTGAAAGAGAAGCAATCTGTTCCAATACTTCAGTTCACTGTGCGAAGTGAATGGAGTGTTGCGTCACTTTCTAAATGCTGTAGTTTCAGAGAAAATCACTTTCTTTTGAAAGTGCCTTAAGCTACTCTCAGGCATTCACAAGGAACGCACATGCCTTTATCTGAAAGGGAAGCAGTCTGTTACAACACTTCAATTCACTGTGCGAAGTGAATGGAGTGTTGCTTCACTTTCTAAATGCTGTCGTTTCAGAGAAAATCACTTTCCTATGAAAGTGCCTTAAGCCACTTATAAGCATTCACAAAAAACTTACATGCGTTTCTCTGAAAGAGAAATTTTCTGTTCCACCACTGCAATTCACTGTGCGAAGTGAATGGAGGGTTGCTTCAGTTTCTCAATGCTGTAGTTTTAGAGAAAATCACTTTCTTTTGAAGGTGCCTTAAGCTATTTATAAACATTCACAAGTAACTCACATGCGTTTCTCTGAAAGAGAAGGAGTCTGTTCCAACACTTCAATTCACTGTTCGAAGTGAATGGAATGTTGCTTCACTTTCTAAATGCTGTAATTTCTGAGAAAATCACTTTCTTTTGAAAGTTCCTTAAGCTACTTACAAGCATTAACAATAAACTCACATGCATTTCTCTGAAAGTGAAGCAGTGTGTTCCAACACTTCAATTCACTGTGCGAAGTGAATGGAGTGTTGCTTCACTTTCTAAATGCTGTAGTTTCAGAGAAAATTACTTTCCTTTGAAAGTGCCTTAAGCTACTTATGAGTATTCACAAGAAAATCAAATGCGTTTCTCTGAAAGAGAAGCAATCTGTTCCAATACTTCAGTTCACTGTGCGAAGTGAATGGAGTGTTGCGTCACTTTCTAAATGCTGTAGTTTCAGAGAAAATCACTTTCTTTTGAAAGTGCCTTAAGCTACTCTCAGGCATTCACAAGGAACGCACATGCCTTTATCTGAAAGGGAAGCAGTCTGTTACAACACTTCAATTCACTGTGCGAAGTGAATGGAGTGTTGCTTCACTTTCTAAATGCTGTAGTTTCAGAGAAAATCACTTTCCTATGAAAATGCCTTAAGCCACTTATAAGCATTCACAAAAAACTTACATGCGTTTCTCTGAAAGAGAAATTTTCTGTTCCACCACTTCAATTCACTGTGCGAAGTGAATGGAGGGTTGCTTCAGTTTCTCAATGCTGTAGTTTTAGAGAAAATCACTTTCTTTTGAAGGTGCCTTAAGCTATTTATAAACATTCACAAGTAACTCACATGCGTTTCTCTGAAAGAGAAGGAGTCTGTTCCAACACTTCAATTCACTGTTCGAAGTGAATGGAATGTTGCTTCACTTTCTAAATGCTGTAATTTCTGAGAAAATCACTTTCTTTTGAAAGTTCCTTAAGCTACTTACAAGCATTAACAATAAACTCACATGCATTTCTCTGAAAGTGAAGCAGTGTGTTCCAACACTTCAATTCACTGTGCGAAGTGAATGGAGTGTTGCTTCACTTTCTAAATGCTGTAGTTTCAGAGAAAATCACTTTCCTTTGAAAGAGCCTTAAGCTAATTATAAGCATTCACAAGAAACTCATATGCGTTTCTCTGAAAGAAAAGTTGTTTGTTCCAACGCTTCAATTCACTGTGCGAAGTGAATGGAGTGTTGCTTCACTTTCTAAATGCCGTAGTTTCAGAGAAAATCACTTTCTTGGAAAGTGCCTTAAGCTACTCACAAGCATTCACAAGGAACGAACATGCCTTTCTCTGAAAGAGAAGCAGTCTGTTCCAATACTTCAATTCACTGTGTGAAGTGAATGGAGTGTTGCTTTACTTTCTCAATGCTGTAGTTTCAGAGAAAATCACATTCTTTTGAAAGTGCCTTAAGCTGTTCACAAGCATTCACAAGAAATTCACATGCGTTTCTCTGAAAGAGAAGCAGTCTGTTCCAACTCTTCAATTCACTGTGCGAAGTGAATGGAGTGTTCCTTCACTTTCTAAATGCTGTAGTTTCAGAGAAAATCACTTTCCTTTCAAAGTGCCTTAAGCTAGTTATAAGCATTCACAAGAAAGTCACGTGCGTTTCTCTGAAAGGAAACCAGTCTGTTCCAACACTTAGATTAACTGTGCGAAGTGAATGGAGTGTTGCTTCACTTTCTAAATGCTGTCGTTTCAGAGAAAATCACTTTCCTATGAAAGTGCCTAAAGCTACTTATAAGCATTCACAAGGAACTCACATGCATTTCTCTGAAAGAGAAGCAGTATGTTCCAACACTTCAATTCACTGTGCGAAGTGAATGGAGTGTTGCTTCACTTTCTAAATGCTGTAGTTTCAGAGAAAATCACTTTCCTTTGAAAGTGCCTTAAGCTACTTATGAGTATTCACAAGAAAATCAAATGCGTTTCTCTGAAAGAGAAGCAATCTGTTCCAATACTTCAGTTCACTGTGCGAAGTGAATGGAGTGTTGCTTCACTTTCTAAATGCTGTAGTTTCAGAGAAAATCACTTTCCTTTCAAAGTGCCTTAGCTAGTTATAAGCATTCACAAGAAAGTCACGTGCGTTTCTCTGAAAGGAAACCAGTCTGTTCCAACACTTAGATTAACTGTGCGAAGTGAATGGAGTGTTGCTTCACTTTCTAAATGCTGTCGTTTCAGAGAAAATCACTTTCCTATGAAAGTGCCTAAAGCTACTTATAAGCATTCAAAAGGAACTCACATGCATTTCTCTGAAAGAGAAGCAGTATGTTCCAACACTTCAATTCACTGTGCGAAGTGAATGGAGTGTTGCTTCACTTTCTAAATGCTGTAGTTTCAGAGAAAATCACTTTCCTTTGAAAGTGCCTTAAGCTACTTATGAGTATTCACAAGAAAATCAAATGCGTTTCTCTGAAAGAGAAGCAATCTGTTCCAATACTTCAGTTCACTGTGCGAAGTGAATGGAGTGTTGCGTCACTTTCTAAATGCTGTAGTTTCAGAGAAAATCACTTTCTTTTGAAAGTGCCTTAAGCTACTCTCAGGCATTCACAAGGAACGCACATGCCTTTATCTGAAAGGGAAGCAGTCTGTTACAACACTTCAATTCACTGTGCGAAGTGAATGGAGTGTTGCTTCACTTTCTAAATGCTGTCGTTTCAGAGAAAATCACTTTCCTATGAAAGTGCCTTAAGCCACTTATAAGCATTCACAAAAAACTTACATGCGTTTCTCTGAAAGAGAAATTTTCTGTTCCACCACTGCAATTCACTGTGCGAAGTGAATGGAGGGTTGCTTCAGTTTCTCAATGCTGTAGTTTTAGAGAAAATCACTTTCTTTTGAAGGTGCCTTAAGCTATTTATAAACATTCACAAGTAACTCACATGCGTTTCTCTGAAAGAGAAGGAGTCTGTTCCAACACTTCAATTCACTGTTCGAAGTGAATGGAATGTTGCTTCACTTTCTAAATGCTGTAATTTCTGAGAAAATCACTTTCTTTTGAAAGTTCCTTAAGCTACTTACAAGCATTAACAATAAACTCACATGCATTTCTCTGAAAGTGAAGCAGTGTGTTCCAACACTTCAATTCACTGTGCGAAGTGAATGGAGTGTTGCTTCACTTTCTAAATGCTGTAGTTTCAGAGAAAATTACTTTCCTTTGAAAGTGCCTTAAGCTACTTATGAGTATTCACAAGAAAATCAAATGCGTTTCTCTGAAAGAGAAGCAATCTGTTCCAATACTTCAGTTCACTGTGCGAAGTGAATGGAGTGTTGCGTCACTTTCTAAATGCTGTAGTTTCAGAGAAAATCACTTTCTTTTGAAAGTGCCTTAAGCTACTCTCAGGCATTCACAAGGAACGCACATGCCTTTATCTGAAAGGGAAGCAGTCTGTTACAACACTTCAATTCACTGTGCGAAGTGAATGGAGTGTTGCTTCACTTTCTAAATGCTGTAGTTTCAGAGAAAATCACTTTCCTATGAAAATGCCTTAAGCCACTTATAAGCATTCACAAAAAACTTACATGCGTTTCTCTGAAAGAGAAATTTTCTGTTCCACCACTTCAGTACACTGTGCGAAGTGAATGGAGGGTTGCTTCAGTTTCTCAATGCTGTAACTTTAGAGAAAATCACTTTCTATTGTATGTGCCTTAAGCTATTTATGAACATTCACAAAAAACTCAAATGCATTTCTCTGAAAGAGAAGCAGTGTGTTCCACCACTTCAATTCACTGTGCGAAGTGAATGGAGTGTTGCTTCACTTTCTAAATGCTGTAGTTTCAGAGAAAATCACTTTCCTATGAAAATGCCTTAAGCCACTTATAAGCATTCACAAAAAACTTACATGCGTTTCTCTGAAAGAGAAATATTCTGTTCCACCACTTCAATTCACTGTGCGAAGTGAATGGAGGGTTGCTTCAGTTTCTCAATGCTGTAACTTTAGAGAAAATCACTTTCTTTTGTATGTGCCTTAAGCTATTTATGAACATTCACAAAAAACTCAAATGCATTTCTCTGAAAGAGAAGCAGTGTGTTCCACCACTTCAATTCACTGTGCGAAGTGAATGGAGTGTTGCTTCACTTTCTAAATGCTGTAGTTTCAGAGAAAATCACTTTCCTATGAAAATGCCTTAAGCCACTTATAAGCATTCACAAAAAACTTACATGCGTTTCTCTGAAAGAGAAATTTTCTGTTCCACCACTTCAATTCCCTGTGCGAAGTGAATGGAGGGTTGCTTCAGTTTCTCAATGCTGTAGTTTTAGAGAAAATCACTTTCTTTTGAAGGTGCCTTAAGCTATTTATAAACATTCACAAGTAACTCACATGCGTTTCTCTGAAAGAGAAGGAGTCTGTTCCAACACTTCAATTCACTGTTCGAAGTGAATGGAATGTTGCTTCACTTTCTAAATGCTGTAATTTCTGAGAAAATCACTTTCTTTTGAAAGTTCCTTAAGCTACTTACAAGCATTAACAATAAACTCACATGCATTTCTCTGAAAGTGAAGCAGTGTGTTCCAACACTTCAATTCACTGTGCGAAGTGAATGGAGTGTTGCTTCACTTTCTAAATGCTGTAGTTTCAGAGAAAATCACTTTCCTTTGAAAGAGCCTTAAGCTAATTATAAGCATTCACAAGAAACTCATATGCGTTTCTCTGAAAGAAAAGTTGTTTGTTCCAACGCTTCAATTCACTGTGCGAAGTGAATGGAGTGTTGCTTCACTTTCTAAATGCCGTAGTTTCAGAGAAAATCACTTTCTTGGAAAGTGCCTTAAGCTACTCACAAGCATTCACAAGGAATGAACATGCCTTTCTCTGAAAGAGAAGCAGTCTGTTCCAATACTTCAATTCACTGTGTGAAGTGAATGGAGTGTTGCTTTACTTTCTCAATGCTGTAGTTTCAGAGAAAATCACATTCTTTTGAAAGTGCCTTAAGCTGTTCACAAGCATTCACAAGAAATTCACATGCGTTTCTCTGAAAGAGAAGCAGTCTGTTCCAACTCTTCAATTCACTGTGCGAAGTGAATGGAGTGTTCCTTCACTTTCTAAATGCTGTAGTTTCAGAGAAAATCACTTTCCTTTCAAAGTGCCTTAAGCTAGTTATAAGCATTCACAAGAAAGTCACGTGCGTTTCTCTGAAAGGAAACCAGTCTGTTCCAACACTTAGATTAACTGTGCGAAGTGAATGGAGTGTTGCTTCACTTTCTAAATGCTGTCGTTTCAGAGAAAATCACTTTCCTATGAAAGTGCCTAAAGCTACTTATAAGCATTCACAAGGAACTCACATGCATTTCTCTGAAAGAGAAGCAGTATGTTCCAACACTTCAATTCACTGTGCGAAGTGAATGGAGTGTTGCTTCACTTTCTAAATGCTGTAGTTTCAGAGAAAATCACTTTCCTTTGAAAGTGCCTTAAGCTACTTATGAGTATTCACAAGAAAATCAAATGCGTTTCTCTGAAAGAGAAGCAATCTGTTCCAATACTTCAGTTCACTGTGCGAAGTGAATGGAGTGTTGCGTCACTTTCTAAATGCTGTAGTTTCAGAGAAAATCACTTTCCTTTCAAAGTGCCTTAGCTAGTTATAAGCATTCACAAGAAAGTCACGTGCGTTTCTCTGAAAGGAAACCAGTCTGTTCCAACACTTAGATTAACTGTGCGAAGTGAATGGAGTGTTGCTTCACTTTCTAAATGCTGTCGTTTCAGAGAAAATCACTTTCCTATGAAAGTGCCTAAAGCTACTTATAAGCATTCAAAAGGAACTCACATGCATTTCTCTGAAAGAGAAGCAGTATGTTCCAACACTTCAATTCACTGTGCGAAGTGAATGGAGTGTTGCTTCACTTTCTAAATGCTGTAGTTTCAGAGAAAATCACTTTCCTTTGAAAGTGCCTTAAGCTACTTATGAGTATTCACAAGAAAATCAAATGCGTTTCTCTGAAAGAGAAGCAATCTGTTCCAATACTTCAGTTCACTGTGCGAAGTGAATGGAGTGTTGCGTCACTTTCTAAATGCTGTAGTTTCAGAGAAAATCACTTTCTTTTGAAAGTGCCTTAAGCTACTCTCAGGCATTCACAAGGAACTCACATGCCTTTTTCTGAAAGGGAAGCAGTCTGTTACAACACTTCAATTCACTGTGCGAAGTGAATGGAGTGTTGCTTCACTTTCTAAATGCTGTAGTTTCAGAGAAAATCACTTTCCTATGAAAGTGCCTTAAGCCACTTATAAGCATTCACAAAAAACTTACATGCGTTTCTCTGAAAGAGAAATTTTCTGTTCCACCACTGCAATTCACTGTGCGAAGTGAATGGAGGGTTGCTTCAGTTTCTCAATGCTGTAGTTTTAGAGAAAATCACTTTCTTTTGAAGGTGCCTTAAGCTATTTATAAACATTCACAAGTAACTCACATGCGTTTCTCTGAAAGAGAAGGAGTCTGTTCCAACACTTCAATTCACTGTTCGAAGTGAATGGAATGTTGCTTCACTTTCTAAATGCTGTAATTTCTGAGAAAATCACTTTCTTTTGAAAGTTCCTTAAGCTACTTACAAGCATTAACAATAAACTCACATGCATTTCTCTGAAAGTGAAGCAGTGTGTTCCAACACTTCAATTCACTGTGCGAAGTGAATGGAGTGTTGCTTCACTTTCTAAATGCTGTAGTTTCAGAGAAAATTACTTTCCTTTGAAAGTGCCTTAAGCTACTTATGAGTATTCACAAGAAAATCAAATGCGTTTCTCTGAAAGAGAAGCAATCTGTTCCAATACTTCAGTTCACTGTGCGAAGTGAATGGAGTGTTGCGTCACTTTCTAAATGCTGTAGTTTCAGAGAAAATCACTTTCCTATGAAAATGCCTTAAGCCACTTATAAGCATTCACAAAAAACTTACATGCGTTTCTCTGAAAGAGAAATTTTCTGTTCCACCACTTCAGTACACTGTGCGAAGTGAATGGAGGGTTGCTTCAGTTTCTCAATGCTGTAACTTTAGAGAAAATCACTTTCTTTTGTATGTGCCTTAAGCTATTTATGAACATTCACAAAAAACTCAAATGCATTTCTCTGAAAGAGAAGCAGTGTGTTCCACCACTTCAATTCACTGTGCGAAGTGAATGGAGTGTTGCTTCACTTTCTAAATGCTGTAGTTTCAGAGAAAATCACTTTCCTATGAAAATGCCTTAAGCCACTTATAAGCATTCACAAAAAACTTACATGCGTTTCTCTGAAAGAGAAATTTTCTGTTCCACCACTTCAATTCACTGTGCGAAGTGAATGGAGGGTTGCTTCAGTTTCTCAATGCTGTAGTTTTAGAGAAAATCACTTTCTTTTGAAGGTGCCTTAAGCTATTTATAAACATTCACAAGTAACTCACATGCGTTTCTCTGAAAGAGAAGGAGTCTGTTCCAACACTTCAATTCACTGTTCGAAGTGAATGGAATGTTGCTTCACTTTCTAAATGCTGTAATTTCTGAGAAAATCACTTTCTTTTGAAAGTTCCTTAAGCTACTTACAAGCATTAACAATAAACTCACATGCATTTCTCTGAAAATGAAGCAGTGTGTTCCAACACTTCAATTCACTGTGCGAAGTGAATGGAGTGTTGCTTCACTTTCTAAATGCTGTAGTTTCAGAGAAAATCACTTTCCTTTGAAAGAGCCTTAAGCTAATTATAAGCATTCACAAGAAACTCATATGCGTTTCTCTGAAAGAAAAGTTGTTTGTTCCAACGCTTCAATTCACTGTGCGAAGTGAATGGAGTGTTGCTTCACTTTCTAAATGCCGTAGTTTCAGAGAAAATCACTTTCTTGGAAAGTGCCTTAAGCTACTCACAAGCATTCACAAGGAACGAACATGCCTTTCTCTGAAAGAGAAGCAGTCTGTTCCAATACTTCAATTCACTGTGTGAAGTGAATGGAGTGTTGCTTTACTTTCTCAATGCTGTAGTTTCAGAGAAAATCACATTCTTTTGAAAGTGCCTTAAGCTGTTCACAAGCATTCACAAGAAATTCACATGCGTTTCTCTGAAAGAGAAGCAGTCTGTTCCAACTCTTCAATTCACTGTGCGAAGTGAATGGAGTGTTCCTTCACTTTCTAAATGCTGTAGTTTCAGAGAAAATCACTTTCCTTTCAAAGTGCCTTAAGCTAGTTATAAGCATTCACAAGAAAGTCACGTGCGTTTCTCTGAAAGGAAACCAGTCTGTTCCAACACTTAGATTAACTGTGCGAAGTGAATGGAGTGTTGCTTCACTTTCTAAATGCTGTCGTTTCAGAGAAAATCACTTTCCTATGAAAGTGCCTAAAGCTACTTATAAGCATTCACAAGGAACTCACATGCATTTCTCTGAAAGAGAAGCAGTATGTTCCAACACTTCAATTCACTGTGCGAAGTGAATGGAGTGTTGCTTCACTTTCTAAATGCTGTAGTTTCAGAGAAAATCACTTTCCTTTGAAAGTGCCTTAAGCTACTTATGAGTATTCACAAGAAAATCAAATGCGTTTCTCTGAAAGAGAAGCAATCTGTTCCAATACTTCAGTTCACTGTGCGAAGTGAATGGAGTGTTGCGTCACTTTCTAAATGCTGTAGTTTCAGAGGAAATCACTTTCCTTTCAAAGTGCCTTAATTAGTTATAAGCATTCACAAGAAAGTCACGTGCGTTTCTCTGAAAGGAAACCAGTCTGTTCCAACACTTAGATTAACTGTGCGAAGTGAATGGAGTGTTGCTTCACTTTCTAAATGCTGTCGTTTCAGAGAAAATCACTTTCCTATGAAAGTGCCTAAAGCTACTTATAAGCATTCACAAGGAACTCACATGCATTTCTCTGAAAGAGAAGCAGTATGTTCCAACACTTCAATTCACTGTGCGAAGTGAATGGAGTGTTGCTTCACTTTCTAAATGCTGTAGTTTCAGAGAAAATCACTTTCCTTTGAAAGTGCCTTAAGCTACTTATGAGTATTCACAAGAAAATCAAATGCGTTTCTCTGAAAGAGAAGCAATCTGTTCCAATACTTCAGTTCACTGTGCGAAGTGAATGGAGTGTTGCGTCACTTTCTAAATGCTGTAGTTTCAGAGAAAATCACTTTCTTTTGAAAGTGCCTTAAGCTACTCTCAGGCATTCACAAGGAACTCACATGCCTTTTTCTGAAAGGGAAGCAGTCTGTTACAACACTTCAATTCACTGTGCGAAGTGAATGGAGTGTTGCTTCACTTTCTAAATGCTGTAGTTTCAGAGAAAATCACTTTCCTATGAAAGTGCCTTAAGCCACTTATAAGCATTCACAAAAAACTTACATGCGTTTCTCTGAAAGAGAAATTTTCTGTTCCACCACTGCAATTCACTGTGCGAAGTGAATGGAGGGTTGCTTCAGTTTCTCAATGCTGTAGTTTTAGAGAAAATCACTTTCTTTTGAAGGTGCCTTAAGCTATTTATAAACATTCACAAGTAACTCACATGCGTTTCTCTGAAAGAGAAGGAGTCTGTTCCAACACTTCAATTCACTGTTCGAAGTGAATGGAATGTTGCTTCACTTTCTAAATGCTGTAATTTCTGAGAAAATCACTTTCTTTTGAAAGTTCCTTAAGCTACTTACAAGCATTAACAATAAACTCACATGCATTTCTCTGAAAGTGAAGCAGTGTGTTCCAACACTTCAATTCACTGTGCGAAGTGAATGGAGTGTTGCTTCACTTTCTAAATGCTGTAGTTTCAGAGAAAATTACTTTCCTTTGAAAGTGCCTTAAGCTACTTATGAGTATTCACAAGAAAATCAAATGCGTTTCTCTGAAAGAGAAGCAATCTGTTCCAATACTTCAGTTCACTGTGCGAAGTGAATGGAGTGTTGCGTCACTTTCTAAATGCTGTAGTTTCAGAGAAAATCACTTTCCTATGAAAATGCCTTAAGCCACTTATAAGCATTCACAAAAAACTTACATGCGTTTCTCTGAAAGAGAAATTTTCTGTTCCACCACTTCAGTACACTGTGCGAAGTGAATGGAGGGTTGCTTCAGTTTCTCAATGCTGTAACTTTAGAGAAAATCACTTTCTTTTGTATGTGCCTTAAGCTATTTATGAACATTCACAAAAAACTCAAATGCATTTCTCTGAAAGAGAAGCAGTGTGTTCCACCACTTCAATTCACTGTGCGAAGTGAATGGAGTGTTGCTTCACTTTCTAAATGCTGTAGTTTCAGAGAAAATCACTTTCCTATGAAAATGCCTTAAGCCACTTATAAGCATTCACAAAAAACTTACATGCGTTTCTCTGAAAGAGAAATTTTCTGTTCCACCACTTCAGTACACTGTGCGAAGTGAATGGAGGGTTGCTTCAGTTTCTCAATGCTGTAACTTTAGAGAAAATCACTTTCTTTTGTATGTGCCTTAAGCTATTTATGAACATTCACAAAAAACTCAAATGCATTTCTCTGAAAGAGAAGCAGTGTGTTCCACCACTTCAATTCACTGTGCGAAGTGAATGGAGTGTTGCTTCACTTTCTAAATGCTGTAGTTTCAGAGAAAATCACTTTCCTATGAAAATGCCTTAAGCCACTTATAAGCATTCACAAAAAACTTACATGCGTTTCTCTGAAAGAGAAATTTTCTGTTCCACCACTTCAATTCACTGTGCGAAGTGAATGGAGGGTTGCTTCAGTTTCTCAATGCTGTAGTTTTAGAGAAAATCACTTTCTTTTGAAGGTGCCTTAAGCTATTTATAAACATTTACAAGTAACTCACATGCGTTTCTCTGAAAGAGAAGGAGTCTGTTCCAACACTTCAATTCACTGTTCGAAGTGAATGGAATGTTGCTTCACTTTCTAAATGCTGTAATTTCTGAGAAAATCACTTTCTTTTGAAAGTTCCTTAAGCTACTTACAAGCATTAACAATAAACTCACATGCATTTCTCTGAAAGTGAAGCAGTGTGTTCCAACACTTCAATTCACTGTGCGAAGTGAATGGAGTGTTGCTTCACTTTCTAAATGCTGTAGTTTCAGAGAAAATCACTTTCCTTTGAAAGAGCCTTAAGCTAATTATAAGCATTCACAAGAAACTCATATGCGTTTCTCTGAAAGAAAAGTTGTTTGTTCCAACGCTTCAATTCACTGTGCGAAGTGAATGGAGTGTTACTTCACTTTCTAAATGCCGTAGTTTCAGAGAAAATCACTTTCTTGGAAAGTGCCTTAAGCTACTCACAAGCATTCACAAGGAACGAACATGCCTTTCTCTGAAAGAGAAGCAGTCTGTTCCAATACTTCAATTCACTGTGTGAAGTGAATGGAGTGTTGCTTTACTTTCTCAATGCTGTAGTTTCAGAGAAAATCACATTCTTTTGAAAGTGCCTTAAGCTGTTCACAAGCATTCACAAGAAATTCATATGCGTTTCTCTGAAAGAGAAGCAGTCTGTTCCAACTCTTCAATTCACTGTGCGAAGTGAATGGAGTGTTCCTTCACTTTCTAAATGCTGTAGTTTCAGAGAAAATCACTTTCCTTTCAAAGTGCCTTAAGCTAGTTATAAGCATTCACAAGAAAGTCACGTGCGTTTCTCTGAAAGGAAACCAGTCTGTTCCAACACTTAGATTAACTGTGCGAAGTGAATGGAGTGTTGCTTCACTTTCTAAATGCTGTCGTTTCAGAGAAAATCACTTTCCTATGAAAATGCCTTAAGCCACTTATAAGCATTCACAAAAAACTTACATGCGTTTCTCTGAAAGAGAAATTTTCTGTTCCACCACTTCAGTACACTGTGCGAAGTGAATGGAGGGTTGCTTCAGTTTCTCAATGCTGTAACTTTAGAGAAAATCACTTTCTTTTGAAGGTGCCTTAAGCTATTTATAAACATTCACAAGTAACTCACATGCGTTTCTCTGAAAGAGAAGGAGTCTGTTCCAACACTTCAATTCACTGTTCGAAGTGAATGGAATGTTGCTTCACTTTCTAAATGCTGTAATTTCTGAGAAAATCACTTTCTTTTGAAAGTTCCTTAAGCTACTTACAAGCATTAACAATAAACTCACATGCATTTCTCTGAAAGTGAAGCAGTGTGTTCCAACACTTCAATTCACTGTGCGAAGTGAATGGAGTGTTGCTTCACTTTCTAAATGCTGTAGTTTCAGAGAAAATTACTTTCCTTTGAAAGTGCCTTAAGCTACTTATGAGTATTCACAAGAAAATCAAATGCGTTTCTCTGAAAGAGAAGCAATCTGTTCCAATACTTCAGTTCACTGTGCGAAGTGAATGGAGTGTTGCGTCACTTTCTAAATGCTGTAGTTTCAGAGAAAATCACTTTCTTTTGAAAGTGCCTTAAGCTACTCTCAGGCATTCACAAGGAACGCACATGCCTTTATCTGAAAGGGAAGCAGTCTGTTACAACACTTCAATTCACTGTGCGAAGTGAATGGAGTGTTGCTTCACTTTCTAAATGCTGTAGTTTCAGAGAAAATCACTTTCCTATGAAAATGCCTTAAGCCACTTATAAGCATTCACAAAAAACTTACATGCGTTTCTCTGAAAGAGAAATTTTCTGTTCCACCACTTCAGTACACTGTGCGAAGTGAATGGAGGGTTGCTTCAGTTTCTCAATGCTGTAACTTTAGAGAAAATCACTTTCTTTTGTATGTGCCTTAAGCTATTTATGAACATTCACAAAAAACTCAAATGCATTTCTCTGAAAGAGAAGCAGTGTGTTCCACCACTTCAATTCACTGTGCGAAGTGAATGGAGTGTTGCTTCACTTTCTAAATGCTGTAGTTTCAGAGAAAATCACTTTCCTATGAAAATGCCTTAAGCCACTTATAAGCATTCACAAAAAACTTACATTCGTTTCTCTGAAAGAGAAATTTTCTGTTCCACCACTTCAATTCACTGTGCGAAGTGAATGGAGGGTTGCTTCAGTTTCTCAATGCTGTAGTTTTAGAGAAAATCACTTTCTTTTGAAGGTGCCTTAAGCTATTTATAAACATTCACAAGTAACTCACATGCGTTTCTCTGAAAGAGAAGGAGTCTGTTCCAACACTTCAATTCACTGTTCGAAGTGAATGGAATGTTGCTTCACTTTCTAAATGCTGTAATTTCTGAGAAAATCACTTTCTTTTGAAAGTTCCTTAAGCTACTTACAAGCATTAACAATAAACTCACATGCATTTCTCTGAAAGTGAAGCAGTGTGTTCCAACACTTCAATTCACTGTGCGAAGTGAATGGAGTGTTGCTTCACTTTCTAAATGCTGTAGTTTCAGAGAAAATCACTTTCCTTTGAAAGAGCCTTAAGCTAATTATAAGCATTCACAAGAAACTCATATGCGTTTCTCTGAAAGAAAAGTTGTTTGTTCCAACGCTTCAATTCACTGTGCGAAGTGAATGGAGTGTTGCTTCACTTTCTAAATGCCGTAGTTTCAGAGAAAATCACTTTCTTGGAAAGTGCCTTAAGCTACTCACAAGCATTCACAAGGAACGAACATGCCTTTCTCTGAAAGAGAAGCAGTCTGTTCCAATACTTCAATTCACTGTGTGAAGTGAATGGAGTGTTGCTTTACTTTCTCAATGCTGTAGTTTCAGAGAAAATCACATTCTTTTGAAAGTGCCTTAAGCTGTTCACAAGCATTCACAAGAAATTCACATGCGTTTCTCTGAAAGAGAAGCAGTCTGTTCCAACTCTTCAATTCACTGTGCGAAGTGAATGGAGTGTTCCTTCACTTTCTAAATGCTGTAGTTTCAGAGAAAATCACTTTCCTTTCAAAGTGCCTTAAGCTAGTTATAAGCATTCACAAGAAAGTCACGTGCGTTTCTCTGAAAGGAAACCAGTCTGTTCCAACACTTAGATTAACTGTGCGAAGTGAATGGAGTGTTGCTGCACTTTCTAAATGCTGTCGTTTCAGAGAAAATCACTTTCCTATGAAAGTGCCTAAAGCTACTTATAAGCATTCACAAGGAACTCACATGCATTTCTCTGAAAGAGAAGCAGTATGTTCCAACACTTCAATTCACTGTGCGAAGTGAATGGAGTGTTGCTTCACTTTCTAAATGCTGTAGTTTCAGAGAAAATCACTTTCCTTTGAAAGTGCCTTAAGCTACTTATGAGTATTCACAAGAAAATCAAATGCGTTTCTCTGAAAGAGAAGCAATCTGTTCCAATACTTCAGTTCACTGTGCGAAGTGAATGGAGTGTTGCGTCACTTTCTAAATGCTGTAGTTTCAGAGAAAATCACTTTCCTTTCAAAGTGCCTTAGCTAGTTATAAGCATTCACAAGAAAGTCACGTGCGTTTCTCTGAAAGGAAACCAGTCTGTTCCAACACTTAGATTAACTGTGCGAAGTGAATGGAGTGTTGCTTCACTTTCTAAATGCTGTCGTTTCAGAGAAAATCACTTTCCTATGAAAGTGCCTAAAGCTACTTATAAGCATTCAAAAGGAACTCACATGCATTTCTCTGAAAGAGAAGCAGTATGTTCCAACACTTCAATTCACTGTGCGAAGTGAATGGAGTGTTGCTTCACTTTCTAAATGCTGTAGTTTCAGAGAAAATCACTTTCCTTTGAAAGTGCCTTAAGCTACTTATGAGTATTCACAAGAAAATCAAATGCGTTTCTCTGAAAGAGAAGCAATCTGTTCCAATACTTCAGTTCACTGTGCGAAGTGAATGGAGTGTTGCGTCACTTTCTAAATGCTGTAGTTTCAGAGAAAATCAGTTTCTTTTGAAAGTGCCTTAAGCTACTCTCAGGCATTCACAAGGAACGCACATGCCTTTTTCTGAAAGGGAAGCAGTCTGTTACAACACTTCAATTCACTGTGCGAAGTGAATGGAGTGTTGCTTCACTTTCTAAATGCTGTAGTTTCAGAGAAAATCACTTTCCTATGAAAGTGCCTTAAGCCACTTATAAGCATTCACAAAAAACTTACATGCGTTTCTCTGAAAGAGAAATTTTCTGTTCCACCACTGCAATTCACTGTGCGAAGTGAATGGAGGGTTGCTTCAGTTTCTCAATGCTGTAGTTTTAGAGAAAATCACTTTCTTTTGAAGGTGCCTTAAGCTATTTATAAACATTCACAAGTAACTCACATGCGTTTCTCTGAAAGAGAAGGAGTCTGTTCCAACACTTCAATTCACTGTTCGAAGTGAATGGAATGTTGCTTCACTTTCTAAATGCTGTAATTTCTGAGAAAATCACTTTCTTTTGAAAGTTCCTTAAGCTACTTACAAGCATTAACAATAAACTCACATGCATTTCTCTGAAAGTGAAGCAGTGTGTTCCAACACTTCAATTCACTGTGCGAAGTGAATGGAGTGTTGCTTCACTTTCTAAATGCTGTAGTTTCAGAGAAAATTACTTTCCTTTGAAAGTGCCTTAAGCTACTTATGAGTATTCACAAGAAAATCAAATGCGTTTCTCTGAAAGAGAAGCAATCTGTTCCAATACTTCAGTTCACTGTGCGAAGTGAATGGAGTGTTGCGTCACTTTCTAAATGCTGTAGTTTCAGAGAAAATCACTTTCCTATGAAAATGCCTTAAGCCACTTATAAGCATTCACAAAAAACTTACATGCGTTTCTCTGAAAGAGAAATTTTCTGTTCCACCACTTCAGTACACTGTGCGAAGTGAATGGAGGGTTGCTTCAGTTTCTCAATGAGTAACTTTAGAGAAAATCACTTTCTTTTGTATGTGCCTTAAGCTATTTATGAACATTCACAAAAAACTCAAATGCATTTCTCTGAAAGAGAAGCAGTGTGTTCCACCACTTCAATTCACTGTGCGAAGTGAATGGAGTGTTGCTTCACTTTCTAAATGCTGTAGTTTCAGAGAAAATCACTTTCCTATGAAAATGCCTTAAGCCACTTATAAGCATTCACAAAAAACTTACATGCGTTTCTCTGAAAGAGAAATTTTCTGTTCCACCACTTCAATTCACTGTGCGAAGTGAATGGAGGGTTGCTTCATTTTCTCAATGCTGTAGTTTTAGAGAAAATCACTTTCTTTTGAAGGTGCCTTAAGCTATTTATAAACATTCACAAGTAACTCACATGCGTTTCTCTGAAAGAGAAGGAGTCTGTTCCAACACTTCAATTCACTGTTCGAAGTGAATGGAATGTTGCTTCACTTTCTAAATGCTGTAATTTCTGAGAAAATCACTTTCTTTTGAAAGTTCCTTAAGCTACTTACAAGCATTAACAATAAACTCACATGCATTTCTCTGAAAGTGAAGCAGTGTGTTCCAACACTTCAATTCACTGTGCGAAGTGAATGGAGTGTTGCTTCACTTTCTAAATGCTGTAGTTTCAGAGAAAATCACTTTCCTTTGAAAGAGCCTTAAGCTAATTATAAGCATTCACAAGAAACTCATATGCGTTTCTCTGAAAGAAAAGTTGTTTGTTCCAACGCTTCAATTCACTGTGCGAAGTGAATGGAGTGTTGCTTCACTTTCTAAATGCCGTAGTTTCAGAGAAAATCACTTTCTTGGAAAGTGCCTTAAGCTACTCACAAGCATTCACAAGGAACGAACATGCCTTTCTCTGAAAGAGAAGCAGTCTGTTCCAATACTTCAATTCACTGTGTGAAGTGAATGGAGTGTTGCTTTACTTTCTCAATGCTGTAGTTTCAGAGAAAATCACATTCTTTTGAAAGTGCCTTAAGCTGTTCACAAGCATTCACAAGAAATTCACATGCGTTTCTCTGAAAGAGAAGCAGTCTGTTCCAACTCTTCAATTCACTGTGCGAAGTGAATGGAGTGTTCCTTCACTTTCTAAATGCTGTAGTTTCAGAGAAAATCACTTTCCTTTCAAAGTGCCTTAAGCTAGTTATAAGCATTCACAAGAAAGTCACGTGCGTTTCTCTGAAAGGAAACCAGTCTGTTCCAACACTTAGATTAACTGTGCGAAGTGAATGGAGTGTTGCTTCACTTTCTAAATGCTGTCGTTTCAGAGAAAATCACTTTCCTATGAAAGTGCCTAAAGCTACTTATAAGCATTCACAAGGAACTCACATGCATTTCTCTGAAAGAGAAGCAGTATGTTCCAACACTTCAATTCCCTGTGCGAAGTGAATGGAGTGTTGCTTCACTTTCTAAATGCTGTAGTTTCAGAGAAAATCACTTTCCTTTGAAAGTGCCTTAAGCTACTTATGAGTATTCACAAGAAAATCAAATGCGTTTCTCTGAAAGAGAAGCAATCTGTTCCAATACTTCAGTTCACTGTGCGAAGTGAATGGAGTGTTGCGTCACTTTCTAAATGCTGTAGCTTCAGAGAAAATCACTTTCTTTTGAAAGTGCCTTAAGCTACTCTCAGGCATGCACAAGGAACGCACATGCCTTTATCTGAAAGGGAAGCAGTCTGTTACAACACTTCAATTCACTGTGCGAAGTGAATGGAGTGTTGCTTCACTTTCTAAATGCTGTAGTTTCAGAGAAAATCACTTTCCTTTCAAAGTGCCTTAAGCTAGTTATAAGCATTCACAAGAAAGTCACGTGCGTTTCTCTGAAAGGAAACCAGTCTGTTCCAACACTTAGATTAACTGTGCGAAGTGAATGGAGTGTTGCTTCACTTTCTAAATGCTGTCGTTTCAGAGAAAATCACTTTCCTATGAAAGTGCCTAAAGCTACTTATAAGCATTCAAAAGGAACTCACATGCATTTCTCTGAAAGAGAAGCAGTATGTTCCAACACTTCAATTCACTGTGCGAAGTGAATGGAGTGTTGCTTCACTTTCTAAATGCTGTAGTTTCAGAGAAAATCACTTTCCTTTGAAAGTGCCTTAAGCTACTTATGAGTATTCACAAGAAAATCAAATGCGTTTCTCTGAAAGAGAAGCAATCTGTTCCAATACTTCAGTTCACTGTGCGAAGTGAATGGAGTGTTGCGTCACTTTCTAAATGCTGTAGTTTCAGAGAAAATCACTTTCTTTTGAAAGTGCCTTAAGCTACTCTCAGGCATTCACAAGGAACTCACATGCCTTTTTCTGAAAGGGAAGCAGTCTGTTACAACACTTCAATTCACTGTGCGAAGTGAATGGAGTGTTGCTTCACTTTCTAAATGCTGTAGTTTCAGAGAAAATCACTTTCCTATGAAAGTGCCTTAAGCCACTTATAAGCATTCACAAAAAACTTACATGCGTTTCTCTGAAAGAGAAATTTTCTGTTCCACCACTGCAATTCACTGTGCGAAGTGAATGGAGGGTTGCTTCAGTTTCTCAATGCTGTAGTTTTAGAGAAAATCACTTTCTTTTGAAGGTGCCTTAAGCTATTTATAAACATTCACAAGTAACTCACATGCGTTTCTCTGAAAGAGAAGGAGTCTGTTCCAACACTTCAATTCACTGTTCGAAGTGAATGGAATGTTGCTTCACTTTCTAAATGCTGTAATTTCTGAGAAAATCACTTTCTTTTGAAAGTTCCTTAAGCTACTTACAAGCATTAACAATAAACTCACATGCATTTCTCTGAAAGTGAAGCAGTGTGTTCCAACACTTCAATTCACTGTGCGAAGTGAATGGAGTGTTGCTTCACTTTCTAAATGCTGTAGTTTCAGAGAAAATTACTTTCCTTTGAAAGTGCCTTAAGCTACTTATGAGTATTCACAAGAAAATCAAATGCGTTTCTCTGAAAGAGAAGCAATCTGTTCCAATACTTCAGTTCACTGTGCGAAGTGAATGGAGTGTTGCGTCACTTTCTAAATGCTGTAGTTTCAGAGAAAATCACTTTCCTATGAAAATGCCTTAAGCCACTTATAAGCATTCACAAAAAACTTACATGCGTTTCTCTGAAAGAGAAATTTTCTGTTCCACCACTTCAGTACACTGTGCGAAGTGAATGGAGGGTTGCTTCAGTTTCTCAATGCTGTAACTTTAGAGAAAATCACTTTCTTTTGTATGTGCCTTAAGCTATTTATGAACATTCACAAAAAACTCAAATGCATTTCTCTGAAAGAGAAGCAGTGTGTTCCACCACTTCAATTCACTGTGCGAAGTGAATGGAGTGTTGCTTCACTTTCTAAATGCTGTAGTTTCAGAGAAAATCACTTTCCTATGAAAATGCCTTAAGCCACTTATAAGCATTCACAAAAAACTTACATGCGTTTCTCTGAAAGAGAAATTTTCTGTTCCACCACTTCAATTCACTGTGCGAAGTGAATGGAGGGTTGCTTCAGTTTCTCAATGCTGTAGTTTTAGAGAAAATCACTTTCTTTTGAAGGTGCCTTAAGCTATTTATAAACATTCACAAGTAACTCACATGCGTTTCTCTGAAAGAGAAGGAGTCTGTTCCAACACTTCAATTCACTGTTCGAAGTGAATGGAATGTTGCTTCACTTTCTAAATGCTGTAATTTCTGAGAAAATCACTTTCTTTTGAAAGTTCCTTAAGCTACTTACAAGCATTAACAATAAACTCACATGCATTTCTCTGAAAGTGAAGCAGTGTGTTCCAACACTTCAATTCACTGTGCGAAGTGAATGGAGTGTTGCTTCACTTTCTAAATGCTGTAGTTTCAGAGAAAATCACTTTCCTTTGAAAGAGCCTTAAGCTAATTATAAGCATTCACAAGAAACTCATATGCGTTTCTCTGAAAGAAAAGTTGTTTGTTCCAACGCTTCAATTCACTGTGCGAAGTGAATGGAGTGTTACTTCACTTTCTAAATGCCGTAGTTTCAGAGAAAATCACTGTCTTGGAAAGTGCCTTAAGCTACTCACAAGCATTCACAAGGAACGAACATGCCTTTCTCTGAAAGAGAAGCAGTCTGTTCCAATACTTCAATTCACTGTGTGAAGTGAATGGAGTGTTGCTTTACTTTCTCAATGCTGTAGTTTCAGAGAAAATCACATTCTTTTGAAAGTGCCTTAAGCTGTTCACAAGCATTCACAAGAAATTCACATGCGTTTCTCTGAAAGAGAAGCAGTCTGTTCCAACTCTTCAATTCACTGTGCGAAGTGAATGGAGTGTTCCTTCACTTTCTAAATGCTGTAGTTTCAGAGAAAATCACTTTCCTTTCAAAGTGCCTTAAGCTAGTTATAAGCATTCACAAGAAAGTCACGTGCGTTTCTCTGAAAGGAAACCAGTCTGTTCCAACACTTAGATTAACTGTGCGAAGTGAATGGAGTGTTGCTTCACTTTCTAAATGCTGTCGTTTCAGAGAAAATCACTTTCCTATGAAAGTGCCTAAAGCTACTTATAAGCATTCACAAGGAACTCACATGCATTTCTCTGAAAGAGAAGCAGTATGTTCCAACACTTCAATTCACTGTGCGAAGTGAATGGAGTGTTGCTTCACTTTCTAAATGCTGTAGTTTCAGAGAAAATCACTTTCCTTTGAAAGTGCCTTAAGCTACTTATGAGTATTCACAAGAAAATCAAATGCGTTTCTCTGAAAGAGAAGCAATCTGTTCCAATACTTCAGTTCACTGTGCGAAGTGAATGGAGTGTTGCGTCACTTTCTAAATGCTGTAGCTTCAGAGAAAATCACTTTCTTTTGAAAGTGCCTTAAGCTACTCTCAGGCATTCACAAGGAACGCACATGCCTTTATCTGAAAGGGAAGCAGTCTGTTACAACACTTCAATTCACTGTGCGAAGTGAATGGAGTGTTGCTTCACTTTCTAAATGCTGTAGTTTCAGAGAAAATCACTTTCCTATGAAAGTGCCTTAAGCCACTTATAAGCATTCACAAAAAACTTACATGCGTTTCTCTGAAAGAGAAATTTTCTGTTCCACCACTGCAATTCACTGTGCGAAGTGAATGGAGGGTTGCTTCAGTTTCTCAATGCTGTAGTTTTAGAGAAAATCACTTTCTTTTGAAGGTGCCTTAAGCTATTTATAAACATTCACAAGTAACTCACATGCGTTTCTCTGAAAGAGAAGGAGTCTGTTCCAACACTTCAATTCACTGTTCGAAGTGAATGGAATGTTGCTTCACTTTCTAAATGCTGTAATTTCTGAGAAAATCACTTTCTTTTGAAAGTTCCTTAAGCTACTTACAAGCATTAACAATAAACTCACATGCATTTCTCTGAAAGTGAAGCAGTGTGTTCCAACACTTCAATTCACTGTGCGAAGTGAATGGAGTGTTGCTTCACTTTCTAAATGCTGTAGTTTCAGAGAAAATTACTTTCCTTTGAAAGTGCCTTAAGCTACTTATGAGTATTCACAAGAAAATCAAATGCGTTTCTCTGAAAGAGAAGCAATCTGTTCCAATACTTCAGTTCACTGTGCGAAGTGAATGGAGTGTTGCGTCACTTTCTAAATGCTGTAGTTTCAGAGAAAATCACGTTCTTTTAAAGTGCCTTAAGCTACTCTCAGGCATTCACAAGGAACGCACATGCCTTTATCTGAAAGGGAAGCAGTCTGTTACAACACTTCAATTCACTGTGCGAAGTGAATGGAGTGTTGCTTCACTTTCTAAATGCTGTAGTTTCAGAGAAAATCACTTTCCTATGAAAATGCCTTAAGCCACTTATAAGCATTCACAAAAAACTTACATGCGTTTCTCTGAAAGAGAAATTTTCTGTTCCACCACTTCAGTACACTGTGCGAAGTGAATGGAGGGTTGCTTCAGTTTCTCAATGCTGTAACTTTAGAGAAAATCACTTTCTTTTGAAGGTGCCTTAAGCTATTTATAAACATTCACAAGTAACTCACATGCGTTTCTCTGAAAGAGAAGGAGTCTGTTCCAACACTTCAATTCACTGTTCGAAGTGAATGGAATGTTGCTTCACTTTCTAAATGCTGTAATTTCTGAGAAAATCACTTTCTTTTGAAAGTTCCTTAAGCTACTTACAAGCATTAACAATAAACTCACATGCATTTCTCTGAAAGTGAAGCAGTGTGTTCCAACACTTCAATTCACTGTGCGAAGTGAATGGAGTGTTGCTTCACTTTCTAAATGCTGTAGTTTCAGAGAAAATTACTTTCCTTTGAAAGTGCCTTAAGCTACTTATGAGTATTCACAAGAAAATCAAATGCGTTTCTCTGAAAGAGAAGCAATCTGTTCCAATACTTCAGTTCACTGTGCGAAGTGAATGGAGTGTTGCGTCACTTTCTAAATGCTGTAGTTTCAGAGAAAATCACTTTCTTTTGAAAGTGCCTTAAGCTACTCTCAGGCATTCACAAGGAACGCACATGCCTTTATCTGAAAGGGAAGCAGTCTGTTACAACACTTCAATTCACTGTGCGAAGTGAATGGAGTGTTGCTTCACTTTCTAAATGCTGTAGTTTCAGAGAAAATCACTTTCCTATGAAAATGCCTTAAGCCACTTATAAGCATTCACAAAAAACTTACATGCGTTTCTCTGAAAGAGAAATTTTCTGTTCCACCACTTCAGTACACTGTGCGAAGTGAATGGAGGGTTGCTTCAGTTTCTCAATGCTGTAGTTTTAGAGAAAATCACTTTCTTTTGAAGGTGCCTTAAGCTATTTATAAACATTCACAAGTAAC
The DNA here is from genome assembly GCF_982192425.1 of Myodes glareolus. Taxonomy (NCBI): domain Eukaryota; kingdom Metazoa; phylum Chordata; class Mammalia; order Rodentia; family Cricetidae; genus Myodes; species Myodes glareolus. Next base: position 128,102,839 of record NC_142027.1, read on the forward strand.
TCACATGCGTTTCTCTGAAAGAGAAGGAGTCTGTTCCAACACTTCAATTCACTGTTCGAAGTGAATGGAATGTTGCTTCACTTTCTAAATGCTGTAATTTCTGAGAAAATCACTTTCTTTTGAAAGTTCCTTAAGCTACTTACAAGCATTAACAATAAACTCACATGCATTTCTCTGAAAGTGAAGCAGTGTGTTCCAACACTTCAATTCACTGTGCGAAGTGAATGGAGTGTTGCTTCACTTTCTAAATGCTGTAGTTTCAGAGAAAATCACTTTCCTTTGAAAGAGCCTTAAGCTAATTATAAGCATTCACAAGAAACTCATATGCGTTTCTCTGAAAGAAAAGTTGTTTGTTCCAACGCTTCAATTCACTGTGCGAAGTGAATGGAGTGTTGCTTCACTTTCTAAATGCCGTAGTTTCAGAGAAAATCACTTTCTTGGAAAGTGCCTTAAGCTACTCACAAGCATTCACAAGGAACGAACATGCCTTTCTCTGAAAGAGAAGCAGTCTGTTCCAATACTTCAATTCACTGTGTGAAGTGAATGGAGTGTTGCTTTACTTTCTCAATGCTGTAGTTTCAGAGAAAATCACATTCTTTTGAAAGTGCCTTAAGCTGTTCACAAGCATTCACAAGAAATTCACATGCGTTTCTCTGAAAGAGAAGCAGTCTGTTCCAACTCTTCAATTCACTGTGCGAAGTGAATGGAGTGTTCCTTCACTTTCTAAATGCTGTAGTTTCAGAGAAAATCACTTTCCTTTCAAAGTGCCTTAAGCTAGTTATAAGCATTCACAAGAAAGTCACGTGCGTTTCTCTGAAAGGAAACCAGTCTGTTCCAACACTTAGATTAACTGTGCGAAGTGAATGGAGTGTTGCTTCACTTTCTAAATGCTGTCGTTTCAGAGAAAATCACTTTCCTATGAAAGTGCCTAAAGCTACTTATAAGCATTCACAAGGAACTCACATGCATTTCTCTGAAAGAGAAGCAGTATGTTCCAACACTTCAATTCACTGTGCGAAGTGAATGGAGTGTTGCTTCACTTTCTAAATGCTGTAGTTTCAGAGAAAATCACTTTCCTTTGAAAGTGCCTTAAGCTACTTATGAGTATTCACAAGAAAATCAAATGCGTTTCTCTGAAAGAGAAGCAATCTGTTCCAATACTTCAGTTCACTGTGCGAAGTGAATGGAGTGTTGCGTCACTTTCTAAATGCTGTAGTTTCAGAGAAAATCACTTTCCTTTCAAAGTGCCTTAGCTAGTTATAAGCATTCACAAGAAAGTCACGTGCGTTTCTCTGAAAGGAAACCAGTCTGTTCCAACACTTAGATTAACTGTGCGAAGTGAATGGAGTGTTGCTTCACTTTCTAAATGCTGTCGTTTCAGAGAAAATCACTTTCCTATGAAAGTGCCTAAAGCTACTTATAAGCATTCAAAAGGAACTCAAAAGCATTTCTCTGAAAGAGAAGCAGTATGTTCCAACACTTCAATTCACTGTGCGAAGTGAATGGAGTGTTGCTTCACTTTCTAAATGCTGTAGTTTCAGAGAAAATCACTTTCCTTTGAAAGTGCCTTAAGCTACTTATGAGTATTCACAAGAAAATCAAATGCGTTTCTCTGAAAGAGAAGCAATCTGTTCCAATACTTCAGTTCACTGTGCGAAGTGAATGGAGTGTTGCGTCACTTTCTAAATGCTGTAGTTTCAGAGAAAATCACTTTCTTTTGAAAGTGCCTTAAGCTACTCTCAGGCATTCACAAGGAACGCACATGCCTTTTTCTGAAAGGGAAGCAGTCTGTTACAACACTTCAATTCACTGTGCGAAGTGAATGGAGTGTTGCTTCACTTTCTAAATGCTGTAGTTTCAGAGAAAATCACTTTCCTATGAAAGTGCCTTAAGCCACTTATAAGCATTCACAAAAAACTTACATGCGTTTCTCTGAAAGAGAAATTTTCTGTTCCACCACTGCAATTCACTGTGCGAAGTGAATGGAGGGTTGCTTCAGTTTCTCAATGCTGTAGTTTTAGAGAAAATCACTTTCTTTTGAAGGTGCCTTAAGCTATTTATAAACATTCACAAGTAACTCACATGCGTTTCTCTGAAAGAGAAGGAGTCTGTTCCAACACTTCAATTCACTGTTCGAAGTGAATGGAATGTTGCTTCACTTTCTAAATGCTGTAATTTCTGAGAAAATCACTTTCTTTTGAAAGTTCCTTAAGCTACTTACAAGCATTAACAATAAACTCACATGCATTTCTCTGAAAGTGAAGCAGTGTGTTCCAACACTTCAATTCACTGTGCGAAGTGAATGGAGTGTTGCTTCACTTTCTAAATGCTGTAGTTTCAGAGAAAATTACTTTCCTTTGAAAGTGCCTTAAGCTACTTATGAGTATTCACAAGAAAATCAAATGCGTTTCTCTGAAAGAGAAGCAATCTGTTCCAATACTTCAGTTCACTGTGCGAAGTGAATGGAGTGTTGCGTCACTTTCTAAATGCTGTAGTTTCAGAGAAAATCACTTTCCTATGAAAATGCCTTAAGCCACTTATAAGCATTCACAAAAAACTTACATGCGTTTCTCTGAAAGAGAAATTTTCTGTTCCACCACTTCAGTACACTGTGCGAAGTGAATGGAGGGTTGCTTCAGTTTCTCAATGCTGTAACTTTAGAGAAAATCACTTTCTTTTGTATGTGCCTTAAGCTATTTATGAACATTCACAAAAAACTCAAATGCATTTCTCTGAAAGAGAAGCAGTGTGTTCCACCACTTCAATACACTGTGCGAAGTGAATGGAGTGTTGCTTCACTTTCTAAATGCTGTAGTTTCAGAGAAAATCACTTTCCTATGAAAATGCCTTAAGCCACTTATAAGCATTCACAAAAAACTTACATGCGTTTCTCTGAAAGAGAAATTTTCTGTTCCACCACTTCAATTCACTGTGCGAAGTGAATGGAGGGTTGCTTCAGTTTCTCAATGCTGTAGTTTTAGAGAAAATCACTTTCTTTTGAAGGTGCCTTAAGCTATTTATAAACATTCACAAGTAACTCACATGCGTTTCTCTGAAAGAGAAGGAGTCTGTTCCAACACTTCAATTCACTGTTCGAAGTGAATGGAATGTTGCTTCACTTTCTAAATGCTGTAATTTCTGAGAAAATCACTTTCTTTTGAAAGTTCCTTAAGCTACTTACAAGCATTAACAATAAACTCACATGCATTTCTCTGAAAGTGAAGCAGTGTGTTCCAACACTTCAATTCACTGTGCGAAGTGAATGGAGTGTTGCTTCACTTTCTAAATGCTGTAGTTTCAGAGAAAATCACTTTCCTTTGAAAGAGCCTTAAGCTAATTATAAGCATTCACAAGAAACTCATATGCGTTTCTCTGAAAGAAAAGTTGTTTGTTCCAACGCTTCAATTCACTGTGCGAAGTGAATGGAGTGTTGCTTCACTTTCTAAATGCCGTAGTTTCAGAGAAAATCACTTTCTTGGAAAGTGCCTTAAGCTACTCACAAGCATTCACAAGGAACGAACATGCCTTTCTCTGAAAGAGAAGCAGTCTGTTCCAATACTTCAATTCACTGTGTGAAGTGAATGGAGTGTTGCTTCACTTTCTAAATGCTGTAGTTTCAGAGAAAATCACTTTCCTTTGAAAGTGCCTTAAGCTACTTATGAGTATTCACAAGAAAATCAAATGCGTTTCTCTGAAAGAGAAGCAATCTGTTCCAATACTTCAGTTCACTGTGCGAAGTGAATGGAGTGTTGCGTCACTTTCTAAATGCTGTAGTTTCAGAGAAAATCACTTTCTTTTGAAAGTGCCTTAAGCTACTCTCAGGCATTCACAAGGAACGCACATGCCTTTATCTGAAAGGGAAGCAGTCTGTTACAACACTTCAATTCACTGTGCGAAGTGAATGGAGTGTTGCTTCACTTTCTAAATGCTGTAGTTTCAGAGAAAATCACTTTCCTATGAAAGTGCCTTAAGCCACTTATAAGCATTCACAAAAAACTTACATGCGTTTCTCTGAAAGAGAAATTTTCTGTTCCACCACTGCAATTCACTGTGCGAAGAGAATGGAGGGTTGCTTCAGTTTCTCAATGCTGTAGTTTTAGAGAAAATCACTTTCTTTTGAAGGTGCCTTAAGCTATTTATAAACATTCACAAGTAACTCACATGCGTTTCTCTGAAAGAGAAGGAGTCTGTTCCAACACTTCAATTCACTGTTCGAAGTGAATGGAATGTTGCTTCACTTTCTAAATGCTGTAATTTCTGAGAAAATCACTTTCTTTTGAAAGTTCCTTAAGCTACTTACAAGCATTAACAATAAACTCACATGCATTTCTCTGAAAGTGAAGCAGTGTGTTCCAACACTTCAATTCACTGTGCGAAGTGAATGGAGTGTTGCTTCACTTTCTAAATGCTGTAGTTTCAGAGAAAATTACTTTCCTTTGAAAGTGCCTTAAGCTACTTATGAGTATTCACAAGAAAATCAAATGCGTTTCTCTGAAAGAGAAGCAATCTGTTCCAATACTTCAGTTCACTGTGCGAAGTGAATGGAGTGTTGCGTCACTTTCTAAATGCTGTAGTTTCAGAGAAAATCACGTTCTTTTGAAAGTGCCTTAAGCTACTCTCAGGCATTCACAAGGAACGCACATGCCTTTATCTGAAAGGGAAGCAGTCTGTTACAACACTTCAATTCACTGTGCGAAGTGAATGGAGTGTTGCTTCACTTTCTAAATGCTGTAGTTTCAGAGAAAATCACTTTCCTATGAAAATGCCTTAAGCCACTTATAAGCATTCACAAAAAACTTACATGCGTTTCTCTGAAAGAGAAATTTTCTGTTCCACCACTTCAGTACACTGTGCGAAGTGAATGGAGGGTTGCTTCAGTTTCTCAATGCTGTAACTTTAGAGAAAATCACTTTCTTTTGTATGTGCCTTAAGCTATTTATGAACATTCACAAAAAACTCAAATGCATTTCTCTGAAAGAGAAGCAGTGTGTTCCACCACTTCAATTCACTGTGCGAAGTGAATGGAGTGTTGCTTCACTTTCTAAATGCTGTAGTTTCAGAGAAAATCACTTTCCTATGAAAGTACATTAGGCTATTTAGGAGCATTCACATGAAACTCAAATGCGTTTCTCTTAATGAGAAGAAGTCTGTTGCAACACTTCAATTCACTGTGCGATGTTAATGGAGTTTTGCTTCACTTTCTAAATGCTGTAGTTTCAGAGAAAATCACTTTCTTTTGAAAGTGCCTTGAGCTAATTATAACCATTCTCAAGAAACTCTCATGCACTTCTCTGAAAGAGAAGCAGGATGTTCCAACACTTCAATTCACTATGTGAAGTGAATGGAGTGCTGCTTCACTTTCTAAATGCTATACTTTCACAGAAAATCACTTTCCTATGTTAGTGCCTTAACATACTTATAAGCATTTAGAAGAAACTCACTTGCGTTTCTCTGAAAGAAAAGCAGTCTGTTCCAACACTTCAATTCACTGTGCGAAGTGAAAGGAGTGTTGCTTCACTTTCTAAATGTAGTTTCAGAGAAAATCACTTTCCTATGAAAGTGCCTTAAGCCACTTATAAGTATTCACAAAAAACTTACATGCGTTTCTCTGAAAGTAAAATAGTCTGTTCCAACACTTCAATTCACTGTGAAAAGTTAATTTAGGGTTGCTTCACTTTCTTAATGCTGTAGTTTCAGAGAAAATCACTTTCCTATGACAGTGCTTAAAACTACTTATTAGCATTACCAAGAAACTCACAAGCATTTCTGTGAAAGAGAAGCAGTCTGTTCCAACACTTCAATTCACTGTGTGAAGTTAATGGAGTGTTGCTTCACTTTCTAAATGCTGTAGTTCCAGATAAAATCACGTTCTTTTGAAATTGCCTTAAGCTATTTATGAGCATTCACAAGAAACTCAAATGCGTTTCTCTTAAAGAGAAGTCTGTTGCCACACTTCAATTCACTGTGCGATGTTAATGGAGTTTTGCTTCACTTTCTAAATGGTGTAGTTTCAGAGAAAATCACTTTCCTTTGAAAGAGCCTTAAGCTAATTATAAGCATTCACAAGAAACTCATATGCGTTTCTCTGAAAGAAAAGTTGTTTGTTCCAACGCTTCAATTCACTGTGCGAAGTGAATGGAGTGTTGCTTCACTTTCTAAATGCCGTAGTTTCAGAGAAAATCACTTTCTTGGAAAGTGCCTTAAGCTACTCACAAGCATTCACAAGGAACGAACATGCCTTTCTCTGAAAGAGAAGCAGTCTGTTCCAATACTTCAATTCACTGTGTGAAGTGAATGGAGTGTTGCTTTACTTTCTCAATGCTGTAGTTTCAGAGAAAATCACATTCTTTTGAAAGTGCCTTAAGCTGTTCACAAGCATTCACAAGAAATTCACATGCGTTTCTCTGAAAGAGAAGCAGTCTGTTCCAACTCTTCAATTCACTGTGCGAAGTGAATGGAGTGTTCCTTCACTTTCTAAATGCTGTCGTTTCAGAGAAAATCACTTTCCTATGAAAGTGCCTAAAGCTACTTATAAGCATTCACAAGGAACTCACATGCATTTCTCTGAAAGAGAAGCAGTATGTTCCAACACTTCAATTCACTGTGCGAAGTGAATGGAGTGTTGCTTCACTTTCTAAATGCTGTAGTTTCAGAGAAAATCACTTTCCTTTGAAAGTGCCTTAAGCTACTTATGAGCATTAACAAGAAATTCAAATGCGTTTCTCTGAAAGAGAAGCAGTCTGTTGCAACACTTCAAATCACTGTGCGATGTTAATGGAGTTTTGCTTCACGTTTGAAATGCTGTAGTTTCAGAGAAAATCACTTTCCTTTCAAAGTGCCTTAAGCTAATTATAAGCATTCACAGGAAACTCACGTGCGCTTCTCTGAAAGAAAATCAGTCTGTTCCAACACTTCAATTCACTGTGAGAAGTGAATGGAGTGTTGCTTCACTTTTTAAATGCTCTAGTTTCAGAGAAAATCACTTTCCTATGAAAGCGCCTAAAGCTACTTATTAGCATTCACAAGAAACTCACATGCATTTCTCTGAAAGATAAGCAGTCTGTTCAAACAGTTCAATTCACTGTGCGAAGTAAATGGAGGGTGGCTTCACTTTCTAAATGCTGTAGCTTCAGAGAAAATCACTTTCCTTTGGAAGTGCCTTATACTTCTCACAAGCATTAACAAGAAACTCAAATGCATTTCTCTGAAAGAGAAGCAGTCTGTTCCAACTCTGCAATTCACTGTGCGAAGTGAATGGAGTGTTGCTTCACTTTCTAAATGCTTTAGTTTCAGAGCAAATCATTTCCCTTTGAATGTGCCTTCAGCTACTTATAAAAATAACAAGGACTCATATGCGTTTCTCTGTAAGAGAAGCTGTTTGTTCCAACACTTCACTTCACTGTTCAATGTGAATGGAGTGTTGCTTCACTTTCTAAATGCTGTAGTTTCAGAGAAAATCACTTTCTTTTGTAAGTGCCTTAAGCTACTCACAAGCATTCACAAGAAATTCACATGCGTTTCAATGAAAGAGAAGCAGTCTGTTCCAACACTAAAATTCACTGTGCGAAGTGAATGGAGCGTTGCTTCACTTTCTAAATGCTGTAGTTTCAGAGAAAATGACTTTCTTTTGAAAGTGCCAAAGCTACTCTCAAGCATTCACAAGCATCTCACTTGCATTTCTCTGAAAGAGAAGCAGTCTGTTGCAACACTTCAATTCACTGTGCGATGTTAACGGAGTTTTGCTTCATGTTCGAAATGCTGTAGTTTCAGAGAAAATCACTTTCCTATGAAAGTGCCTTAAGTCACTTATAAGCATTCACCAAAAACTTACATGCGTTTCTCTGAAAGAGAAGTAGTCTTTCCAACACTTCAATTCACTGTGCGAATTGAATGAAGAGTTGCTACACTTTCAAAATGCTGTAGATTCAATAAAATCATTTTCCTTTGAAAGTGCCTTGAGCTACTCACAAGCATCCACAAGCATCTCACTTGCATTTCTCTGAAAGAGAAGCAGTGGGTTCCACCACTTCAATTCACTGTGCGAAGTGAATGGAGGGTTGCTTCACTTTCTAAATGCTGTAGTTTCAGAGAAAATTACTTTCCTTTGAAAGTGCCTTAAGCTACTTATGGATATTCACAAGAAAATCAAATGCGTTTCTCTGAAAGAGAAGCAATCTGTTCCAATACTTCAGTTCACTGTGCGAAGTGAATGGAGTGTTGCGTCACTTTCTAAATGCTGTAGTTTCAGAGAAAATCACTTTCTTTTGAAAGTGCCTTAAGCTACTCTCAGGCATTCACAAGGAACGCACATGCCTTTATCTGAAAGGGAAGCAGTCTGTTACAACACTTCAATTCACTGTGCGAAGTGAATGGAGTGTTGCTTCACTTTCTAAATGCTGTAGTTTCAGAGAAAATCACTTTCCTATGAAAGTGCCTTAAGCCACTTATAAGCATTCACAAAAAACTTACATGCGTTTCTCTGAAAGAGAAATTTTCTGTTCCACCACTGCAATTCACTGTGCGAAGTGAATGGAGGGTTGCTTCAGTTTCTCAATGCTGTAGTTTTAGAGAAAATCACTTTCTTTTGAAGGTGCCTTAAGCTATTTATAAACATTCACAAGTAACTCACATGCGTTTCTCTGAAAGAGAAGGAGTCTGTTCCAACACTTCAATTCACTGTTCGAAGTGAATGGAATGTTGCTTCACTTTCTAAATGCTGTAATTTCTGAGAAAATCACTTTCTTTTGAAAGTTCCTTAAGCTACTTACAAGCATTAACAATAAACTCACATGCATTTCTCTGAAAGTGAAGCAGTGTGTTCCAACACTTCAATTCACTGTGCGAAGTGAATGGAGTGTTGCTTCACTTTCTAAATGCTGTAGTTTCAGAGAAAATTACTTTCCTTTGAAAGTGCCTTAAGCTACTTATGAGTATTCACAAGAAAATCAAATGCGTTTCTCTGAAAGAGAAGCAATCTGTTCCAATACTTCAGTTCACTGTGCGAAGTGAATGGAGTGTTGCGTCACTTTCTAAATGCTGTAGTTTCAGAGAAAATCACTTTCTTTTGAAAGTGCCTTAAGCTACTCTCAGGCATTCACAAGGAACGCACATGCCTTTATCTGAAAGGGAAGCAGTCTGTTACAACACTTCAATTCACTGTGCGAAGTGAATGGAGTGTTGCTTCACTTTCTAAATGCTGTAGTTTCAGAGAAAATCACTTTCCTATGAAAATGCCTTAAGCCACTTATAAGCATTCACAAAAAACTTACATGCGTTTCTCTGAAAGAGAAATTTTCTGTTCCACCACTTCAGTACACTGTGCGAAGTGAATGGAGGGTTGCTTCAGTTTCTCAATGCTGTAACTTTAGAGAAAATCACTTTCTTTTGTATGTGCCTTAAGCTATTTATGAACATTCACAAAAAACTCAAATGCATTTCTCTGAAAGAGAAGCAGTGTGTTCCACCACTTCAATTCACTGTGCGAAGTGAATGGAGTGTTGCTTCACTTTCTAAATGCTGTAGTTTCAGAGAAAATCACTTTCCTATGAAAGTACATTAGGCTATTTAGGAGCATTCACATGAAACTCAAATGCGTTTCTCTTAATGAGAAGAAGTCTGTTGCAACACTTCAATTCACTGTGCGATGTTAATGGAGTTTTGCTTCACTTTCTAAATGCTGTAGTTTCAGAGAAAATCACTTTCTTTTGAAAGTGCCTTGAGCTAATTATAACCATTCTCAAGAAACTCTCATGCACTTCTCTGAAAGAGAAGCAGGATGTTCCAACACTTCAATTCACTATGTGAAGTGAATGGAGTGCTGCTTCACTTTCTAAATGCTGTACTTTCACAGAAAATCACTTTCCTATGTTAGTGCCTTAACATACTTATAAGCATTTAGAAGAAACTCACTTGCGTTTCTCTGAAAGAAAAGCAGTCTGTTCCAACACTTCAATTCACTGTGCGAAGTGAAAGGAGTGTTGCTTCACTTTCTAAATGTAGTTTCAGAGAAAATCACTTTCCTATGAAAGTGCCTTAAGCCACTTATAAGTATTCACAAAAAACTTACATGCGTTTCTCTGAAAGTAAAATAGTCTGTTCCAACACTTCAATTCACTGTGAAAAGTTAATTTAGGGTTGCTTCACTTTCTTAATGCTGTAGTTTCAGAGAAAATCACTTTCCTATGACAGTGCGTAAAACTACTTATTAGCATTACCAAGAAACTCACAAGCATTTCTGTGAAAGAGAAGCAGTCTGTTCCAACACTTCAATTCACTGTGTGAAGTTAATGGAGTGTTGCTTCACTTTCTAAATGCTGTAGTTCCAGATAAAATCACGTTCTTTTGAAATTGCCTTAAGCTATTTATGAGCATTCACAAGAAACTCAAATGCGTTTCTCTTAAAGAGAAGTCTGTTGCCACACTTCAATTCACTGTGCGATGTTAATGGAGTTTTGCTTCACTTTCTAAATGGTGTAGTTTCAGAGAAAATCACTTTCCTTTGAAAGAGCCTTAAGCTAATTATAAGCATTCACAAGAAACTCATATGCGTTTCTCTGAAAGAAAAGTTGATTGTTCCAACGCTTCAATTCACTGTGCGAAGTGAATGGAGTGTTGCTTCACTTTCTAAATGCCGTAGTTTCAGAGAAAATCACTTTCTTGGAAAGTGCCTTAAGCTACTCACAAGCATTCACAAGGAACGAACATGCCTTTCTCTGAAAGAGAAGCAGTCTGTTCCAATACTTCAATTCACTGTGTGAAGTGAATGGAGTGTTGCTTTACTTTCTCAATGCTGTAGTTTCAGAGAAAATCACATTCTTTTGAAAGTGCCTTAAGCTGTTCACAAGCATTCACAAGAAATTCACATGCGTTTCTCTGAAAGAGAAGCAGTCTGTTCCAACTCTTCAATTCACTGTGCGAAGTGAATGGAGTGTTCCTTCACTTTCTAAATGCTGTAGTTTCAGAGAAAATCACTTTCCTTTCAAAGTGCCTTAAGCTAGTTATAAGCATTCACAAGAAAGTCACGTGCGTTTCTCTGAAAGGAAACCAGTCTGTTCCAACACTTAGATTAACTGTGCGAAGTGAATGGAGTGTTGCTTCACTTTCTAAATGCTGTCGTTTCAGAGAAAATCACTTTCCTATGAAAGTGCCTAAAGCTACTTATAAGCATTCACAAGGAACTCACATGCATTTCTCTGAAAGAGAAGCAGTATGTTCCAACACTTCAATTCACTGTGCGAAGTGAATGGAGTGTTGCTTCACTTTCTAAATGCTGTAGTTTCAGAGAAAATCACTTTCCTTTGAAAGTGCCTTAAGCTACTTATGAGTATTCACAAGAAAATCAAATGCGTTTCTCTGAAAGAGAAGCAATCTGTTCCAATACTTCAGTTCACTGTGCGAAGTGAATGGAGTGTTGCGTCACTTTCTAAATGCTGTAGTTTCAGAGAAAATCACTTTCTTTTGAAAGTGTCTTAAGCTACTCTCAGGCATTCACAAGGAACGCACATGCCTTTATCTGAAAGGGAAGCAGTCTGTTACAACACTTCAATTCACTGTGCGAAGTGAATGGAGTGTTGCTTCACTTTCTAAATGCTGTAGTTTCAGAGAAAATCACTTTCCTATGAAAGTGCCTTAAGCCACTTATAAGCATTCACAAAAAACTTACATGCGTTTCTCTGAAAGAGAAATTTTCTGTTCCACCACTGCAATTCACTGTGCGAAGTGAATGGAGGGTTGCTTCAGTTTCTCAATGCTGTAGTTTTAGAGAAAATCACTTTCTTTTGAAGGTGCCTTAAGCTATTTATAAACATTCACAAGTAACTCACATGCGTTTCTCTGAAAGAGAAGGAGTCTGTTCCAACACTTCAATTCACTGTTCGAAGTGAATGGAATGTTGCTTCACTTTCTAAATGCTGTAATTTCTGAGAAAATCACTTTCTTTTGAAAGTTCCTTAAGCTACTAACAAGCATTAACAATAAACTCACATGCATTTCTCTGAAAGTGAAGCAGTGTGTTCCAACACTTCAATTCACTGTGCGAAGTGAATGGAGTGTTGCTTCACTTTCTAAATGCTGTAGTTTCAGAGAAAATTACTTTCCTTTGAAAGTGCCTTAAGCTACTTATGAGTATTCACAAGAAAATCAAATGCGTTTCTCTGAAAGAGAAGCAATCTGTTCCAATACTTCAGTTCACTGTGCGAAGTGAATGGAGTGTTGCTTCACTTTCTAAATGCTGTAGTTTCAGAGAAAATCACTTTCTTTTGAAAGTGCCTTAAGCTACTCTCAGGCATTCACAAGGAACGCACATGCCTTTATCTGAAAGGGAAGCAGTCTGTTACAACACTTCAATTCACTGTGCGAAGTGAATGGAGTGTTGCTTCACTTTCTAAATGCTGTAGTTTCAGAGAAAATCACTTTCCTATGAAAGTGCCTTAAGCCACTTATAAGCATTCACAAAAAACTTACATGCGTTTCTCTGAAAGAGAAATTTTCTGTTCCACCACTGCAATTCACTGTGCGAAGTGAATGGAGGGTTGCTTCAGTTTCTCAATGCTGTAGTTTTAGAGAAAATCACTTTCTTTTGAAGGTGCCTTAAGCTATTTATAAACATTCACAAGTAACTCACATGCGTTTCTCTGAAAGAGAAGGAGTCTGTTCCAACACTTCAATTCACTGTTCGAAGTGAATGGAATGTTGCTTCACTTTCTAAATGCTGTAATTTCTGAGAAAATCACTTTCTTTTGAAAGTTCCTTAAGCTACTTACAAGCATTAACAATAAACTCACATGCATTTCTCTGAAAGTGAAGCAGTGTGTTCCAACACTTCAATTCACTGTGCGAAGTGAATGGAGTGTTGCTTCACTTTCTAAATGCTGTAGTTTCAGAGAAAATCACTTTCCTATGAAAATGCCTTAAGCCACTTATAAGCATTCACAAAAAACTTACATGCGTTTCTCTGAAAGAGAAATTTTCTGTTCCACCACTTCAATTCACTGTGCGAAGTGAATGGAGGGTTGCTTCAGTTTCTCAATGCTGTAGCTTTAGAGAAAATCACTTTCTTTTGAATGTGCCTTAAGCTATTTATGAGCATTCACAAAAAACTCAAATGCATTCCTCTGAAAGAGAAGCATTGTGTTCCACCACTTCAATTCACTGTGCGAAGTGAATGGAGTGTTGCTTCACTTTCTAAATGCTGTAGTTTCAGAGAAAATCACTTTCTTTTGAAAGTGCCTTGAGCTAATTATAAGCATTCTCAAGAAACTCTCATGCACTTCTCTGAAAGAGAAGCAGGATGTTCCAACACTTCAATTCACTATGTGAAGTGAATGGAGTGCTGCTTCACTTTCTAAATGCTGTACTTTCACAGAAAATCACTTTCCTATGTTAGTGCCTTAACATACTTATAAGCATTTAGAAGAAACTCACTTGCGTTTCTCTGAAAGAAAAGCAGTCTGTTCCAACACTTCAATTCACTGTGCGAAGTGAAAGGAGTGTTGCTTCACTTTCTAAATGTAGTTTCAGAGAAAATCACTTTCCTATGAAAGTGCCTTAAGCCACTTATAAGTATTCACAAAAAACTTACATGCGTTTCTCTGAAAGTAAAATAGTCTGTTCCAACACTTCAATTCACTGTGAAAAGTTAATTTAGGGTTGCTTCACTTTCTTAATGCTGTAGTTTCAGAGAAAATCACTTTCCTATGACAGTGCGTAAAACTACTTATTAGCATTACCAAGAAACTCACAAGCATTTCTGTGAAAGAGAAGCAGTCTGTTCCAACACTTCAATTCACTGTGTGAAGTTAATGGAGTGTTGCTTCACTTTCTAAATGCTGTAGTTCCAGATAAAATCACGTTCTTTTGAAATTGCCTTAAGCTATTTATGAGCATTCACAAGAAACTCAAATGCGTTTCTCTTAAAGAGAAGTCTGTTGCCACACTTCAATTCACTGTGCGATGTTAATGGAGTTTTGCTTCACTTTCTAAATGCTGTAGTTTCAGAGAAAATCACTTTCCTTTGAAAGAGCCTTAAGCTAATTATAAGCATTCACAAGAAACTCATATGCGTTTCTCTGAAAGAAAAGTTGTTTGTTCCAACGCTTCAATTCACTGTGCGAAGTGAATGGAGTGTTGCTTCACTTTCTAAATGCCGTAGTTTCAGAGAAAATCACTTTCTTGGAAAGTGCCTTAAGCTACTCACAAGCATTCACAAGGAACGAACTTGCCTTTCTCTGAAAGAGAAGCAGTCTGTTCCAATACTTCAATTCACTGTGTGAAGTGAGTGGAGTGTTGCTTTACTTTCTCAATGCTGTAGTTTCAGAGAAAATCACATTCTTTTGAAAGTGCCTTAAGCTGTTCACAAGCATTCACAAGAAATTCACATGCGTTTCTCTGAAAGAGAAGCAGTCTGTTCCAACTCTTCAATTCACTGTGCGAAGTGAATGGAGTGTTCCTTCACTTTCTAAATGCTGTAGTTTCAGAGAAAATCACTTTCCTTTCAAAGTGCCTTAAGCTAGTTATAAGCATTCACAAGAAAGTCACGTGCGTTTCTCTGAAAGGAAACCAGTCTGTTCCAACACTTAGATTAACTGTGCGAAGTGAATGGAGTGTTGCTTCACTTTCTAAATGCTGTCGTTTCAGAGAAAATCACTTTCCTATGAAAGTGCCTAAAGCTACTTATAAGCATTCACAAGGAACTCACATGCATTTCTCTGAAAGAGAAGCAGTATGTTCCAACACTTCAATTCACTGTGCGAAGTGAATGGAGTGTTGCTTCACTTTCTAAATGCTGTAGTTTCAGAGAAAATCACTTTCCTTTGAAAGTGCCTTAAGCTACTTATGAGTATTCACAAGAAAATCAAATGCGTTTCTCTGAAAGAGAAGCAATCTGTTCCAATACTTCAGTTCACTGTGCGAAGTGAATGGAGTGTTGCGTCACTTTCTAAATGCTGTAGTTTCAGAGAAAATCACTTTCTTTTGAAAGTGCCTTAAGCTACTCTCAGGCATTCACAAGGAACGCACATGCCTTTATCTGAAAGGGAAGCAGTCTGTTACAACACTTCAATTCACTGTGCGAAGTGAATGGAGTGTTGCTTCACTTTCTAAATGCTGTAGTTTCAGAGAAAATCACTTTCCTATGAAAGTGCCTTAAGCCACTTATAAGCATTCACAAAAAACTTACATGCGTTTCTCTGAAAGAGAAATTTTCTGTTCCACCACTGCAATTCACTGTGCGAAGTGAATGGAGGGTTGCTTCAGTTTCTCAATGCTGTAGTTTTAGAGAAAATCACTTTCTTTTGAAGGTGCCTTAAGCTATTTATAAACATTCACAAGTAACTCACATGCGTTTCTCTGAAAGAGAAGGAGTCTGTTCCAACACTTCAATTCACTGTTCGAAGTGAATGGAATGTTGCTTCACTTTCTAAATGCTGTAATTTCTGAGAAAATCACTTTCTTTTGAAAGTTCCTTAAGCTACTAACAAGCATTAACAATAAACTCACATGCATTTCTCTGAAAGTGAAGCAGTGTGTTCCAACACTTCAATTCACTGTGCGAAGTGAATGGAGTGTTGCTTCACTTTCTAAATGCTGTAGTTTCAGAGAAAATTACTTTCCTTTGAAAGTGCCTTAAGCTACTTATGAGTATTCACAAGAAAATCAAATGCGTTTCTCTGAAAGAGAAGCAATCTGTTCCAATACTTCAGTTCACTGTGCGAAGTGAATGGAGTGTTGCGTCACTTTCTAAATGCTGTAGTTTCAGAGAAAATCACTTTCTTTTGAAAGTGCCTTAAGCTACTCTCAGGCATTCACAAGGAACGCACATGCCTTTATCTGAAAGGGAAGCAGTCTGTTACAACACTTCAATTCACTGTGGGAAGTGAATGGAGTGTTGCTTCACTTTCTAAATGCTGTAGTTTCAGAGAAAATCACTTTCCTATGAAAGTGCCTTAAGCCACTTATAAGCATTCACAAAAAACTTACATGCGTTTCTCTGAAAGAGAAATTTTCTGTTCCACCACTGCAATTCACTGTGCGAAGTGAATGGAGGGTTGCTTCAGTTTCTCAATGCTGTAGTTTTAGAGAAAATCACTTTCTTTTGAAGGTGCCTTAAGCTATTTATAAACATTCACAAGTAACTCACATGCGTTTCTCTGAAAGAGAAGGAGTCTGTTCCAACACTTCAATTCACTGTTCGAAGTGAATGGAATGTTGCTTCACTTTCTAAATGCTGTAATTTCTGAGAAAATCACTTTCTTTTGAAAGTTCCTTAAGCTACTTACAAGCATTAACAATAAACTCACATGCATTTCTCTGAAAGTGAAGCAGTGTGTTCCAACACTTCAATTCACTGTGCGAAGTGAATGGAGTGTTGCTTCACTTTCTAAATGCTGTAGTTTCAGAGAAAATCACTTTCCTATGAAAATGCCTTAAGCCACTTATAAGCATTCACAAAAAACTTACATGCGTTTCTCTGAAAGAGAAATTTTCTGTTCCACCACTTCAATTCACTGTGCGAAGTGAATGGAGGGTTGCTTCAGTTTCTCAATGCTGTAGCTTTAGAGAAAATCACTTTCTTTTGAATGTGCCTTAAGCTATTTATGAGCATTCACAAAAAACTCAAATGCATTTCTCTGAAAGAGAAGCATTGTGTTCCACCACTTCAATTCACTGTGCGAAGTGAATGGAGTGTTGCTTCACTTTCTAAATGCTGTAGTTTCAGAGAAAATCACTTTCTTTTGAAAGTGCCTTGAGCTAATTATAAGCATTCTCAAGAAACTCTCATGCACTTCTCTGAAAGAGAAGCAGGATGTTCCAACACTTCAATTCACTATGTGAAGTGAATGGAGTGCTGCTTCACTTTCTAAATGCTGTACTTTCACAGAAAATCACTTTCCTATGTTAGTGCCTTAACATACTTATAAGCATTTAGAAGAAACTCACTTGCGTTTCTCTGAAAGAAAAGCAGTCTGTTCCAACACTTCAATTCACTGTGCGAAGTGAAAGGAGTGTTGCTTCACTTTCTAAATGTAGTTTCAGAGAAAATCACTTTCCTATGAAAGTGCCTTAAGCCACTTATAAGTATTCACAAAAAACTTACATGCGTTTCTCTGAAAGTAAAATAGTCTGTTCCAACACTTCAATTCACTGTGAAAAGTTAATTTAGGGTTGCTTCATTTTCTTAATGCTGTAGTTTCAGAGAAAATCACTTTCCTATGACAGTGCGTAAAACTACTTATTAGCATTACCAAGAAACTCACAAGCATTTCTGTGAAAGAGAAGCAGTCTGTTCCAACACTTCAATTCACTGTGTGAAGTTAATGGAGTGTTGCTTCACTTTCTAAATGCTGTAGTTCCAGATAAAATCACGTTCTTTTGAAATTGCCTTAAGCTATTTATGAGCATTCACAAGAAACTCAAATGCGTTTCTCTTAAAGAGAAGTCTGTTGCCACACTTCAATTCACTGTGCGATGTTAATGGAGTTTTGCTTCACTTTCTAAATGCTGTAGTTTCAGAGAAAATCACTTTCCTTTGAAAGAGCCTTAAGCTAATTATAAGCATTCACAAGAAACTCATATGCGTTTCTCTGAAAGAAAAGTTGTTTGTTCCAACGCTTCAATTCACTGTGCGAAGTGAATGGAGTGTTGCTTCACTTTCTAAATGCCGTAGTTTCAGAGAAAATCACTTTCTTGGAAAGTGCCTTAAGCTACTCACAAGCATTCACAAGGAACGAACTTGCCTTTCTCTGAAAGAGAAGCAGTCTGTTCCAATACTTCAATTCACTGTGTGAAGTGAGTGGAGTGTTGCTTTACTTTCTCAATGCTGTAGTTTCAGAGAAAATCACATTCTTTTAAAAGTGCCTTAAGCTGTTCACAAGCATTCACAAGAAATTCACATGCGTTTCTCTGAAAGAGAAGCAGTCTGTTCCAACTCTTCAATTCACTGTGCGAAGTGAATGGAGTGTTCCTTCACTTTCTAAATGCTGTAGTTTCAGAGAAAATCACTTTCCTTTCAAAGTGCCTTAAGCTAGTTATAAGCATTCACAAGAAAGTCACGTGCGTTTCTCTGAAAGGAAACCAGTCTGTTCCAACACTTAGATTAACTGTGCGAAGTGAATGGAGTGTTGCTTCACTTTCTAAATGCTGTCGTTTCAGAGAAAATCACTTTCCTATGAAAGTGCCTAAAGCTACTTATAAGCATTCACAAGGAACTCACATGCATTTCTCTGAAAGAGAAGCAGTATGTTCCAACACTTCAATTCACTGTGCGAAGTGAATGGAGTGTTGCTTCACTTTCTAAATGCTGTAGTTTCAGAGAAAATCACTTTCCTTTGAAAGTGCCTTAAGCTACTTATGAGTATTCACAAGAAAATCAAATGCGTTTCTCTGAAAGAGAAGCAATCTGTTCCAATACTTCAGTTCACTGTGCGAAGTGAATGGAGTGTTGCGTCACTTTCTAAATGCTGTAGTTTCAGAGAAAATCACTTTCTTTTGAAAGTGCCTTAAGCTACTCTCAGGCATTCACAAGGAACGCACATGCCTTTATCTGAAAGGGAAGCAGTCTGTTACAACACTTCAATTCACTGTGCGAAGTGAATGGAGTGTTGCTTCACTTTCTAAATGCTGTAGTTTCAGAGAAAATCACTTTCCTATGAAAGTGCCTTAAGCCACTTATAAGCATTCACAAAAAACTTACATGCGTTTCTCTGAAAGAGAAATTTTCTGTTCCACCACTGCAATTCACTGTGCGAAGTGAATGGAGGGTTGCTTCAGTTTCTCAATGCTGTAGTTTTAGAGAAAATCACTTTCTTTTGAAGGTGCCTTAAGCTATTTATAAACATTCACAAGTAACTCACATGCGTTTCTCTGAAAGAGAAGGAGTCTGTTCCAACACTTCAATTCACTGTTCGAAGTGAATGGAATGTTGCTTCACTTTCTAAATGCTGTAATTTCTGAGAAAATCACTTTCTTTTGAAAGTTCCTTAAGCTACTTACAAGCATTAACAATAAACTCACATGCATTTCTCTGAAAGTGAAGCATTGTGTTCCAACACTTCAATTCACTGTGCGAAGTGAATGGAGTGTTGCTTCACTTTCTAAATGCTGTAGTTTCAGAGAAAATTACTTTCCTTTGAAAGTGCCTTAAGCTACTTATGAGTATTCACAAGAAAATCAAATGCGTTTCTCTGAAAGAGAAGCAATCTGTTCCAATACTTCAGTTCACTGTGCGAAGTGAATGGAGGGTTGCGTCACTTTCTAAATGCTGTAGTTTCAGAGAAAATCACTTTCTTTTGAAAGTGCCTTAAGCTACTCTCAGGCATTCACAAGGAACGCACATGCCTTTATCTGAAAGGGAAGCAGTCTGTTACAACACTTCAATTCACTGTGGGAAGTGAATGGAGTGTTGCTTCACTTTCTAAATGCTGTAGTTTCAGAGAAAAATCACTTTCCTATGAAAGTGCCTTAAGCCACTTATAAGCATTCACAAAAAACTTACATGCGTTTCTCTGAAAGAGAAATTTTCTGTTCCACCACTGCAATTCACTGTGCGAAGTGAATGGAGGGTTGCTTCAGTTTCTCAATGCTGTAGTTTTAGAGAAAATCACTTTCTTTTGAAGGTGCCTTAAGCTATTTATAAACATTCACAAGTAACTCACATGCGTTTCTCTGAAAGAGAAGGAGTCTGTTCCAACACTTCAATTCACTGTTCGAAGTGAATGGAATGTTGCTTCACTTTCTAAATGCTGTAATTTCTGAGAAAATCACTTTCTTTTGAAAGTTCCTTAAGCTACTTACAAGCATTAACAATAAACTCACATGCATTTCTCTGAAAGTGAAGCAGTGTGTTCCAACACTTCAATTCACTGTGCGAAGTGAACGGAGTGTTGCTTCACTTTCTAAATGCTGTAGTTTCAGAGAAAATCACTTTCCTTTGAAAGAGCCTTAAGCTAATTATAAGCATTCACAAGAAACTCATATGCGTTTCTCTGAAAGAAAAGTTGTTTGTTCCAACGCTTCAATTCACTGTGCGAAGTGAATGGAGTGTTGCTTCACTTTCTAAATGCCGTAGTTTCAGAGAAAATCACTTTCTTGGAAAGTGCCTTAAGCTACTCACAAGCATTCACAAGGAACGAACATGCCTTTCTCTGAAAGAGAAGCAGTCTGTTCCAATACTTCAATTCACTGTGTGAAGTGAATGGAGTGTTGCTTTACTTTCTCAATGCTGTAGTTTCAGAGAAAATCACATTCTTTTGAAAGTGCCTTAAGCTGTTCACAAGCATTCACAAGAAATTCACATGCGTTTCTCTGAAAGAGAAGCAGTCTGTTCCAACTCTTCAATTCACTGTGCGAAGTGAATGGAGTGTTGCTTCACTTTCTAAATGCTGTAGTTTCAGAGAAAATTACTTTCCTTTGAAAGTGCCTTAAGCTACTTATGAGTATTCACAAGAAAATCAAATGCGTTTCTCTGAAAGAGAAGCAATCTGTTCCAATACTTCAGTTCACTGTGCGAAGTGAATGGAGTGTTGCGTCACTTTCTAAATGCTGTAGTTTCAGAGAAAATCACTTTCTTTTGAAAGTGCCTTAAGCTACTCTCAGGCATTCACAAGGAACGCACATGCCTTTATCTGAAAGGGAAGCAGTCTGTTACAACACTTCAATTCACTGTGCGAAGTGAATGGAGTGTTGCTTCACTTTCTAAATGCTGTAGTTTCAGAGAAAATCACTTTCCTATGAAAATGCCTTAAGCCACTTATAAGCATTCACAAAAAACTTACATGCGTTTCTCTGAAAGAGAAATTTTCTGTTCCACCACTTCAGTACACTGTGCGAAGTGAATGGAGGGTTGCTTCAGTTTCTCAATGCTGTAACTTTAGAGAAAATCACTTTCTTTTGTATGTGCCTTAAGCTATTTATGAACATTCACAAAAAACTCAAATGCATTTCTCTGAAAGAGAAGCAGTGTGTTCCACCACTTCAATTCACTGTGCGAAGTGAATGGAGTGTTGCTTCACTTTCTAAATGCTGTAGTTTCAGAGAAAATCACTTTCCTATGAAAATGCCTTAAGCCACTTATAAGCATTCACAAAAAACTTACATGCGTTTCTCTGAAAGAGAAATTTTCTGTTCCACCACTGCAATTCACTGTGCGAAGTGAATGGAGGGTTGCTTCAGTTTCTCAATGCTGTAGTTTTAGAGAAAATCACTTTCTTTTGAAGGTGCCTTAAGCTATTTATAAACATTCACAAGTAACTCACATGCGTTTCTCTGAAAGAGAAGGAGTCTGTTCCAACACTTCAATTCACTGTTCGAAGTGAATGGAATGTTGCTTCACTTTCTAAATGCTGTAATTTCTGAGAAAATCACTTTCTTTTGAAAGTTCCTTAAGCTACTTACAAGCATTAACAATAAACTCACATGCATTTCTCTGAAAGTGAAGCAGTGTGTTCCAACACTTCAATTCACTGTGCAAAGTGAATGGAGTGTTGCTTCACTTTCTAAATGCTGTAGTTTCAGAGAAAATCACTTTCCTTTGAAAGAGCCTTAAGCTAATTATAAGCATTCACAAGAAACTCATATGCGTTTCTCTGAAAGAAAAGTTGTTTGTTCCAACGCTTCAATTCACTGTGCGAAGTGAATGGAGTGTTGCTTCACTTTCTAAATGCCGTAGTTTCAGAGAAAATCACTTTCTTGGAAAGTGCCTTAAGCTACTCACAAGCATTCACAAGGAACGAACATGCCTTTCTCTGAAAGAGAAGCAGTCTGTTCCAATACTTCAATTCACTGTGTGAAGTGAATGGAGTGTTGCTTTACTTTCTCAATGCTGTAGTTTCAGAGAAAATCACATTCTTTTGAAAGTGCCTTAAGCTGTTCACAAGCATTCACAAGAAATTCACATGCGTTTCTCTGAAAGAGAAGCAGTCTGTTCCAAACCTTCAATTCACTGTGCGAAGTGAATGGAGTGTTCCTTCACTTTCTAAATGCTGTAGTTTCAGAGAAAATCACTTTCCTTTCAAAGTGCCTTAAGCTAGTTATAAGCATTCACAAGAAAGTCACGTGCGTTTCTCTGAAAGGAAACCAGTCTGTTCCAACACTTAGATTAACTGTGCGAAGTGAATGGAGTGTTGCTTCACTTTCTAAATGCTGTCGTTTCAGAGAAAATCACTTTCCTATGAAAGTGCCTAAAGCTACTTATAAGCATTCACAAGGAACTCACATGCATTTCTCTGAAAGAGAAGCAGTATGTTCCAACACTTCAATTCACTGTGCGAAGTGAATGGAGTGTTGCTTCACTTTCTAAATGCTGTAGTTTCAGAGAAAATCACTTTCCTTTGAAAGTGCCTTAAGCTACTTATGAGTATTCACAAGAAAATCAAATGCGTTTCTCTGAAAGAGAAGCAATCTGTTCCAATACTTCAGTTCACTGTGCGAAGTGAATGGAGTGTTGCGTCACTTTCTAAATGCTGTAGTTTCAGAGAAAATCACTTTCCTTTCAAAGTGCCTTAGCTAGTTATAAGCATTCACAAGAAAGTCACGTGCGTTTCTCTGAAAGGAAACCAGTCTGTTCCAACACTTAGATTAACTGTGCGAAGTGAATGGAGTGTTGCTTCACTTTCTAAATGCTGTCGTTTCAGAGAAAATCACTTTCCTATGAAAGTGCCTAAAGCTACTTATAAGCATTCAAAAGGAACTCACATGCATTTCTCTGAAAGAGAAGCAGTATGTTCCAACACTTCAATTCACTGTGCGAAGTGAATGGAGTGTTGCTTCACTTTCTAAATGCTGTAGTTTCAGAGAAAATCACTTTCCTTTGAAAGTGCCTTAAGCTACTTATGAGTATTCACAAGAAAATCAAATGCGTTTCTCTGAAAGAGAAGCAATCTGTTCCAATACTTCAGTTCACTGTGCGAAGTGAATGGAGTGTTGCGTCACTTTCTAAATGCTGTAGTTTCAGAGAAAATCACTTTCTTTTGAAAGTGCCTTAAGCTACTCTCAGGCATTCACAAGGAACTCACATGCCTTTTTCTGAAAGGGAAGCAGTCTGTTACAACACTTCAATTCACTGTGCGAAGTGAATGGAGTGTTGCTTCACTTTCTAAATGCTGTAGTTTCAGAGAAAATCACTTTCCTATGAAAGTGCCTTAAGCCACTTATAAGCATTCACAAAAAACTTACATGCGTTTCTCTGAAAGAGAAATTTTCTGTTCCACCACTGCAATTCACTGTGCGAAGTGAATGGAGGGTTGCTTCAGTTTCTCAATGCTGTAGTTTTAGAGAAAATCACTTTCTTTTGAAGGTGCCTTAAGCTATTTATAAACATTCACAAGTAACTCACATGCGTTTCTCTGAAAGAGAAGGAGTCTGTTCCAACACTTCAATTCACTGTTCGAAGTGAATGGAATGTTGCTTCACTTTCTAAATGCTGTAATTTCTGAGAAAATCACTTTCTTTTGAAAGTTCCTTAAGCTACTTACAAGCATTAACAATAAACTCACATGCATTTCTCTGAAAGTGAAGCAGTGTGTTCCAACACTTCAATTCACTGTGCGAAGTGAATGGAGTGTTGCTTCACTTTCTAAATGCTGTAGTTTCAGAGAAAATTACTTTCCTTTGAAAGTGCCTTAAGCTACTTATGAGTATTCACAAGAAAATCAAATGCGTTTCTCTGAAAGAGAAGCAATCTGTTCCAATACTTCAGTTCACTGTGCGAAGTGAATGGAGTGTTGCGTCACTTTCTAAATGCTGTAGTTTCAGAGAAAATCACTTTCCTATGAAAATGCCTTAAGCCACTTATAAGCATTCACAAAAAACTTACATGCGTTTCTCTGAAAGAGAAATTTTCTGTTCCACCACTTCAGTACACTGTGCGAAGTGAATGGAGGGTTGCTTCAGTTTCTCAATGCTGTAACTTTAGAGAAAATCACTTTCTTTTGTATGTGCCTTAAGCTATTTATGAACATTCACAAAAAACTCAAATGCATTTCTCTGAAAGAGAAGCAGTGTGTTCCACCACTTCAATTCACTGTGCGAAGTGAATGGAGTGTTGCTTCACTTTCTAAATGCTGTAGTTTCAGAGAAAATCACTTTCCTATGAAAATGCCTTAAGCCACTTATAAGCATTCACAAAAAACTTACATGCGTTTCTCTGAAAGAGAAATTTTCTGTTCCACCACTTCAATTCACTGTGCGAAGTGAATGGAGGGTTGCTTCAGTTTCTCAATGCTGTAGTTTTAGAGAAAATCACTTTCTTTTGAAGGTGCCTTAAGCTATTTATAAACATTCACAAGTAACTCACATGCGTTTCTCTGAAAGAGAAGGAGTCTGTTCCAACACTTCAATTCACTGTTCGAAGTGAATGGAATGTTGCTTCACTTTCTAAATGCTGTAATTTCTGAGAAAATCACTTTCTTTTGAAAGTTCCTTAAGCTACTTACAAGCATTAACAATAAACTCACATGCATTTCTCTGAAAGTGAAGCAGTGTGTTCCAACACTTCAATTCACTGTGCGAAGTGAATGGAGTGTTGCTTCACTTTCTAAATGCTGTAGTTTCAGAGAAAATCACTTTCCTTTGAAAGAGCCTTAAGCTAATTATAAGCATTCACAAGAAACTCATATGCGTTTCTCTGAAAGAAAAGTTGTTTGTTCCAACGCTTCAATTCACTGTGCGAAGTGAATGGAGTGTTACTTCACTTTCTAAATGCCGTAGTTTCAGAGAAAATCACTTTCTTGGAAAGTGCCTTAAGCTACTCACAAGCATTCACAAGGAACGAACATGCCTTTCTCTGAAAGAGAAGCAGTCTGTTCCAATACTTCAATTCACTGTGTGAAGTGAATGGAGTGTTGCTTTACTTTCTCAATGCTGTAGTTTCAGAGAAAATCACATTCTTTTGAAAGTGCCTTAAGCTGTTCACAAGCATTCACAAGAAATTCACATGCGTTTCTCTGAAAGAGAAGCAGTCTGTTCCAACTCTTCAATTCACTGTGCGAAGTGAATGGAGTGTTGCTTCACTTTCTAAATGCTGTAGTTTCAGAGAAAATTACTTTCCTTTGAAAGTGCCTTAAGCTACTTATGAGTATTCACAAGAAAATCAAATGCGTTTCTCTGAAAGAGAAGCAATCTGTTCCAATACTTCAGTTCACTGTGCGAAGTGAATGGAGTGTTGCGTCACTTTCTAAATGCTGTAGTTTCAGAGAAAATCACTTTCTTTTGAAAGTGCCTTAAGCTACTCTCAGGCATTCACAAGGAACGCACATGCCTTTATCTGAAAGGGAAGCAGTCTGTTACAACACTTCAATTCACTGTGCGAAGTGAATGGAGTGTTGCTTCACTTTCTAAATGCTGTAGTTTCAGAGAAAATCACTTTCCTATGAAAATGCCTTAAGCCACTTATAAGCATTCACAAAAAACTTACATGCGTTTCTCTGAAAGAGAAATTTTCTGTTCCACCACTTCAGTACACTGTGCGAAGTGAATGGAGGGTTGCTTCAGTTTCTCAATGCTGTAACTTTAGAGAAAATCACTTTCTTTTGTATGTGCCTTAAGCTATTTATGAACATTCACAAAAAACTCAAATGCATTTCTCTGAAAGAGAAGCAGTGTGTTCCACCACTTCAATTCACTGTGCGAAGTGAATGGAGTGTTGCTTCACTTTCTAAATGCTGTAGTTTCAGAGAAAATCACTTTCCTATGAAAATGCCTTAAGCCACTTATAAGCATTCACAAAAAACTTACATGCGTTTCTCTGAAAGAGAAATTTTCTGTTCCACCACTGCAATTCACTGTGCGAAGTGAATGGAGGGTTGCTTCAGTTTCTCAATGCTGTAGTTTTAGAGAAAATCACTTTCTTTTGAAGGTGCCTTAAGCTATTTATAAACATTCACAAGTAACTCACATGCGTTTCTCTGAAAGAGAAGGAGTCTGTTCCAACACTTCAATTCACTGTTCGAAGTGAATGGAATGTTGCTTCACTTTCTAAATGCTGTAATTTCTGAGAAAATCACTTTCTTTTGAAAGTTCCTTAAGCTACTTACAAGCATTAACAATAAACTCACATGCATTTCTCTGAAAGTGAAGCAGTGTGTTCCAACACTTCAATTCACTGTGCGAAGTGAATGGAGTGTTGCTTCACTTTCTAAATGCTGTAGTTTCAGAGAAAATCACTTTCCTTTGAAAGAGCCTTAAGCTAATTATAAGCATTCACAAGAAACTCATATGCGTTTCTCTGAAAGAAAAGTTGTTTGTTCCAACGCTTCAATTCACTGTGCGAAGTGAATGGAGTGTTGCTTCACTTTCTAAATGCCGTAGTTTCAGAGAAAATCACTTTCTTGGAAAGTGCCTTAAGCTACTCACAAGCATTCACAAGGAACGAACATGCCTTTCTCTGAAAGAGAAGCAGTCTGTTCCAATACTTCAATTCACTGTGTGAAGTGAATGGAGTGTTGCTTTACTTTCTCAATGCTGTAGTTTCAGAGAAAATCACATTCTTTTGAAAGTGCCTTAAGCTGTTCACAAGCATTCACAAGAAATTCACATGCGTTTCTCTGAAAGAGAAGCAGTCTGTTCCAACTCTTCAATTCACTGTGCGAAGTGAATGGAGTGTTCCTTCACTTTCTAAATGCTGTAGTTTCAGAGAAAATCACTTTCCTTTCAAAGTGCCTTAAGCTAGTTATAAGCATTCACAAGAAAGTCACGTGCGTTTCTCTGAAAGGAAACCAGTCTGTTCCAACACTTAGATTAACTGTGCGAAGTGAATGGAGTGTTGCTTCACTTTCTAAATGCTGTCGTTTCAGAGAAAATCACTTTCCTATGAAAGTGCCTAAAGCTACTTATAAGCATTCACAAGGAACTCACATGCATTTCTCTGAAAGAGAAGCAGTATGTTCCAACACTTCAATTCACTGTGCGAAGTGAATGGAGTGTTGCTTCACTTTCTAAATGCTGTAGTTTCAGAGAAAATCACTTTCCTTTGAAAGTGCCTTAAGCTACTTATGAGTATTCACAAGAAAATCAAATGCGTTTCTCTGAAAGAGAAGCAATCTGTTCCAATACTTCAGTTCACTGTGCGAAGTGAATGGAGTGTTGCTTCACTTTCTAAATGCTGTAGTTTCAGAGAAAATCACTTTCCTTTCAAAGTGCCTTAGCTAGTTATAAGCATTCACAAGAAAGTCACGTGCGTTTCTCTGAAAGGAAACCAGTCTGTTCCAACACTTAGATTAACTGTGCGAAGTGAATGGAGTGTTGCTTCACTTTCTAAATGCTGTCGTTTCAGAGAAAATCACTTTCCTATGAAAGTGCCTAAAGCTACTTATAAGCATTCAAAAGGAACTCACATGCATTTCTCTGAAAGAGAAGCAGTATGTTCCAACACTTCAATTCACTGTGCGAAGTGAATGGAGTGTTGCTTCACTTTCTAAATGCTGTAGTTTCAGAGAAAATCACTTTCCTTTGAAAGTGCCTTAAGCTACTTATGAGTATTCACAAGAAAATCAAATGCGTTTCTCTGAAAGAGAAGCAATCTGTTCCAATACTTCAGTTCACTGTGCGAAGTGAATGGAGTGTTGCGTCACTTTCTAAATGCTGTAGTTTCAGAGAAAATCACTTTCTTTTGAAAGTGCCTTAAGCTACTCTCAGGCATTCACAAGGAACTCACATGCCTTTTTCTGAAAGGGAAGCAGTCTGTTACAACACTTCAATTCACTGTGCGAAGTGAATGGAGTGTTGCTTCACTTTCTAAATGCTGTAGTTTCAGAGAAAATCACTTTCCTATGAAAGTGCCTTAAGCCACTTATAAGCATTCACAAAAAACTTACATGCGTTTCTCTGAAAGAGAAATTTTCTGTTCCACCACTGCAATTCACTGTGCGAAGTGAATGGAGGGTTGCTTCAGTTTCTCAATGCTGTAGTTTTAGAGAAAATCACTTTCTTTTGAAGGTGCCTTAAGCTATTTATAAACATTCACAAGTAACTCACATGCGTTTCGCTGAAAGAGAAGGAGTCTGTTCCAACACTTCAATTCACTGTTCGAAGTGAATGGAATGTTGCTTCACTTTCTAAATGCTGTAATTTCTGAGAAAATCACTTTCTTTTGAAAGTTCCTTAAGCTACTTACAAGCATTAACAATAAACTCACATGCATTTCTCTGAAAGTGAAGCAGTGTGTTCCAACACTTCAATTCACTGTGCGAAGTGAATGGAGTGTTGCTTCACTTTCTAAATGCTGTAGTTTCAGAGAAAATTACTTTCCTTTGAAAGTGCCTTAAGCTACTTATGAGTATTCACAAGAAAATCAAATGCGTTTCTCTGAAAGAGAAGCAATCTGTTCCAATACTTCAGTTCACTGTGCGAAGTGAATGGAGTGTTGCGTCACTTTCTAAATGCTGTAGTTTCAGAGAAAATCACTTTCCTATGAAAATGCCTTAAGCCACTTATAAGCATTCACAAAAAACTTACATGCGTTTCTCTGAAAGAGAAATTTTCTGTTCCACCACTTCAGTACACTGTGCGAAGTGAATGGAGGGTTGCTTCAGTTTCTCAATGCTGTAACTTTAGAGAAAATCACTTTCTTTTGTATGTGCCTTAAGCTATTTATGAACATTCACAAAAAACTCAAATGCATTTCTCTGAAAGAGAAGCAGTGTGTTCCACCACTTCAATTCACTGTGCGAAGTGAATGGAGTGTTGCTTCACTTTCTAAATGCTGTAGTTTCAGAGAAAATCACTTTCCTATGAAAATGCCTTAAGCCACTTATAAGCATTCACAAAAAACTTACATGCGTTTCTCTGAAAGAGAAATTTTCTGTTCCACCACTTCAATTCACTGTGCGAAGTGAATGGAGGGTTGCTTCAGTTTCTCAATGCTGTAGTTTTAGAGAAAATCACTTTCTTTTGAAGGTGCCTTAAGCTATTTATAAACATTCACAAGTAACTCACATGCGTTTCTCTGAAAGAGAAGGAGTCTGTTCCAACACTTCAATTCACTGTTCGAAGTGAATGGAATGTTGCTTCACTTTCTAAATGCTGTAATTTCTGAGAAAATCACTTTCTTTTGAAAGTTCCTTAAGCTACTTACAAGCATTAACAATAAACTCACATGCATTTCTCTGAAAGTGAAGCAGTGTGTTCCAACACTTCAATTCACTGTGCGAAGTGAATGGAGTGTTGCTTCACTATCTAAATGCTGTAGTTTCAGAGAAAATCACTTTCCTTTGAAAGAGCCTTAAGCTAATTATAAGCATTCACAAGAAACTCATATGCGTTTCTCTGAAAGAAAAGTTGTTTGTTCCAACGCTTCAATTCACTGTGCGAAGTGAATGGAGTGTTACTTCACTTTCTAAATGCCGTAGTTTCAGAGAAAATCACTGTCTTGGAAAGTGCCTTAAGCTACTCACAAGCATTCACAAGGAACGAACATGCCTTTCTCTGAAAGAGAAGCAGTCTGTTCCAATACTTCAATTCACTGTGTGAAGTGAATGGAGTGTTGCTTTACTTTCTCAATGCTGTAGTTTCAGAGAAAATCACATTCTTTTGAAAGTGCCTTAAGCTGTTCACAAGCATTCACAAGAAATTCACATGCGTTTCTCTGAAAGAGAAGCAGTCTGTTCCAACTCTTCAATTCACTGTGCGAAGTGAATGGAGTGTTCCTTCACTTTCTAAATGCTGTAGTTTCAGAGAAAATCACTTTCCTTTCAAAGTGCCTTAAGCTAGTTATAAGCATTCACAAGAAAGTCACGTGCGTTTCTCTGAAAGGAAACCAGTCTGTTCCAACACTTAGATTAACTGTGCGAAGTGAATGGAGTGTTGCTTCACTTTCTAAATGCTGTCGTTTCAGAGAAAATCACTTTCCTATGAAAGTGCCTAAAGCTACTTATAAGCATTCACAAGGAACTCACATGCATTTCTCTGAAAGAGAAGCAGTATGTTCCAACACTTCAATTCAATGTGCGAAGTGAATGGAGTGTTGCTTCACTTTCTAAATGCTGTAGTTTCAGAGAAAATCACTTTCCTTTGAAAGTGCCTTAAGCTACTTATGAGTATTCACAAGAAAATCAAATGCGTTTCTCTGAAAGAGAAGCAATATGTTCCAATACTTCAGTTCACTGTGCGAAGTGAATGGAGTGTTGCGTCACTTTCTAAATGCTGTAGTTTCAGAGAAAATCACTTTCCTTTCAAAGTGCCTTAGCTAGTTATAAGCATTCACAAGAAAGTCACGTGCGTTTCTCTGAAAGGAAACCAGTCTGTTCCAACACTTAGATTAACTGTGCGAAGTGAATGGAGTGTTGCTTCACTTTCTAAATGCTGTCGTTTCAGAGAAAATCACTTTCCTATGAAAGTGCCTAAAGCTACTTATAAGCATTCAAAAGGAACTCACATGCATTTCTCTGAAAGAGAAGCAGTATGTTCCAACACTTCAATTCACTGTGCGAAGTGAATGGAGTGTTGCTTCACTTTCTAAATGCTGTAGTTTCAGAGAAAATCACTTTCCTTTGAAAGTGCCTTAAGCTACTTATGAGTATTCACAAGAAAATCAAATGCGTTTCTCTGAAAGAGAAGCAATCTGTTCCAATACTTCAGTTCACTGTGCGAAGTGAATGGAGTGTTGCGTCACTTTCTAAATGCTGTAGTTTCAGAGAAAATCACTTTCTTTTGAAAGTGCCTTAAGCTACTCTCAGGCATTCACAAGGAACTCACATGCCTTTTTCTGAAAGGGAAGCAGTCTGTTACAACACTTCAATTCACTGTGCGAAGTGAATGGAGTGTTGCTTCACTTTCTAAATGCTGTAGTTTCAGAGAAAATCACTTTCCTATGAAAGTGCCTTAAGCCACTTATAAGCATTCACAAAAAACTTACATGCGTTTCTCTGAAAGAGAAATTTTCTGTTCCACCACTGCAATTCACTGTGCGAAGTGAATGGAGGGTTGCTTCAGTTTCTCAATGCTGTAGTTTTAGAGAAAATCACTTTCTTTTGAAGGTGCCTTAAGCTATTTATAAACATTCACAAGTAACTCACATGCGTTTCTCTGAAAGAGAAGGAGTCTGTTCCAACACTTCAATTCACTGTTCGAAGTGAATGGAATGTTGCTTCACTTTCTAAATGCTGTAATTTCTGAGAAAATCACTTTCTTTTGAAAGTTCCTTAAGCTACTTACAAGCATTAACAATAAACTCACATGCATTTCTCTGAAAGTGAAGCAGTGTGTTCCAACACTTCAATTCACTGTGCGAAGTGAATGGAGTGTTGCTTCACTTTCTAAATGCTGTAGTTTCAGAGAAAATTACTTTCCTTTGAAAGTGCCTTAAGCTACTTATGAGTATTCACAAGAAAATCAAATGCGTTTCTCTGAAAGAGAAGCAATCTGTTCCAATACTTCAGTTCACTGTGCGAAGTGAATGGAGTGTTGCGTCACTTTCTAAATGCTGTAGTTTCAGAGAAAATCACTTTCCTATGAAAATGCCTTAAGCCACTTATAAGCATTCACAAAAAACTTACATGCGTTTCTCTGAAAGAGAAATTTTCTGTTCCACCACTTCAGTACACTGTGCGAAGTGAATGGAGGGTTGCTTCAGTTTCTCAATGCTGTAACTTTAGAGAAAATCACTTTCTTTTGTATGTGCCTTAAGCTATTTATGAACATTCACAAAAAACTCAAATGCATTTCTCTGAAAGAGAAGCAGTGTGTTCCACCACTTCAATTCACTGTGCGAAGTGAATGGAGTGTTGCTTCACTTTCTAAATGCTGTAGTTTCAGAGAAAATCACTTTCCTATGAAAATGCCTTAAGCCACTTATAAGCATTCACAAAAAACTTACATGCGTTTCTCTGAAAGAGAAATTTTCTGTTCCACCACTTCAATTCACTGTGCGAAGTGAATGGAGGGTTGCTTCAGTTTCTCAATGCTGTAGTTTTAGAGAAAATCACTTTCTTTTGAAGGTGCCTTAAGCTATTTATAAACATTCACAAGTAACTCACATGCGTTTCTCTGAAAGAGAAGGAGTCTGTTCCAACACTTCAATTCACTGTTCGAAGTGAATGGAATGTTGCTTCACTTTCTAAATGCTGTAATTTCTGAGAAAATCACTTTCTTTTGAAAGTTCCTTAAGCTACTTACAAGCATTAACAATAAACTCACATGCATTTCTCTGAAAGTGAAGCAGTGTGTTCCAACACTTCAATTCACTGTGCGAAGTGAATGGAGTGTTGCTTCACTTTCTAAATGCTGTAGTTTCAGAGAAAATCACTTTCCTTTGAAAGAGCCTTAAGCTAATTATAAGCATTCACAAGAAACTCATATGCGTTTCTCTGAAAGAAAAGTTGTTTGTTCCAACGCTTCAATTCACTGTGCGAAGTGAATGGAGTGTTACTTCACTTTCTAAATGCCGTAGTTTCAGAGAAAATCACTGTCTTGGAAAGTGCCTTAAGCTACTCACAAGCATTCACAAGGAACGAACATGCCTTTCTCTGAAAGAGAAGCAGTCTGTTCCAATACTTCAATTCACTGTGTGAAGTGAATGGAGTGTTGCTTTACTTTCTCAATGCTGTAGTTTCAGAGAAAATCACATTCTTTTGAAAGTGCCTTAAGCTGTTCACAAGCATTCACAAGAAATTCACATGCGTTTCTCTGAAAGAGAAGCAGTCTGTTCCAACTCTTCAATTCACTGTGCGAAGTGAATGGAGTGTTCCTTCACTTTCTAAATGCTGTAGTTTCAGAGAAAATCACTTTCCTTTCAAAGTGCCTTAAGCTAGTTATAAGCATTCACAAGAAAGTCACGTGCGTTTCTCTGAAAGGAAACCAGTCTGTTCCAACACTTAGATTAACTGTGCGAAGTGAATGGAGTGTTGCTTCACTTTCTAAATGCTGTCGTTTCAGAGAAAATCACTTTCCTATGAAAGTGCCTAAAGCTACTTATAAGCATTCACAAGGAACTCACATGCATTTCTCTGAAAGAGAAGCAGTATGTTCCAACACTTCAATTCACTGTGCGAAGTGAATGGAGTGTTGCTTCACTTTCTAAATGCTGTAGTTTCAGAGAAAATCACTTTCCTTTGAAAGTGCCTTAAGCTACTTATGAGTATTCACAAGAAAATCAAATGCGTTTCTCTGAAAGAGAAGCAATCTGTTCCAATACTTCAGTTCACTGTGCGAAGTGAATGGAGTGTTGCGTCACTTTCTAAATGCTGTAGCTTCAGAGAAAATCACTTTCTTTTGAAAGTGCCTTAAGCTACTCTCAGGCATTCACAAGGAACGCACATGCCTTTATCTGAAAGGGAAGCAGTCTGTTACAACACTTCAATTCACTGTGCGAAGTGAATGGAGTGTTGCTTCACTTTCTAAATGCTGTAGTTTCAGAGAAAATCACTTTCCTATGAAAGTGCCTTAAGCCACTTATAAGCATTCACAAAAAACTTACATGCGTTTCTCTGAAAGAGAAATTTTCTGTTCCACCACTGCAATTCACTGTGCGAAGTGAATGGAGGGTTGCTTCAGTTTCTCAATGCTGTAGTTTTAGAAAAATCACTTTCTTTTGAAGGTGCCTTAAGCTATTTATAAACATTCACAAGTAACTCACATGCGTTTCTCTGAAAGAGAAGGAGTCTGTTCCAACACTTCAATTCACTGTTCGAAGTGAATGGAATGTTGCTTCACTTTCTAAATGCTGTAATTTCTGAGAAAATCACTTTCTTTTGAAAGTTCCTTAAGCTACTTACAAACATTAACAATAAACTCACATGCATTTCTCTGAAAGTGAAGCAGTGTGTTCCAACACTTCAATTCACTGTGCGAAGTGAATGGAGTGTTGCTTCACTTTCTAAATGCTGTAGTTTCAGAGAAAATTACTTTCCTTTGAAAGTGCCTTAAGCTACTTATGAGTATTCACAAGAAAATCAAATGCGTTTCTCTGAAAGAGAAGCAATCTGTTCCAATACTTCAGTTCACTGTGCGAAGTGAATGGAGTGTTGCGTCACTTTCTAAATGCTGTAGTTTCAGAGAAAATCACGTTCTTTTGAAAGTGCCTTAAGCTACTCTCAGGCATTCACAAGGAACGCACATGCCTTTATCTGAAAGGGAAGCAGTCTGTTACAACACTTCAATTCACTGTGCGAAGTGAATGGAGTGTTGCTTCACTTTCTAAATGCTGTAGTTTCAGAGAAAATCACTTTCCTATGAAAATGCCTTAAGCCACTTATAAGCATTCACAAAAAACTTACATGCGTTTCTCTGAAAGAGAAATTTTCTGTTCCACCACTTCAGTACACTGTGCGAAGTGAATGGAGGGTTGCTTCAGTTTCTCAATGCTGTAACTTTAGAGAAAATCACTTTCTTTTGAAGGTGCCTTAAGCTATTTATAAACATTCACAAGTAACTCACATGCGTTTCTCTGAAAGAGAAGGAGTCTGTTCCAACACTTCAATTCACTGTTCGAAGTGAATGGAATGTTGCTTCACTTTCTAAATGCTGTAATTTCTGAGAAAATCACTTTCTTTTGAAAGTTCCTTAAGCTACTTACAAGCATTAACAATAAACTCACATGCATTTCTCTGAAAGTGAAGCAGTGTGTTCCAACACTTCAATTCACTGTGCGAAGTGAATGGAGTGTTGCTTCACTTTCTAAATGCTGTAGTTTCAGAGAAAATTACTTTCCTTTGAAAGTGCCTTAAGCTACTTATGAGTATTCACAAGAAAATCAAATGCGTTTCTCTGAAAGAGAAGCAATCTGTTCCAATACTTCAGTTCACTGTGCGAAGTGAATGGAGTGTTGCGTCACTTTCTAAATGCTGTAGTTTCAGAGAAAATCACTTTCTTTTGAAAGTGCCTTAAGCTACTCTCAGGCATTCACAAGGAACGCACATGCCTTTATCTGAAAGGGAAGCAGTCTGTTACAACACTTCAATTCACTGTGCGAAGTGAATGGAGTGTTGCTTCACTTTCTAAATGCTGTAGTTTCAGAGAAAATCACTTTCCTATGAAAATGCCTTAAGCCACTTATAAGCATTCACAAAAAACTTACATGCGTTTCTCTGAAAGAGAAATTTTCTGTTCCACCACTTCAGTACACTGTGCGAAGTGAATGGAGGGTTGCTTCAGTTTCTCAATGCTGTAACTTTAGAGAAAATCACTTTCTTTTGTATGTGCCTTAAGCTATTTATGAACATTCACAAAAAACTCAAATGCATTTCTCTGAAAGAGAAGCAGTGTGTTCCACCACTTCAATTCACTGTGCGAAGTGAATGGAGTGTTGCTTCACTTTCTAAATGCTGTAGTTTCAGAGAAAATCACTTTCCTATGAAAATGCCTTAAGCCACTTATAAGCATTCACAAAAAACTTACATGCGTTTCTCTGAAAGAGAAATTTTCTGTTCCACCACTTCAATTCACTGTGCGAAGTGAATGGAGGGTTGCTTCAGTTTCTCAATGCTGTAGTTTTAGAGAAAATCACTTTCTTTTGAAGGTGCCTTAAGCTATTTATAAACATTCACAAGTAACTCACATGCGTTTCTCTGAAAGAGAAGGAGTCTGTTCC
This sequence comes from Myodes glareolus, assembly GCF_982192425.1. Lineage (NCBI taxonomy): Eukaryota > Metazoa > Chordata > Mammalia > Rodentia > Cricetidae > Myodes > Myodes glareolus. The sequence continues at coordinate 128,138,351 of NC_142027.1, forward strand.
AACACTTCAATTCACTGTTCGAAGTGAATGGAATGTTGCTTCACTTTCTAAATGCTGTAATTTCTGAGAAAATCACTTTCTTTTGAAAGTTCCTTAAGCTACTTACAAGCATTAACAATAAACTCACATGCATTTCTCTGAAAGTGAAGCAGTGTGTTCCAACACTTCAATTCACTGTGCGAAGTGAATGGAGTGTTGCTTCACTTTCTAAATGCTGTAGTTTCAGAGAAAATCACTTTCCTTTGAAAGAGCCTTAAGCTAATTATAAGCATTCACAAGAAACTCATATGCGTTTCTCTGAAAGAAAAGTTGTTTGTTCCAACGCTTCAATTCACTGTGCGAAGTGAATGGAGTGTTGCTTCACTTTCTAAATGCCGTAGTTTCAGAGAAAATCACTTTCTTGGAAAGTGCCTTAAGCTACTCACAAGCATTCACAAGGAACGAACATGCCTTTCTCTGAAAGAGAAGCAGTCTGTTCCAATACTTCAATTCACTGTGTGAAGTGAATGGAGTGTTGCTTTACTTTCTCAATGCTGTAGTTTCAGAGAAAATCACATTCTTTTGAAAGTGCCTTAAGCTGTTCACAAGCATTCACAAGAAATTCACATGCGTTTCTCTGAAAGAGAAGCAGTCTGTTCCAACTCTTCAATTCACTGTGCGAAGTGAATGGAGTGTTCCTTCACTTTCTAAATGCTGTAGTTTCAGAGAAAATCACTTTCCTTTCAAAGTGCCTTAAGCTAGTTATAAGCATTCACAAGAAAGTCACGTGCGTTTCTCTGAAAGGAAACCAGTCTGTTCCAACACTTAGATTAACTGTGCGAAGTGAATGGAGTGTTGCTTCACTTTCTAAATGCTGTCGTTTCAGAGAAAATCACTTTCCTATGAAAGTGCCTAAAGCTACTTATAAGCATTCACAAGGAACTCACATGCATTTCTCTGAAAGAGAAGCAGTATGTTCCAACACTTCAATTCACTGTGCGAAGTGAATGGAGTGTTGCTTCACTTTCTAAATGCTGTAGTTTCAGAGAAAATCACTTTCCTTTGAAAGTGCCTTAAGCTACTTATGAGTATTCACAAGAAAATCAAATGCGTTTCTCTGAAAGAGAAGCAATCTGTTCCAATACTTCAGTTCACTGTGCGAAGTGAATGGAGTGTTGCTTCACTTTCTAAATGCTGTAGTTTCAGAGAAAATCACTTTCCTTTGAAAGTGCCTTAAGCTACTTATGAGTATTCACAAGAAAATCAAATGCGTTTCTCTGAAAGAGAAGCAATCTGTTCCAATACTTCAGTTCACTGTGCGAAGTGAATGGAGTGTTGCGTCACTTTCTAAATGCTGTAGTTTCAGAGAAAATCACTTTCCTTTCAAAGTGCCTTAGCTAGTTATAAGCATTCACAAGAAAGTCACGTGCGTTTCTCTGAAAGGAAACCAGTCTGTTCCAACACTTAGATTAACTGTGCGAAGTGAATGGAGTGTTGCTTCACTTTCTAAATGCTGTCGTTTCAGAGAAAATCACTTTCCTATGAAAGTGCCTAAAGCTACTTATAAGCATTCAAAAGGAACTCACATGCATTTCTCTGAGAGAGAAGCAGTATGTTCCAACACTTCAATTCACTGTGCGAAGTGAATGGAGTGTTGCTTCACTTTCTAAATGCTGTAGTTTCAGAGAAAATCACTTTCCTTTGAAAGTGCCTTAAGCTACTTATGAGTATTCACAAGAAAATCAAATGCGTTTCTCTGAAAGAGAAGCAATCTGTTCCAATACTTCAGTTCACTGTGCGAAGTGAATGGAGTGTTGCGTCACTTTCTAAATGCTGTAGTTTCAGAGAAAATCACTTTCTTTTGAAAGTGCCTTAAGCTACTCTCAGGCATTCACAAGGAACGCACATGCCTTTTTCTGAAAGGGAAGCAGTCTGTTACAACACTTCAATTCACTGTGCGAAGTGAATGGAGTGTTGCTTCACTTTCTAAATGCTGTAGTTTCAGAGAAAATCACTTTCCTATGAAAGTGCCTTAAGCCACTTATAAGCATTCACAAAAAACTTACATGCGTTTCTCTGAAAGAGAAATTTTCTGTTCCACCACTGCAATTCACTGTGCGAAGTGAATGGAGGGTTGCTTCAGTTTCTCAATGCTGTAGTTTTAGAGAAAATCACTTTCTTTTGAAGGTGCCTTAAGCTATTTATAAACATTCACAAGTAACTCACATGCGTTTCTCTGAAAGAGAAGGAGTCTGTTCCAACACTTCAATTCACTGTTCGAAGTGAATGGAATGTTGCTTCACTTTCTAAATGCTGTAATTTCTGAGAAAATCACTTTCTTTTGAAAGTTCCTTAAGCTACTTACAAGCATTAACAATAAACTCACATGCATTTCTCTGAAAGTGAAGCAGTGTGTTCCAACACTTCAATTCACTGTGCGAAGTGAATGGAGTGTTGCTTCACTTTCTAAATGCTGTAATTTCAGAGAAAATTACTTTCCTTTGAAAGTGCCTTAAGCTACTTATGAGTATTCACAAGAAAATCAAATGCGTTTCTCTGAAAGAGAAGCAATCTGTTCCAATACTTCAGTTCACTGTGCGAAGTGAATGGAGTGTTGCGTCACTTTCTAAATGCTGTAGTTTCAGAGAAAATCACTTTCTTTTGAAAGTGCCTTAAGCTACTCTCAGGCATTCACAAGAAACGCACATGCCTTTATCTGAAAGGGAAGCAGTCTGTTACAACACTTCAATTCACTGTGCGAAGTGAATGGAGTGTTGCTTCACTTTCTAAATGCTCTAGTTTCAGAGAAAATCACTTTCCTATGAAATTGCCTTAAGCCACTTATAAGCATTCACAAAAAACTTACATGCGTTTCTCTGAAAGAGAAATTTTCTGTTCCACCACTTCAATTCACTGTGCGAAGTGAATGTTGGGTTGCTTCAGTTTCTCAATGCTGTAGCTTTAGAGAAAATCACTTTCTTTTGAATGTGCCTTAAGCTATTTATGAGCATTCACAAAAAACTCAAATGCATTTCTCTGAAAGAGAAGCAGTCTGTTGCAACACTTCAATTCACTGTGCGATGTTAATGGAGTTTTGCTTCACGTTTGAAATGCTGTAGTTTCAGAGAAAATCACTTTCCTTTCAAAGTGCCTTAAGCTAATTATAAGCATTCACAAGAAACTCACGTTTGCTTCTCTGAAAGAAAATCAGTCTGTTCCAACACTTCAATTCACTGTGCGAAGTGAATGGAGTGTTGCTTCACTTTTTAATTGCTCTAGTTTCAGAGAAAATCACTTTCCTATGAAAGCGCCTAAAGCTACTTATTAGCATTCACAAGAAACTCACATGCATTTCTCTGAAAGATAAGCAGTCTGTTCAAACAGTTCAATTCACTGTGCGAAGTGAATGGAGTGTTGCTTCACTTTCTAAATGCTGTAATTTGAGAAAATCACTTTCCTTTGAAAGTTCCTTAAGCTACTTACAAGCATTAACAATAAACTCACATGCTTTTTTCTGAAAGTGAAGCAGTGTGTTCCAACACTTCATTTCACTGTGTGAAGTGAATGGAGTGTTGCTTCACTTTCCAAATGCTGTAATTTGAGAAAATCACTTTCCTTTGAAAGTTCCTTAAGCTACTTACAAGCATTAACAAGTAACTCACATGCATTTCTCTGAAAGAGAAGCAGTCTGTTCCAACACTTCATTTCACTGTGTGAAGTGAATGGAGTGTTGCTTCACTTTCTTAATGCTGTAGTTTCTGAGAAAATCACTTTCTTTTGAAAGTTCCTTAAGCTACTTACAAGCATTAACAATAAACTCACATTCATTTCTCTGAAAGTGAAGCAGTGTGTTCCAACACTTCAATTCACTGTGCGAAGTGAATGGAGTGTTGCTTCACTTTCTAAATGCTGTCGTTTCAGAGAAAATCACTTTCCTATGAAAGTGCCTAAAGCTACTTATAAGCATTCACAAGAAACTCACATGCATTTCTCTGAAAGAGAAGCAGTCTGTTCCAACACTTCAATTCAGTGTTCGAAGTGAATGGAGTGTCCCTTTACTTGGTGAATGCTGTAGTTTCAGAGAAAATCACTTTCTTTTGAAAGGGCATTAAGCTTCATATAAGCATTCAGCAGAAACTCACAGGCGTTTCTCTGAAAGAGAAGCAGTCTGTTCATTACTTCAATTATCTGTGCGAATCTAATGTCATCTTGCTTTGCTTGGTAAATGCTGTAGTTTCATAGAAAATCACTTTCTTTTGAAAGTGCTTTAAGCTTCTTACAAACATTCACCAGAAACTCAGTTGTGTTTCTCTGAAAGAGAAGCAGTCTAAACACTTCAATTAACTGTGGGAAGTGAATGGAGTGTGGCTTTACATGATAAATGCTGTAGTTTCAGAGAAGATCACTTTCTTTTGAAAGTGCATTAAGCTTCATACAAGCATTCACCAGAAACTCCCATGCATTTCTCTGAAAGAGAAGCAGTCTGTTCAAACACGTCAATTCACTGTGCGAACTGAATGGAGTGTTACTTTACTTGGAAAGTGCTATAGTTTCAGAAAAAATCACTTTCTTTTCACAGTGAATTAAGCTTCTTAAAAGCCTTCACGAGAATCTCACGTGTGTTCCTCTGAAAGTCAGGCAGTTTGTTCGAACACTTCATTTCACTGTACGAAGTGATGGGATTGTGGCTTTATTTGGTATACGCTGTAGTTTCACAGAAAATCACTTTTTTGACAGTGTTTTAAGCTTCTTATAAGCATTCGTGCGAAACTCTCATGCTTTTCTCTGAGAGCCAAGCAGACGGTTAAAACACTTCAATTCACTGTGCGATGTGATTGGCGTATGGCTTCACTTGGTAAATGCTGTAGTTTCAGAGAATAACACTTTCTTTTGAAAGTGCATTAAGCTTCTTACAAGCATTCACCAGAAACTCACTTGTGTTTCTCTGTTAGAGAATCAGACTTTTTAAAGATTTCATTTAACTGTGTGAAGTGAATGGAGTTTTCCTTCACTTGGTGAATGCTGTAGTTTCAGAGAATATTATTGTCTTATGAAAGTCCAAGATGCTTCATATAAGCATTCACCAGAACCTCACATGAGTTTCTGTGAAAGAGAAGCAGTCTGTTAAAACTCTTCAATTCACTGTGTGAACTGGAGTGCTCCTTTACTTGTTAAATGCTATGCTTTCAGAGACATTCACTTTCTTTTGAAAGTGCATTAAGCTTCTTACAAACATTCAGGAGAAACTCCCATGCGTTTCTCTTAGTGTCAAGCAGTCTGTTCAAAAACTTCAATTCACTGTATGAAGTGAATGGAGTGTTCCTTTACTTGGTGAATGCTCTAGCTTCAGAGAAAATTACTTTCTTTGGACAGTGCACTAAGTTTCCTACAAGCATTCACCAGGAACTCATAGGTGTTTCTTTGAGAGAGAAGCAGTCTGTTCAAACACTTCAATTCACTTTTCGAAGTGAATGAAGTGTGGCTTTACTTGGTAAATGCTGTAGTTTCAGATAAAATCATGATCTTTAGAAAGTGCATTAAACTTCTTAAAAGCATTCGCCAGAAACTCACAGGCATTTCTCTGAAAGATATGCAGTAGGTTCAAACACTTCAATTCACAGTGTGAAGTGAATGGAGTGTGGCTTTAATTGGTGAAGGCTGTAGTTTCAGAGAAAATCACTTTCTTTTGACAGTGCATTAAGCTTCTTACAAACATTCACGAGAAATTCTTTTATATTTCTCTGAATGATAAGCAGTCTGTTCAAACACTTCAATTCACAGTGCGAAGTGAATGGAGTGTGGCTTTACTTGGTATACTCTGTAGTTTCAGAGAAAATCACTTTTTTACAATGCATTAAGCTTCTTAGAAGCATTCATGAGAAACTCACATGCATTTCTCTGAGAGTCAAGCAGACAGTTCAAACATTTCAATTCACTGTGCAAAGTGAATGGAGTGTGGCTTTACTTGTTAAATGCTGTAGTTTAAGAGAAAATCACTTTCTTTTGACAGTGCATTTACCTTCTTAAAAGCATTTACCAAAAACTCACATGTGTTTCTTTGAATGAGAACCAGTCTGTTCAAACACTTCAATTCACTGTGCGTACTGAATGGAGTGTTCTTTCACTTGGTAAATGCTGTAGTTTTAGAGAAAGTCAACTGCTTTTGACAGTGCATTAAGCTTCTTACAAGCATTCAGCAGAATGCTCACATGCCTTTCTCTGGAAGTGAAGCATTCTGTTCAAACACTTCAATTCACTGTGCGAAGTGAATTGAGTGTGGCTTTACTTGGTAAATGCTGTAGTTTCAGAGAAAATCGCTTTCTTTTGACAGTACATTAACCTTCTTACTAGCATTCACAAGAATCTCACATGTATTTCTCTGAAAGAGGAGCAGTCAATTCAAACATTTTAATTCACTGTTTGAAGAGAATGGAGTGTGGCTTTACTTGGTAAATGCTGTAGTTTCAGAGAAAATCACCTTCTTTTGACAGTGCATTAAGCTGCTTACAAGCATTCACGAGAAACTCACTTGTGTGTCTCAATAGAGAAGCAGTCTGTTCAAACACTTCAATTCACTGTGCGAAGTGAATGACGTGTTCCTTTACTTGGTGAAACTATCAGAGAAAATCACTTTCTTTTGACAGTGCATTAAGCATCGTACAAGTCATGAGAAACTAACTTATGTTTCTCTCAAAGTGAAGCAGTCGGTTCAAGCACTTAAATTCACTGTACGAAGTTAATGGAGTGTGACTTTACATGGTAAATGCTGTAGTGACAGATAAAATCACTGTCTTTGGGCTGTGCATTAAACTTCTTACAAATATTCACGAGAAACTCACTTGTGTGTCTCTAAAAGAGAAGCAGTCTGTTCAAACTCTTCAATTCACTGTGCGAAGTGAATGAAGTGTTTCTTTACTTGGTAAATGCTGTAGTTTCAGAGAAAATCAATTTCTTTTGAAAGGGCATTAAGCTTCATATAAGCATTCAGCAGAAACTCACAGGCGTTTCTCTGAAAGAGAATCAGTCTGTTCAAACATTTCAATTCATTGTGCGAAGTTAATGGAGTGTGACTTTACTTGGTAAATGCTGTAGTTTCAGAGAAAATTACTTTCTTTTGAAAGTGTATTAAGCGTCGTACAAGCATTCACCAGATACTCAAAAGTGTTTCATTGAAAGAGAAGCAGTCTTTACAAACCTTTCAATTCATTGTGCCAAGTGAATGGAGTCTTGCTTTACTTGGTAAATGCTATTGTTTCAGAGAATATCACTTTCTTTTGAAAGTGCAATAAGCTTCATACAAGCATTCACCAGAAACTCACATGGGTTTCTCTGAAAGAAGCAGTCTGTTCAAACACTTCAATTCACTGTGTGAAGTGAATGGAGTGTGGCTACACTTAGTAAATGCTGTAGTTTCAGAGAAAATCACCTTCTTTTGAAAGTGCATTAATTTCATACCTGCGTATATCAGAAACTCACATGCGTTTCTCTGAAAGAAAAGCAGTCAGTTCAAACATTTCAATTCACTCTCCAAAGAGAGTGGAGACTTTATTTATTTGGTAAATGCTGTAGTTTCAGAGAATATCACTGTCTTCTGAAAGTGCCTTAAGCGTCTTACACGCATTCACGTGAAATTAACATGCGTTTCCTGAAAGAAACTCAGTCTGTTCAAACACTTTAATTCATGGTGCGAAGTGAATGGAGTATGTCTTTACTTGGTAAATGCTGTAGTTTCAGAGAAAATCACTTTCCTATGAAAGTGCCTTAAGCCACTTATAAGTATTCACAAAAAACTTACATGCGTTTCTCTGAAAGGAAAATAGTCTGTTCCAACACTTCAATTCACTGTGAAAAGTTAATTTAGGGTTGCTTCACTTTCTTAATGCTGTAGTTTCAGAGAAAATCACTTTCCTATGACAGTGCGTAAAACTACTTATTAGCATTACCAAGAAACTCACAAGCATTTCTGTGAAAGAGAAGCAGTCTGTTCCAACACTTCAATTCACTGTGTGAAGTTAATGGAGTGTTGCTTCACTTTCTAAATGCTGCAGTTCCAGATAAAATTACGTTCTTTTGAAATTGCCTTAAGCTATTTATGAGCATTCACAAGAAACTCAAATGCGTTTCTCTTAAAGAGAAGAAGTCTGTTGCCACACTTCAATTCACTGTGCGATGTTAATGGAGTTTTGCTTCACTTTCTAAATGGTGTAGTTTCAGAGAAAATCACTTTCCTTTGAAAGTGCCTTAAGCTACTTATGAGCATTCACAAAAAAACTCAAATGCGTTTCTCTGAAAGAGAAGCAGTCTGTTCCAACACTTCAATTCACTGTGCGAAGTGAATGGAGCGTTGCTTCACTTTCTAAATGCTGTAGTTTAAGAGAAAATCACTTTGTTTTGAAAGTGCCTTGAGCTACTCACAAGCATCCACAAGCATCTCACTTGCATTTCTCTGAAAGAGAAGCAGTGTGTTCCAACACTTCAATTCACTGTGCGAAGTGAATGGAGTGTTGCTTCACTTTCTAAATGCTGTAGTTTCAGAGAAAATCACTTTCCTATGAAAGTGCCTTAAGCCACTTATAAGCATTCACAAAAAACTTACATGCGTTTCTCTGAAAGAGAAATTTTCTGTTCCACCACTTCAATTCACTGTGCGAAGTGAATGGAGGGTTGCTTCAGTTTCTCAATGCTGTAGTTTTAGAGAAAATCACTTTTTTTTGAAGGTGCCTTAAGCTATTTATAAACATTCACAAGTAACTCACATGCGTTTCTCTGAAAGAGAAGGAGTCTGTTCCAACACTTCAATTCACTGTGCGAAGTGAATGGAATGTTGCTTCACTTTCTAAATGCTGTAATTTCTGAGAAAATCACTTTCTTTTGAAAGTTCCTTAAGCTACTTACAAGCATTAACAATAAACTCACATGCATTTCTCTGAAAGTGAAGCAGTGTGTTCCAACACTTCAATTCACTGTGCGAAGTGAATGGAGTGTTGCTTCACTTTCTAAATGCTGTAATTTCAGAGAAAATTACTTTCCTTTGAAAGTGCCTTAAGCTACTTATGAGTATTCACAAGAAAATCAAATGCGTTTCTCTGAAAGAGAAGCAATCTGTTCCAATACTTCAGTTCACTGTGCGAAGTGAATGGAGTGTTGCGTCACTTTCTAAATGCTGTAGTTTCAGAGAAAATCACTTTCTTTTGAAAGTGCCTTAAGCTACTCTCAGGCATTCACAAGAAACGCACATGCCTTTATCTGAAAGGGAAGCAGTCTGTTACAACACTTCAATTCACTGTGCGAAGTGAATGGAGTGTTGCTTCACTTTCTAAATGCTCTAGTTTCAGAGAAAATCACTTTCCTATGAAATTGCCTTAAGCCACTTATAAGCATTCACAAAAAACTTACATGCGTTTCTCTGAAAGAGAAATTTTCTGTTCCACCACTTCAATTCACTGTGCGAAGTGAATGTTGGGTTGCTTCAGTTTCTCAATGCTGTAGCTTTAGAGAAAATCACTTTCTTTTGAATGTGCCTTAAGCTATTTATGAGCATTCACAAAAAACTCAAATGCATTTCTCTGAAAGAGAAGCAGTCTGTTGCAACACTTCAATTCACTGTGCGATGTTAATGGAGTTTTGCTTCACGTTTGAAATGCTGTAGTTTCAGAGAAAATCACTTTCCTTTCAAAGTGCCTTAAGCTAATTATAAGCATTCACAAGAAACTCACGTTTGCTTCTCTGAAAGAAAATCAGTCTGTTCCAACACTTCAATTCACTGTGCGAAGTGAATGGAGTGTTGCTTCACTTTTTAATTGCTCTAGTTTCAGAGAAAATCACTTTCCTATGAAAGCGCCTAAAGCTACTTATTAGCATTCACAAGAAACTCACATGCATTTCTCTGAAAGATAAGCAGTCTGTTCAAACAGTTCAATTCACTGTGCGAAGTGAATGGAGTGTTGCTTCACTTTCTAAATGCTGTAATTTGAGAAAATCACTTTCCTTTGAAAGTTCCTTAAGCTACTTACAAGCATTAACAATAAACTCACATGCTTTTTTCTGAAAGTGAAGCAGTGTGTTCCAACACTTCATTTCACTGTGTGAAGTGAATGGAGTGTTGCTTCACTTTCCAAATGCTGTAATTTGAGAAAATCACTGTCCTTTGAAAGTTCCTTAAGCTACTTACAAGCATTAACAAGTAACTCACATGCATTTCTCTGAAAGAGAAGCAGTCTGTTCCAACACTTCATTTCACTGTGTGAAGTGAATGGAGTGTTGCTTCACTTTCTTAATGCTGTAGTTTCTGAGAAAATCACTTTCTTTTGAAAGTTCCTTAAGCTACTTACAAGCATTAACAATAAACTCACATTCATTTCTCTGAAAGTGAAGCAGTGTGTTCCAACACTTCAATTCACTGTGCGAAGTGAATGGAGTGTTGCTTCACTTTCTAAATGCTGTCGTTTCAGAGAAAATCACTTTCCTATGAAAGTGCCTAAAGCTACTTATAAGCATTCACAAGAAACTCACATGCATTTCTCTGAAAGAGAAGCAGTCTGTTCCAACACTTCAATTCAGTGTTCGAAGTGAATGGAGTGTCCCTTTACTTGGTGAATGCTGTAGTTTCAGAGAAAATCACTTTCTTTTGAAAGGGCATTAAGCTTCATATAAGCATTCAGCAGAAACTCACAGGCGTTTCTCTGAAAGAGAAGCAGTCTGTTCATTACTTCAATTATCTGTGCGAATCTAATGTCATCTTGCTTTGCTTGGTAAATGCTGTAGTTTCATAGAAAATCACTTTCTTTTGAAAGTGCTTTAAGCTTCTTACAAACATTCACCAGAAACTCAGTTGTGTTTCTCTGAAAGAGAAGCAGTCTAAACACTTCAATTAACTGTGGGAAGTGAATGGAGTGTGGCTTTACATGATAAATGCTGTAGTTTCAGAGAAGATCACTTTCTTTTGAAAGTGCATTAAGCTTCATACAAGCATTCACCAGAAACTCCCATGCATTTCTCTGAAAGAGAAGCAGTCTGTTCAAACACGTCAATTCACTGTGCGAACTGAATGGAGTGTTACTTTACTTGGAAAGTGCTATAGTTTCAGAAAAAATCACTTTCTTTTCACAGTGAATTAAGCTTCTTAAAAGCCTTCACGAGAATCTCACGTGTGTTCCTCTGAAAGTCAGGCAGTTTGTTCGAACACTTCATTTCACTGTACGAAGTGATGGGATTGTGGCTTTATTTGGTATACGCTGTAGTTTCACAGAAAATCACTTTTTTGACAGTGTTTTAAGCTTCTTATAAGCATTCGTGCGAAACTCTCATGCTTTTCTCTGAGAGCCAAGCAGACGGTTAAAACACTTCAATTCACTGTGCGATGTGATTGGCGTATGGCTTCACTTGGTAAATGCTGTAGTTTCAGAGAATAACACTTTCTTTTGAAAGTGCATTAAGCTTCTTACAAGCATTCACCAGAAACTCACTTGTGTTTCTCTGTTAGAGAATCAGACTTTTTAAAGATTTCATTTAACTGTGTGAAGTGAATGGAGTTTTCCTTCACTTGGTGAATGCTGTAGTTTCAGAGAATATTATTGTCTTATGAAAGTCCAAGATGCTTCATATAAGCATTCACCAGAACCTCACATGAGTTTCTGTGAAAGAGAAGCAGTCTGTTAAAACTCTTCAATTCACTGTGTGAACTGGAGTGCTCCTTTACTTGTTAAATGCTATGCTTTCAGAGACATTCACTTTCTTTTGAAAGTGCATTAAGCTTCTTACAAACATTCAGGAGAAACTCCCATGCGTTTCTCTTAGTGTCAAGCAGTCTGTTCAAAAACTTCAATTCACTGTATGAAGTGAATGGAGTGTTCCTTTACTTGGTGAATGCTCTAGCTTCAGAGAAAATTACTTTCTTTGGACAGTGCACTAAGTTTCCTACAAGCATTCACCAGGAACTCATAGGTGTTTCTTTGAGAGAGAAGCAGTCTGTTCAAACACTTCAATTCACTTTTCGAAGTGAATGAAGTGTGGCTTTACTTGGTAAATGCTGTAGTTTCAGATAAAATCATGATCTTTAGAAAGTGCATTAAACTTCTTAAAAGCATTCGCCAGAAACTCACAGGCATTTCTCTGAAAGATATGCAGTAGGTTCAAACACTTCAATTCACAGTGTGAAGTGAATGGAGTGTGGCTTTAATTGGTGAAGGCTGTAGTTTCAGAGAAAATCACTTTCTTTTGACAGTGCATTAAGCTTCTTACAAACATTCACGAGAAATTCTTTTATATTTCTCTGAATGATAAGCAGTCTGTTCAAACACTTCAATTCACAGTGCGAAGTGAATGGAGTGTGGCTTTACTTGGTATACTCTGTAGTTTCAGAGAAAATCACTTTTTTACAATGCATTAAGCTTCTTAGAAGCATTCATGAGAAACTCACATGCATTTCTCTGAGAGTCAAGCAGACAGTTCAAACATTTCAATTCACTGTGCAAAGTGAATGGAGTGTGGCTTTACTTGTTAAATGCTGTAGTTTAAGAGAAAATCACTTTCTTTTGACAGTGCATTTACCTTCTTAAAAGCATTTACCAAAAACTCACATGTGTTTCTTTGAATGAGAACCAGTCTGTTCAAACACTTCAATTCACTGTGCGTACTGAATGGAGTGTTCTTTCACTTGGTAAATGCTGTAGTTTTAGAGAAAGTCAACTGCTTTTGACAGTGCATTAAGCTTCTTACAAGCATTCAGCAGAATGCTCACATGCCTTTCTCTGGAAGTGAAGCATTCTGTTCAAACACTTCAATTCACTGTGCGAAGTGAATTGAGTGTGGCTTTACTTGGTAAATGCTGTAGTTTCAGAGAAAATCGCTTTCTTTTGACAGTACATTAACCTTCTTACTAGCATTCACAAGAATCTCACATGTATTTCTCTGAAAGAGGAGCAGTCAATTCAAACATTTTAATTCACTGTTTGAAGAGAATGGAGTGTGGCTTTACTTGGTAAATGCTGTAGTTTCAGAGAAAATCACCTTCTTTTGACAGTGCATTAAGCTGCTTACAAGCATTCACGAGAAACTCACTTGTGTGTCTCAATAGAGAAGCAGTCTGTTCAAACACTTCAATTCACTGTGCGAAGTGAATGACGTGTTCCTTTACTTGGTGAAACTATCAGAGAAAATCACTTTCTTTTGACAGTGCATTAAGCATCGTACAAGTCATGAGAAACTAACTTATGTTTCTCTCAAAGTGAAGCAGTCGGTTCAAGCACTTAAATTCACTGTACGAAGTTAATGGAGTGTGACTTTACATGGTAAATGCTGTAGTGACAGATAAAATCACTGTCTTTGGGCTGTGCATTAAACTTCTTACAAATATTCACGAGAAACTCACTTGTGTGTCTCTAAAAGAGAAGCAGTCTGTTCAAACTCTTCAATTCACTGTGCGAAGTGAATGAAGTGTTTCTTTACTTGGTAAATGCTGTAGTTTCAGAGAAAATCAATTTCTTTTGAAAGGGCATTAAGCTTCATATAAGCATTCAGCAGAAACTCACAGGCGTTTCTCTGAAAGAGAATCAGTCTGTTCAAACATTTCAATTCATTGTGCGAAGTTAATGGAGTGTGACTTTACTTGGTAAATGCTGTAGTTTCAGAGAAAATTACTTTCTTTTGAAAGTGTATTAAGCGTCGTACAAGCATTCACCAGATACTCAAAAGTGTTTCATTGAAAGAGAAGCAGTCTTTACAAACCTTTCAATTCATTGTGCCAAGTGAATGGAGTCTTGCTTTACTTGGTAAATGCTATTGTTTCAGAGAATATCACTTTCTTTTGAAAGTGCAATAAGCTTCATACAAGCATTCACCAGAAACTCACATGGGTTTCTCTGAAAGAAGCAGTCTGTTCAAACACTTCAATTCACTGTGTGAAGTGAATGGAGTGTGGCTACACTTAGTAAATGCTGTAGTTTCAGAGAAAATCACCTTCTTTTGAAAGTGCATTAATTTCATACCTGCGTATATCAGAAACTCACATGCGTTTCTCTGAAAGAAAAGCAGTCAGTTCAAACATTTCAATTCACTCTCCAAAGAGAGTGGAGACTTTATTTATTTGGTAAATGCTGTAGTTTCAGAGAATATCACTGTCTTCTGAAAGTGCCTTAAGCGTCTTACACGCATTCACGTGAAATTAACATGCGTTTCCTGAAAGAAACTCAGTCTGTTCAAACACTTTAATTCATGGTGCGAAGTGAATGGAGTATGTCTTTACTTGGTAAATGCTGTAGTTTCAGAGAAAATCACTTTCCTATGAAAGTGCCTTAAGCCACTTATAAGTATTCACAAAAAACTTACATGCGTTTCTCTGAAAGGAAAATAGTCTGTTCCAACACTTCAATTCACTGTGAAAAGTTAATTTAGGGTTGCTTCACTTTCTTAATGCTGTAGTTTCAGAGAAAATCACTTTCCTATGACAGTGCGTAAAACTACTTATTAGCATTACCAAGAAACTCACAAGCATTTCTGTGAAAGAGAAGCAGTCTGTTCCAACACTTCAATTCACTGTGTGAAGTTAATGGAGTGTTGCTTCACTTTCTAAATGCTGCAGTTCCAGATAAAATTACGTTCTTTTGAAATTGCCTTAAGCTATTTATGAGCATTCACAAGAAACTCAAATGCGTTTCTCTTAAAGAGAAGAAGTCTGTTGCCACACTTCAATTCACTGTGCGATGTTAATGGAGTTTTGCTTCACTTTCTAAATGGTGTAGTTTCAGAGAAAATCACTTTCCTTTGAAAGAGCCTTAAGCTAATTATAAGCATTCACAAGAAACTCACATGCGTTTCTCTGAAAGAAAAGTTGTTTGTTCCAACGCTTCAATTCACTGTGCGAAGTGAATGGAGTGTTGCTTCACTTTCTAAATGCCGTAGTTTCAGAGAAAATCACTTTCTTGGAAAGTGCCTTAAGCTACTCACAAGCATTCACAAGGAACGAACATGCCTTTCTCTGAAAGAGAAGCAGTCTGTTCCAATACTTCAATTTACTGTGTGAAGTGAATGGAGTGTTGCTTTACTTTCTCAATGCTGTAGTTTCAGAGAAAATCACATTCTTTTGAAAGTGCCTTAAGCTGCTCACAAGCATTCACAAGAAATTCACATGCGTTTCTCTGAAAGAGAAGCAGTCTGTTCCAACACTTCAATTCACTGTGCGAAGTGAATGGAGTGTTGCTTCACTTTCTAAATGCTGTTGTTTCAGAGAAAATCACTTTCCTATGAAAGTGCCTAAAGCTACTTATAAGCATTCACTAGAAACTCACATGCATTTCTCTGAAAGAGAAGCAGTCTGTTCCAACACTTCAATTCACTGTGCGAAGTGAATGGAGTGTTGCTTCACTTTCTAAATGCTGTAGTTTCAGAGAAAATCACTTTCCTTTGAAAGTACCTTAAGCTACTTATGAGCATTAACAAGAAATTCAAATGTGTTTCTCTGAAAGAGAAGCAGTCTGTTGCAACACTTCAATTCACTGTGCGATGTTAATGGAGTTTTGCTTCACGTTTGAAATGCTGTAGTTTCAGAGAAAATCACTTTCCTTTCAAAGTGCCTTAAGCTAATTATAAGCATTCACAAGAAACTCACGTTTGCTTCTCTGAAAGAAAATCAGTCTGTTCCAACACTTCAATTCACTGTGCGAAGTGAATGGAGTGTTGCTTCACTTTTTAATTGCTCTAGTTTCAGAGAAAATCACTTTCCTATGAAAGCGCCTAAAGGTACTTATTAGCATTCACAAGAAACTCACATGCATTTCTCTGAAAGATAAGCAGTCTGTTCAAACAGTTCAATTCACTGTGCGAAGTAAATGAAGGGTGGCTTCACTTTCTAAATGCTGTAGTCTCAGAGAAAATCACTTTCCTTTGGAAGTGCCTTATACTTCTCACAAGCATTAACAAGAAACTCAAATGCATTTCTCTGAAAGAGAAGCAGTCTGTTCCAACTCTGCAATTCACTGTGCGAAGTGAATGGAGTGTTGCTTCACTTTCTAAATGCTTTAGTTTCAGAGCAAATCATTTTCCTTTGAATGTGCCTTCAGCTACTTATAAAAATAACAAGGAACTCATATGCGTTTCTCTGAAAGAGAAGCTGTTTGTTCCAACACTTCACTTCACTGTTCAATGTGAATGGAGTGTTGCTTCACTTTCTAAATGCTGTAGTTTCAGAGAAAATGACTTTCTTTTGAAAGTGCCTAAAGCTACTCTCAAGCATTCACAAGCATCTCACTTGCATTTCTCTGAAAGAGAAGCAGTCTGTTGCAACACTTCAATTCACTGTGCGATGTTAATGGAGTTTTGCTTCATGTTCGAAATGCTGTAGTTTCAGAGAAAATCACTTTCCTATGAAAGTGCCTTAAGTCACTTATAAGCATTCACCAAAAACTTACATGCGTTTCTCTGAAAGAGAAGTAGTCTTTCCAACACTTCAATTCACTGTGCGAATTGAATGAAGAGTTGCTACACTTTCAAAATGCTGTAGATTCAATAAAATCATTTTCCTTTGAAAGTGCCTTAAGCTACTTAGAAGCATTCACAAGAAACTCATATGCGTTCCTCTGAAAGACAAGCAGTCTGTTCGAACGCTTCAATTCACTGTGCAATGTTAACGGAATGTTGCTTCACTTTCTAAATGTTGTAGTTTTAGAGAAAATCACTTTCTTTTGAAAGTGCCTTAAGCTACTTATGAGCATTCACAAAAAAACTCAAATGCGTTTCTCTGAAAGAGAAGCAGTCTGTTCCAACACTTCAATTCACTGTGCGAAGTGAATGGAGCGTTGCTTCACTTTCTAAATGCTGTAGTTTAAGAGAAAATCACTTTGTTTTGAAAGTGCCTTGAGCTACTCACAAGCATCCACAAGCATCTCACTTGCATTTCTCTGAAAGAGAAGCAGTGTGTTCCAACACTTCAATTCACTGTGCGAAGTGAATGGAGTGTTGCTTCACTTTCTAAATGCTGTAGTTTCAGAGAAAATCACTTTCCTATGAAAGTGCCTTAAGCCACTTATAAGCATTCACAAAAAACTTACATGCGTTTCTCTGAAAGAGAAATTTTCTGTTCCACCACTTCAATTCACTGTGCGAAGTGAATGGAGGGTTGCTTCAGTTTCTCAATGCTGTAGTTTTAGAGAAAATCACTTTTTTTTGAAGGTGCCTTAAGCTATTTATAAACATTCACAAGTAACTCACATGCGTTTCTCTGAAAGAGAAGGAGTCTGTTCCAACACTTCAATTCACTGTGCGAAGTGAATGGAATGTTGCTTCACTTTCTAAATGCTATAATTTCTGAGAAAATCACTTTCTTTTGAAAGTTCCTTAAGCTACTTACAAGCATTAACAATAAACTCACATGCATTTCTCTGAAAGTGAAGCAGTGTGTTCCAACACTTCAATTCACTGTGCGAAGTGAATGGAGTGTTGCTTCACTTTCTAAATGCTGTAATTTCAGAGAAAATTACTTTCCTTTGAAAGTGCCTTAAGCTACTTATGAGTATTCACAAGAAAATCAAATGCGTTTCTCTGAAAGAGAAGCAATCTGTTCCAATACTTCAGTTCACTGTGCGAAGTGAATGGAGTGTTGCGTCACTTTCTAAATGCTGTAGTTTCAGAGAAAATCACTTTCTTTTGAAAGTGCCTTAAGCTACTCTCAGGCATTCACAAGAAACGCACATGCCTTTATCTGAAAGGGAAGCAGTCTGTTACAACACTTCAATTCACTGTGCGAAGTGAATGGAGTGTTGCTTCACTTTCTAAATGCTCTAGTTTCAGAGAAAATCACTTTCCTATGAAATTGCCTTAAGCCACTTATAAGCATTCACAAAAAACTTACATGCGTTTCTCTGAAAGAGAAATTTTCTGTTCCACCACTTCAATTCACTGTGCGAAGTGAATGTTGGGTTGCTTCAGTTTCTCAATGCTGTAGCTTTAGAGAAAATCACTTTCTTTTGAATGTGCCTTAAGCTATTTATGAGCATTCACAAAAAACTCAAATGCATTTCTCTGAAAGAGAAGCAGTCTGTTGCAACACTTCAATTCACTGTGCGATGTTAATGGAGTTTTGCTTCACGTTTGAAATGCTGTAGTTTCAGAGAAAATCACTTTCCTTTCAAAGTGCCTTAAGCTAATTATAAGCATTCACAAGAAACTCACGTTTGCTTCTCTGAAAGAAAATCAGTCTGTTCCAACACTTCAATTCACTGTGCGAAGTGAATGGAGTGTTGCTTCACTTTTTAATTGCTCTAGTTTCAGAGAAAATCACTTTCCTATGAAAGCGCCTAAAGCTACTTATTAGCATTCACAAGAAACTCACATGCATTTCTCTGAAAGATAAGCAGTCTGTTCAAACAGTTCAATTCACTGTGCGAAGTGAATGGAGTGTTGCTTCACTTTCTAAATGCTGTAATTTGAGAAAATCACTTTCCTTTGAAAGTTCCTTAAGCTACTTACAAGCATTAACAATAAACTCACATGCTTTTTTCTGAAAGTGAAGCAGTGTGTTCCAACACTTCATTTCACTGTGTGAAGTGAATGGAGTGTTGCTTCACTTTCCAAATGCTGTAATTTGAGAAAATCACTTTCCTTTGAAAGTTCCTTAAGCTACTTACAAGCATTAACAAGTAACTCACATGCATTTCTCTGAAAGAGAAGCAGTCTGTTCCAACACTTCATTTCACTGTGTGAAGTGAATGGAGTGTTGCTTCACTTTCTTAATGCTGTAGTTTCTGAGAAAATCACTTTCTTTTGAAAGTTCCTTAAGCTACTTACAAGCATTAACAATAAACTCACATTCATTTCTCTGAAAGTGAAGCAGTGTGTTCCAACACTTCAATTCACTGTGCGAAGTGAATGGAGTGTTGCTTCACTTTCTAAATGCTGTCGTTTCAGAGAAAATCACTTTCCTATGAAAGTGCCTAAAGCTACTTATAAGCATTCACAAGAAACTCACATGCATTTCTCTGAAAGAGAAGCAGTCTGTTCCAACACTTCAATTCAGTGTTCGAAGTGAATGGAGTGTCCCTTTACTTGGTGAATGCTGTAGTTTCAGAGAAAATCACTTTCTTTTGAAAGGGCATTAAGCTTCATATAAGCATTCAGCAGAAACTCACAGGCGTTTCTCTGAAAGAGAAGCAGTCTGTTCATTACTTCAATTATCTGTGCGAATCTAATGTCATCTTGCTTTGCTTGGTAAATGCTGTAGTTTCATAGAAAATCACTTTCTTTTGAAAGTGCTTTAAGCTTCTTACAAACATTCACCAGAAACTCAGTTGTGTTTCTCTGAAAGAGAAGCAGTCTAAACACTTCAATTAACTGTGGGAAGTGAATGGAGTGTGGCTTTACATGATAAATGCTGTAGTTTCAGAGAAGATCACTTTCTTTTGAAAGTGCATTAAGCTTCATACAAGCATTCACCAGAAACTCCCATGCATTTCTCTGAAAGAGAAGCAGTCTGTTCAAACACGTCAATTCACTGTGCGAACTGAATGGAGTGTTACTTTACTTGGAAAGTGCTATAGTTTCAGAAAAAATCACTTTCTTTTCACAGTGAATTAAGCTTCTTAAAAGCCTTCACGAGAATCTCACGTGTGTTCCTCTGAAAGTCAGGCAGTTTGTTCGAACACTTCATTTCACTGTACGAAGTGATGGGATTGTGGCTTTATTTGGTATACGCTGTAGTTTCACAGAAAATCACTTTTTTGACAGTGTTTTAAGCTTCTTATAAGCATTCGTGCGAAACTCTCATGCTTTTCTCTGAGAGCCAAGCAGACGGTTAAAACACTTCAATTCACTGTGCGATGTGATTGGCGTATGGCTTCACTTGGTAAATGCTGTAGTTTCAGAGAATAACACTTTCTTTTGAAAGTGCATTAAGCTTCTTACAAGCATTCACCAGAAACTCACTTGTGTTTCTCTGTTAGAGAATCAGACTTTTTAAAGATTTCATTTAACTGTGTGAAGTGAATGGAGTTTTCCTTCACTTGGTGAATGCTGTAGTTTCAGAGAATATTATTGTCTTATGAAAGTCCAAGATGCTTCATATAAGCATTCACCAGAACCTCACATGAGTTTCTGTGAAAGAGAAGCAGTCTGTTAAAACTCTTCAATTCACTGTGTGAACTGGAGTGCTCCTTTACTTGTTAAATGCTATGCTTTCAGAGACATTCACTTTCTTTTGAAAGTGCATTAAGCTTCTTACAAACATTCAGGAGAAACTCCCATGCGTTTCTCTTAGTGTCAAGCAGTCTGTTCAAAAACTTCAATTCACTGTATGAAGTGAATGGAGTGTTCCTTTACTTGGTGAATGCTCTAGCTTCAGAGAAAATTACTTTCTTTGGACAGTGCACTAAGTTTCCTACAAGCATTCACCAGGAACTCATAGGTGTTTCTTTGAGAGAGAAGCAGTCTGTTCAAACACTTCAATTCACTTTTCGAAGTGAATGAAGTGTGGGCTTTACTTGGTAAATGCTGTAGTTTCAGATAAAATCATGATCTTTAGAAAGTGCATTAAACTTCTTAAAAGCATTCGCCAGAAACTCACAGGCATTTCTCTGAAAGATATGCAGTAGGTTCAAACACTTCAATTCACAGTGTGAAGTGAATGGAGTGTGGCTTTAATTGGTGAAGGCTGTAGTTTCAGAGAAAATCACTTTCTTTTGACAGTGCATTAAGCTTCTTACAAACATTCACGAGAAATTCTTTTATATTTCTCTGAATGATAAGCAGTCTGTTCAAAACACTTCAATTCACAGTGCGAAGTGAATGGAGTGTGGCTTTACTTGGTATACTCTGTAGTTTCAGAGAAAATCACTTTTTTACAATGCATTAAGCTTCTTAGAAGCATTCATGAGAAACTCACATGCATTTCTCTGAGAGTCAAGCAGACAGTTCAAACATTTCAATTCACTGTGCAAAGTGAATGGAGTGTGGCTTTACTTGTTAAATGCTGTAGTTTAAGAGAAAATCACTTTCTTTTGACAGTGCATTTACCTTCTTAAAAGCATTTACCAAAAACTCACATGTGTTTCTTTGAATGAGAACCAGTCTGTTCAAACACTTCAATTCACTGTGCGTACTGAATGGAGTGTTCTTTCACTTGGTAAATGCTGTAGTTTTAGAGAAAGTCAACTGCTTTTGACAGTGCATTAAGCTTCTTACAAGCATTCAGCAGAATGCTCACATGCCTTTCTCTGGAAGTGAAGCATTCTGTTCAAACACTTCAATTCACTGTGCGAAGTGAATTGAGTGTGGCTTTACTTGGTAAATGCTGTAGTTTCAGAGAAAATCGCTTTCTTTTGACAGTACATTAACCTTCTTACTAGCATTCACAAGAATCTCACATGTATTTCTCTGAAAGAGGAGCAGTCAATTCAAACATTTTAATTCACTGTTTGAAGAGAATGGAGTGTGGCTTTACTTGGTAAATGCTGTAGTTTCAGAGAAAATCACCTTCTTTTGACAGTGCATTAAGCTGCTTACAAGCATTCACGAGAAACTCACTTGTGTGTCTCAATAGAGAAGCAGTCTGTTCAAACACTTCAATTCACTGTGCGAAGTGAATGACGTGTTCCTTTACTTGGTGAAACTATCAGAGAAAATCACTTTCTTTTGACAGTGCATTAAGCATCGTACAAGTCATGAGAAACTAACTTATGTTTCTCTCAAAGTGAAGCAGTCGGTTCAAGCACTTAAATTCACTGTACGAAGTTAATGGAGTGTGACTTTACATGGTAAATGCTGTAGTGACAGATAAAATCACTGTCTTTGGGCTGTGCATTAAACTTCTTACAAATATTCACGAGAAACTCACTTGTGTGTCTCTAAAAGAGAAGCAGTCTGTTCAAACTCTTCAATTCACTGTGCGAAGTGAATGAAGTGTTTCTTTACTTGGTAAATGCTGTAGTTTCAGAGAAAATCAATTTCTTTTGAAAGGGCATTAAGCTTCATATAAGCATTCAGCAGAAACTCACAGGCGTTTCTCTGAAAGAGAATCAGTCTGTTCAAACATTTCAATTCATTGTGCGAAGTTAATGGAGTGTGACTTTACTTGGTAAATGCTGTAGTTTCAGAGAAAATTACTTTCTTTTGAAAGTGTATTAAGCGTCGTACAAGCATTCACCAGATACTCAAAAGCGTTTCATTGAAAGAGAAGCAGTCTTTACAAACCTTTCAATTCATTGTGCCAAGTGAATGGAGTCTTGCTTTACTTGGTAAATGCTATTGTTTCAGAGAATATCACTTTCTTTTGAAAGTGCAATAAGCTTCATACAAGCATTCACCAGAAACTCACATGGGTTTCTCTGAAAGAAGCAGTCTGTTCAAACACTTCAATTCACTGTGTGAAGTGAATGGAGTGTGGCTACACTTAGTAAATGCTGTAGTTTCAGAGAAAATCACCTTCTTTTGAAAGTGCATTAATTTCATACCTGCGTATATCAGAAACTCACATGCGTTTCTCTGAAAGAAAAGCAGTCAGTTCAAACATTTCAATTCACTCTCCAAAGAGAGTGGAGACTTTATTTATTTGGTAAATGCTGTAGTTTCAGAGAATATCACTGTCTTCTGAAAGTGCCTTAAGCGTCTTACACGCATTCACGTGAAATTAACATGCGTTTCCTGAAAGAAACTCAGTCTGTTCAAACACTTTAATTCATGGTGCGAAGTGAATGGAGTATGTCTTTACTTGGTAAATGCTGTAGTTTCAGAGAAAATCACTTTCTTTTGACAGTGCATTAAACTACTTACAAGCATTCACGAGAAACTCACTTGTGTGTCTCAATAGAGAAGCAGTCTCTTCAAACACTTCAATTCACTGTGCGAAGTGAATGAAGTGTTTCTTTACTGGTAAATGCTGTAGTTTCAGAGGAAATCACTTTCTTTTGACAGTGCATTAACCTTCGTACAAGCATTCACTAGAAACTCACATGTTTTTCTCTGAAAGAGAAGCAGTCGGGTCAAACACTTTAATTCACTTTTCGAAGTGAATGGAGTGTTTCTTTACTTGGCAAATGCTGTAGTTTCAGAATTAATCACTTTTTTTTCACAGTGCATTACCCTTCTTACAAGCATTCACTAGAAACTCACATGTGTTTCTCTGAAAGAAGCAGTCTATTCAAACACTTCATTCACTGTGCAAAGTGAATGGAGTGTGGCTTTACTTGATAAATGCTGTAGTTTCAGAGAAAATCAATTTCTTTTGAAAGGACATTAAGCTTCTTACAAGCATTTACGAGAAACTCACTTGTATTTCTCTGAAAGAAAGCAGTCTGCTCAAAGACTTCAATTCACTCTTCGAAGTGAATGGAGTGTGGCTTTACTCTGTAAATGCTGTAGTTTCAGAGAAAATCACTTTCTTTTGACAGTGCATTAAGCTTCTTACAAGCATGCACGAGAAACTCACTTGTGTGTCTCAATAGAGAAGCAGTCTCTTCAAACACTTCAATTCACTGTGCGAGGTTAATGGAGTGAGGCTTTACTTGGTAAATACCATAGTTTCAGAGAAAATCACTTTCTTTTGAAAGTGCATTAAGTGTCATAAAACCATTCACCAGAAGCTCATATGCGTTTCTTTGAAAGAGAAGCAGTCTGTTCAAACACTACAATTCACTGTGTGAAGTGAAAGTAGTGTGGCTTTACTTGGTAAATGCTGTAGTTTCAGAAAAAAACAATTTCTTTTGACAGTTCATTAAGCATCTTACAAGCATTCACGAGAAACTCACATGCGTTTCTCTGAAAGAGAAGCAGTCTGTTCAAACACTTCACAATGTGAATTGAATAGAGTGTCCCTTTACTTGGTGAATGCTGTAGTTTCAGAGAAAATCACTTTCTTTTGACAATTCGTTAAGCTTCTTACAAGCATTCATGAGAAACTCACCTATGTTTCTCTGAGAGTCAAGTAGTTTGCTCAAACACTTCAATTCACTGTGTGAAGTGAATGGAGTGTGGCTTTATTTGGTAAATTCTGTAGTTTCAGAGAAAATCACTTTCTTTTCAAAGTTCTTTAAGCTTCATACAAGCATTCATCTGAAATTCACATATGTTTCTCTGAAAGAGAAGCAGTTTGTTCAAACACTTCAATTCACTGTGTGAACTAAATGAAGTGTTTCTTTACTGGAAAATGCTGTAGTTTCAGAGAAAATCAATTTCTTTTGACAGTACATTAAGATTCTTACGAGCATTCTTCAGAAACTCACATGCGTTTCAATGAAAGAGAAGCAGTCTGGTCACACACTTCATTTAACTGTGCAAAGTGAATGGAGTTTTCCTTTAATTGGCAAGTCATGTAGTTTCAGAGAAAATCAATTTAATTGACAGTCCATTATGCTTCTTACAAGCATTCATCAGAAACTCACATGCATTTCTCTGAAAGAGTAGCAGTCACTTTTAACACATCAATTCACTGTTCGAAGTGATGCAGTGTGGCTTTACTTGGTAATGCTGTAGTTTCAGAGAAAATCACATTCCTTTGAAAGTGCATTAAGCTTCTTAAAAGCATTCACCAGAAACTCACATGCATTTCTCTGAAAGATATACAGTCGGTTCAAACTCTTCAATTAACCGTGCAAAGTGAATGAAGTGTGGCTTTACTTGGTAAATGCTGTAGTTTCAGAGAAAATCACTCTTTTGACAGTGCATTAAGTTTCTCAAAAGCATTCAACCGAAACTCACATGCGTTTCTTTGAAAGATATGCAGTCGGTTCAAACTCTTCAATTCACCGTGCGAAGTTAATGGAGTTTTGGCTTTACTTGGTAAATACTGTAGGTTCAGAGAAAATCAATTTCTTTTGGCAGTGCATTTAGCTTCTTAGAAGCATTCAGGAGAAATTCACATGCGTTTCTCTGAAAGAGAAGCAGTCTGTTCAAACACTTTAATTCACTGGTCAAAATGAATAGAGTGTGGCTTTACTTGGTAAATGCAGTAGTTTCAGAGAAAATCACTTTCTTTTGACAGTGCAATAACCTTCTTACAAGCATTCACTAGAAACTCACATGTATTTCTCTGAAAGAGAAGCAGTTTTTTCAAACACTTCAATTCACTCTGCGAAGTGAATGGAGTGTGGCCTTAATTGGTAAATGCTGTAGTTTCAGAGAAAACCACTTTCTTTTGACAGTGCATTAAGCTTCTTACAAGCATTCACGAGAAACTCACAAGCATTTCTCTGAAAGAGAAGCAGTCTGTTCAAACATTTCAATTCAATCTGCAAAGTGAATGGAGTCTTTATTTACTTGGTAAATTCTGTAGTTTCAGAGAATATCACTGTCTTGTGAAAGTGCCTTAAGCGTCTTACAAGCATTCACGTGAAATTAATATGCTTTTCTCTGAAAGAGAATCAGTCTGTTCCAACACTTTAATTCACTGTGCGAGATGAATGGCATGTGGCTTTACTTGGTAAATGGTGTAGTTTCAGAGAAAATCACTTTCTTTTGACAGTGCATTAAGCTTCTTACAAGCATTCACGAGAAACTCACTTCTGTGTCTCTGAAAGAGAAGTAGTCTGTTAAAACACTTCAATTCACTGTGCGAAGTAAATGAAGTGTTTCTTTACTTGGTAAATGCTGTAGTTTCAGAATTCATCACTTTTTTTCACAGTGCCTTACCCTTCTTACAAGCATTCACTAGAAACTCACATATGTTTCTCTGAAAGAGAAGCAGTTGGTTAAAACACTTCGATTCACTGTGCAAAGTGAATGGAGTGTGGCTTTACTTGGTAAATGTAGTTTTAGAGAAAATCAATTTCTTTTGAAAGGACATTAAGCTTCATACAAGGATTTACAAGAAACTCACTTGTATTTCTCTGAAAGAGAAGCAGTCTGCTCAAAGACTTCAATTCACTCTGTGAAGTGAATGGAGTGTGGCTTTACTCTGTAAATGCTGTAGTTT
This sequence comes from Myodes glareolus, assembly GCF_982192425.1. NCBI lineage: Eukaryota > Metazoa > Chordata > Mammalia > Rodentia > Cricetidae > Myodes > Myodes glareolus. Next base: position 128,164,218 of record NC_142027.1, read on the forward strand.
CAGAGAAAATTAATTTCTTTTGAAAGTCCATTAAGCTTCTTACAAGCATTCACGAGAAATTCACATGCGTTTCTCTGAAAGAGAAGCAGTCTGTTCAAACAATTCAATTCACTCTGATTATTGAAAGGAATGTGGCTTTATTGGTGAATGCTGTAATTTCAGAGAAATTCACTTTCTTTTGACATTACATTAAGTTTCTTACAAGCATTCACCAGAAACTCACATGCGTTTCACTGAAAGAGAAGCAGTCTCTTCAAACATTTCAGTTCACTGTGCGAAGTTAATGGAGTGTGGCTTTACTTGGTAAATACCGTAGTTTCAGAGAAAATCACTTTCTTTTGAAAGTGCATTAAGCATCATACAACCATTCACCAGAAACTCACATGCGTTTCTCTGAGAGTCAAGCAGTTGATTCAACCACTTCAATTCATTGTGCGAAGTGAATGGAGTGTGACTTCACTTGTTAAATGCTGTAGTTTCAGAGAAAATCACTTTCTTTTGAAAGTGCATTAAGCTTCTTACATGTATTCAACAGAAACTCCCATGTGTTTCTCTGAAAGAGATGTAGTCTGTTCAAACACTTCCATTCACTGTACAAAGTAATTGGATTGTTACTTTACTTGGTAAATGCTGTAGTTTCAGAGAAAATCACTTTCTTTTGTCAATTCGTTAATCTTCTTACAAGCATTCATGAGAAACTCACCTGTGTTTCTCTGAGAGTCAAGCAGTCTGCTCAGACACTTCAATTCACTGTGTGAAGTGAATGGATTGTGGTTTTACTTGGTAAATACTGTAATTTCAGAGAAAATCTCTTTCTTTTCAAAGTTCTTTAAGCTTCATACAAGCATTCATCTGAAATTCACATGTGTTTTTCTGAAAGATATGCAGTCGGTTCAAACTCTTCAATTCACTGTGTGAACTAAATGAAGTGTTTCTTTACTGGAAAATGCTTTAGTTTCAGAGAAAATCAATTTCTTTTGACAGTGCATTAAGATTCTTACGAGCATTCATCAGAAACTCATATGCGTTTCAATGGAAGAGAAGCAGTCTGTTCACATACTTCATTTCACTGTGCAAAGTGAATGGAGTTTTCCTTTAATTGGCAAATCCTGTAGTTTCAGAGAAAATCAATTTAATTGACAGTCCATTAAGTTTCTTACAAGCATTCATCAGAAACTCACATGCATTTCTCTGAAAGAGTAGCAGTCACTTTCAACACATCAATTCACTGTTCGAAGTGAATGGAGTGTGGCTTTTCTTGGTAAATGCTGTAGTTTCAGAGAAAATCACATTCTTTTGAAAGTGCATTAAGCTTCCTAAAAACATTCACCAGAAACTCACATGCATTTCTCTGAAAGATATGCAGTCCGTTCAAACTCTTCAATTCACCGTGCGAAGTGAATGGAGTGTGGCTTTACTTGGTAAATGCTGTAGTTTCAGAGAAAATCACTTTCTTTTGACAGTGCATTAAGCTTCTTACAAGCATTCACGAGAAACTCACATGTGTTTCTCTGAGAGTCAAGTAGTCTGTTCAAACACTTCAATTCACTGTCCGAAGTGAATGGAGTGTGGCTTTACTTGGTAAATGCTGTAGTTTCAGAGAAAATCACTTTCTTTTGACAGTGCATTAAGCTTCTTACAAGCATTCACGAGAAACTCACATGTGTTTCTCTGAGAGTCAAGTAGTCTGTTCAAACACTTCAATTCACTTTCAGAAGTGAATGAAGAGTTGCTTTACTTTGTAAATGCTGTAGTTTCAAAGATAATCACTTTCTTTTGAAAGTGCATTAAGCTTCTTTGAAGCTCTCAGGTGAAACTCACAAGCATTTCTCTGAAAGAGAAGCACTCTGTCCAAACACGTCAATTCACTGTGAGAAGTGAATGAAGTATTGCTTTACTTTGTAAATGCTGTAGTTTCAAAGATAATCACTTTCTTTTGAAACTGCATTAAACTTTGTAGAAGCATTCACGAGAAACTCACTTGCATTTTTCTGAAAGAGAAGCATTCTGTTCAAACACTTCAATTCACTATTCGAAGTGAATGGAGTGTTGCTTCACTTTGCAAATTAACATCTTAGAAGCATTCACGAGAAACTCACTAGCGTTTCTCTGAAAAAGAAGCAGTCTGTTCAAACACTTCTATTTACTATGAGAAGTGAGTAGAGTGTTTATTTACTTTGTAAATTCTGTAGTTTCACAGATAATCAAGCAGTGAAATAATTAGGCTTTGACTCCCAGTTATGGTATGTACTAGCAGGGTTACCAGGGTACTTAACTAACCTACATCAAGTTCTCCTAATCTGTTTGTTCCTCATCTGTGACGTGCTTAGAGCACACATGACTTATAGTAGTTGTACGGTGGATGGCTGTAGATGGTTACAGTTTGTTCTCAGTAAATGGATGGAGCTGATGCTGCTGTTTGGTTAAACAAAAGTCATGGCAGAACTATGTTGTAAATTTAATCCTCACTCTTTCTCAAAAGAATTATAATCTGAAATTATGAGTTAGTTTCATCATCAGAAACACCTTCTTTATTCTTTAAACACCCTAAACCCAACAGGAGCTGCCAGTCATATGTATATTATGGATGTAATTTAGAGTTTTTCCAAAGTAATTTCCTGAAATCCCTTTAGTGGATAATCTTTTTATATCTCTTTTTAAAAAAATGTTGAAAACTAGGAAGAAGGTCGTGGCCAAGGTTTCACTGATGGGGTATACCAAGGGAAACAGCTTTTTCAGTGTGATGAAGACTGTGACGTGTTTGTGGCATTGGACAAGCTGGAGCCCATAAAAGATGATGACAATGAATTGAAAAGTGATTTTGCAGCTTCCGGGGATACAATACAGGCTGAACCTCCCCCTTTAGAAATAAACTCAAGAGTTTCTCTGGAAGTTGGAGAAAGTGTGGAATCTGGAACAGTAATATTCTGTGATGTTTTGCCAGGAATAGAGAGTCTAGAATATTTTGTTGGTGTGGACATGGTAAGGATTTTTTGAGTTTTATTATTGTGAATATATACATATTAATTTTAGTATCAATTTAGATATAAATTGAACACTTTGTATTCTTAAAATGGACTAATTTAGGGTATTTTAAAGAAGATATTCCAGTTTATCTTTGGTACAGGAACATTACAGTAGGAATGTGATCAGAAACAATACGTTTACTACATTTTTTCGTGTTTTAATATAACTGGGATAATACTCTCAGTCTTTAAATTCTCCTTATTTTAATTGACCAGTAGACAAAAACAACAACCAAACCAAAACAATAAAACAAACTGACATTTCTCTGACTAACCAAGTCCAAATACATTGTATGATACTGTATTTTCCTTTAATTTAAAAATACTTTTGATACTTTTTTGTATATTTGGTAAAGTTTAACTAATAATAATGAGTGTAGAAAATTATTAATAGAAAAAACCCAGGAAAAGAACCATACTGCTTTTTGAGTTGACAGAGTATTCCCACAGGATTTTCACTGTCTAAAAACTGTTTTCTTACTGCGACAAACTGTGTATAAGAAAGGTTCCAGCGTAACCATGGTTACACTAACAGTTCAGATCATTTGGTATATTCTCATCATGGCCTCTCCACTCTCTGTCTACAGAAGTTTTTCATCATCCTGTGCTGTGCTCTGTTTCTATTAAATAAATTCTGCCCAGTTTGCCCATGCCTGGTAACTACAGATGGGGCGTTTGCCTGCTGCAGGTACCTCAGAAGTAAGGTCATATGGTGTCACCTCTTGTGTTTGTGTCACTCATTTTATTACTGAATAACCACACTTGCTAACAATGGATGCATTTCAGTGCACATAGTGAATTAACATGGCCTTAAGAGAATGAGAGGAAAGAAGCTGAGAAAATTTTTATCATAGACTGAAAGTATAGACAAAAGTTCATTATGGATAAAGGAGATTCCTTCATAATTGTTCTTACCAGGGTGTATTAGGAGAGGATATGAGCAGCAGACTCACACAGTGAATATTTTTAATAATCATTATTTATTTATAAATGCTCTACAGAGATGGTTGGGTATGAATGTTCCAGTGTGTTTCTGTTACCTTGTACTTAGAAATTGTGTAAGATGGCTCATTTGTTAGGTTCAAAATAAGAATCTGCCAGACTCTCACTTTGTGAAATTAGAGCCAGAGTAAGACCTGTGGGTCTCTCAGAATCTATAATAATTAAGAACAAGAATTCTTTAAATGTGAGTTTAGTGTTTCAGAGGAGTTGTAGACTGGGTAGAGAGAATGTTGGAGAAAGAAGGTCATTATTCTTTGGACTTAGTCTCCCCTTGCTATAGGTTTCTTGGCCCAGGGTTTAGATGTTACATGAACTGTTTGGGTCCTCTCCCTTCTTAATGGTGACCTAGGGGGTCATCTTATTTAGCCCAGGCAGGATGTCTTGAGACTTGCCTGCCAGCTCCACACAAGTTCTGTCCCTCCGTTTGATTTATGCAAGCATCAGTTCCAAACACTCCCATTAGACTTCTTGATAAGAAAGTTTGTCAAGCCCAACTTTACTCATGCCTATCTGTTTTGAGGGACACGCTAACATTCCACACTGATTCTCAGAGCAGTTGTTTCACGGCCAGCTGCTTGTGCCTCACTAATAACTCTTGTGGCTGATTGTGCCTCACTAATAACTCCTGTGGCTGGTGACACAGTAGAGAATAACTTAGAAAATCCCCATTTTTTGAGGAAAATCTTGTATACCCACAGATAACAAGAGAATTCTGAAGTAACTGCTGTTCTGTTTATAGAAAGACAAATAGTAATACAGTGAGCACATTGCTCAGGGGGTGCAAATGTGTGATTAACTTTAAGGGTAGGTTTCTGGGTAAGATAATGCATTCCTAGTAAATTTTCTTTTGCAGACAATGTCTCTTTAAATCTCAGCTGGTGTTATTACTGCAGACTAAAGTATGAAAAACGCTTTTGATTCATTATTTTGTGTGTTTTCTGTAAGTTGATAGTTATTACTTTTATTGTAAAACATTGTTACTTTAGCAGATATTTCTAATACAGCCTTTCTTTTGGGAAAAATAGTTAACATTTCTCTATAAAAGATATTTTAGGTAATACTTTTGTAAGAAATGTTAGTGTTCATATTTATATTTTATTGACAAAGGTATAAAGGTTTACTTTTTTGGCATTTCAAGGATAACCCTATTGATAACTGGGATGGAAGGTTTGATGGAGTACAACTTTGTAGTTTTGCGAGTGTTGAAAGTACAATTCTTCTGCACATCAATGATATCATTCCAGGTATGTCTCTTTTATGTATTCAGAAGATAGTTTCTCATGTATTTTTTTATGAGAATGCAAATTTATACTAAAGATGAATCTTTTGAAGTTGGCTTTATATTGTAGAATTGTCATTAATAGACTATTCTTTCTTTTCTCCCGAACCAAGGCAATAAAGGTTATTTCTGAAAAGTATGTAAGTATAATGAAGTTTATACATTATCTCTTACATTGTCTTCTCCAAGACTTTCTAATAAAGAAAGAAATCCTGTCTTGTAATTGGAAGGTTCAAAAATACAAAAAATGTTGTCTCTTGGAGTAAGAGATGAAGCTAGAAGCTTTTTTAAAAAATTGGTTATCTCATCTAAACTCCACAGAGGATTCAGGATTCTTATTAAATGATGGCAGAGTTCCTTTTTTGTTGTTTTTAATTATTTTTTCATTTATTGTACATCCTGATCTGAGTTTTCCCTCCCTTTTCTCCTCTTGTTCTCCCCCCCGGCCCTGGTTACCTCCCCTCTGTTTCTGTTCAGAGAGATTATTTTAGTCCCTGAATTTCTTATTTCATAGAAATGGAAACTGAAGGCTCCTAACCTGCATTCTGCCCTTCCTGTCTACCTGTTGATATCAAGTCATAAATTAATTGTTCTACAGTTTGAATATGCTTCCCACGCAGCTTTTAGTTTTGTAGCAAGAGGCATGAGATTCATATGACAGCTTTACTTCAGTTCTGCTCTGAAAAAGTCTGACATATTTTACTTTTGATTTCTTTTAAGATATATTTGTTATTGAGAATTTTTATGCATACATATAATGTATTTTGATTATAATACCCCCCAACTCCTCCTGGGTCTCCCACTCCTAATTCCTTTTCTTACTTTTTGGAAACAAATGGTTTATATTCAGGGAAACCATATGTGTCCTTATTTTATTTAGTTGTGTTGACTTTTTCATCCATGTTTTATAGACAGCACAGTTTGGGATGTTTGTGAATTAAAATGCTTTTTTAATGTTACAATGAGTGCTTATTGTTTAAAATACAGCAGTGAAAAAGCACCATTTATTCAGATAGTAGAAAGCCCTCACATAGACTTCTTTAGATGTGAATATTTAGGAGGCAAAGCACATAGGCATTCTTGGGGTTGAGACTGTAGCTCCATGGTTAGAACACTTGAGTGAAGCTGTAAGTTCCAGTCTCAGCACTGAACAAAAGTGATGATTAGGGCTAGCAAGATGGCTCAATGGATAAGGGCACTTACCCTCAAGACTGATTCCTGGAACTCACATGGTAGAAGGAGAGAATGACTCCTGCAGATTGTCATCTGATCTATACATGTATGCTATGGCACATGGGTGCACACACATACACACACACACACAGAGTGATAAATTAACTAAAAGTTTTTAAAATAAAGTAATACCTATGTAGAACTTTCATTTAATAAGTTGAGATAGATATTAAATGAACAGAATTATGTAGATAGTAAACGGACAGAATCTGTGGTCAGTAGGATGGTGATGAGGCTGGAGAATGATCAAACAAGGGGTAAAGAAGATGGGGTGTTGCCCTGTCACATTTGTGTGCTCCCACAGACCTCTGCAGGAGACATTTGAGCAGCACACACAAGAAATTATTTGGAGCTGAATTAAGAGGGCCTGTTCTAAAAGTTGGAGAGCTATACTTATTTTATAATGCTAACTTGCTAAATGGCTGGGAAGAAGCCCTTGTAATTCTTTTTTTTTTAATTTATGAATTTTTTCACAGGAGCCAATTCAGGGTAATACTGCTTCTCTGTAGTCATAGCTCACTGATTTCACAATATCCCACAAATTTCACTTTAATTAGCAAACAAGTATGTTTGAGCATTTTTTAAGGATTTTTTTTCAGGGAACTGTCCAGTGGTGCTTTTGAAAACTTAAAACCTGCGACATTTTTGTGTGAATATGATTATCAATTTTTAGCTATCTTAATTGCATTGTTTTGGGTTTTACATTTTATAGTTGAATGAAGTATGTTGTGGGATTGGGAAAATCATTGTTAGTATAACCATTCAAGAAGGAAGAAGAGGGGCTGGAGAGATGGATCAGTGATTCAGAGCACTGCCTACTCTTCCAAAGGTCCTGAGTTCAATTCCCAACAACCATATGGTGGCTCACAACCATCTGAAATGAGATCCAATGCCCTTTTCTGGCCTGCAGGCAGACACACAGACAGAATATTGTATATATAATAAATAAATAAAATATTAAAAAAAAAAGAAGGAAGAAGATTCCTGAGCTGTGGAGCTCAGGGATGCAAAGTTGGTTGCGTGTTTTCAGTCTTCTGTAAATTAAAGATTGATGTGTTCCCTCCCCTAAATTTACAGTTTTCTTTCTTTATATATGTATGCATGTGACTAATATATGTTTATATTTCAACTCTAAATTTGTTTGAACTGTAAATTGTCTTAGATTCTGCAGCAGCACATAATAAATAGAAAGAAAAAAAATGAAACTCTTTTGGAATTGGGCTGTAACCTTACAAGGATGTTTTTTAGCAGTACCCACCTTAAAAATATTTTAATTATCTTCTATTTCAACAGTGGTATGGAATTAAAATAACAAAACCAAACCAAAACAAAACAAAACATGAGTTTCATGACTTGGGAGTCCCTTGTCAAGATCTTCAAGATTCCTGCTTGTCGTTGATATTATTGCTCGTTTAGAGCAGTGGTAAGAAAGGAAGAGAATGCTTTTTCTCTTTCATAGCTATTGATATTCATAAACCTTGAATAGTAGATAATTAAGAATGATACTGCTTTTATACACATAAATTACACATATTTGCTAACAAAACAAAGCTTGCTAATAGACTTTGAAAAAGTAAAATTATTTAAATGAAAATTAATTTGGTATATTTGAATAAGCCTTCATCTATATTTTGTATCATTAACATTCTTTTCTTGAGAGGAAAAAGCGTGACAGTGTCTCCTTTAGTTCCTTAGTTTATTTATTTTTTCTTGCCCAATTACATCCATTTGTGGGACAGAATTAACATTTAGGAGAGATTGTTTTCAGAGCAGCTGAACAATTGGTGAGATTTGGGAAGAATTCTCCCCAGTGAAATATTTCTCACTGTTGGTATCTGGAAACCTTTGCTTCACCCTGCTGTAAAAGTGACCCTCTTTGCACTGCTGTTCCTGATGGTTCAAAGCATTAACGCTGCTGTGATAGCACATCCAGGTTTGTAAAGTTGTGATGAATTATGCCAATTTGTGACACTCCTAAAGTATGGGTTTCTTTGAGTAATGCATTTAAAGTAATGCATTGAGCTGTGTCTGTCGTTGTGAAAGTTAAGAGTATAATGCAAATATCAACAACAACTCAGACTACACTGTATGTGCACATTCACAGAAATTTGAAAAGGAAGTCATTTAGTGGGACCCTTTCCTCCTGAGGCTGATCCCAAGCTCAAAATTTCTTTTTGTATCCTTCCCGATCAATTTTTTTCTTTGTGTTGCATGCATAGTTCATGACCTTTCAAAAAGATAATAGTTTTGTAGCAATATAATTGATAATATAGCCATAGACCAGTATATCTCAACCCTAAGAAAAGCTTCATCCTAGTCTTTACTTTGTCTTAACTTCATCACATGGTTTACTTTTGTGATTAAATCCAACAACTTCTACTTAGTTTTATATTTGGAAGTTTTTATTAGTTTTAAAACATGAAATATAGTTTATGTCTCAGTACTGTTCCTCTACTAAAGCATAATTCATCAATGTTAAGTACATTTAGGATATTATAAATTGTTGCTGTCATCTAGCTCAAGGACTGTTTTTACTATCCTAGCTAGAAACCCTGTTACCCATGTTCAGCAGTAGCTTCCATCTAGATCCTGGCAACAGAGTCTGCTTTCTGTCTCCAAGTTTGCCTATTCTGGAATTTCTTCTATATTGGCAGAACTTCTGGTCATGGAAGACAGAGCCCAAAGGAAGGATGGTTTGAAATATCAGAACTTAGCAGGCAACTCTAATGTTACCTGTGAGATCCCATACAGATATAATTATTATACACAATTATATAAAATATTTACTCTGATTAATCATCCAATCTTAGAGAGATTTTTAAAGATAATTGGTCTGCATAGCATACCTGGCACCAGGTTTTCTAATACCCTCATTTTTTTTGCACATGTTAAATTCTCATTTGGATTTGACTTGTGCTCTGTGACTAATGATGTTGAGCAATACATCATTTTAAACAACCACTGTCAATTTAATGAACTATTGAAATTTATAGACTTACTCTTTTTTTGTTAGGACTTTCAGAATCTTTAAAAGACTTTTTTTTTCTTCTAGACCCAACAAGAATAATAACTTAAGTTCTTAGATTTATCATTTTGATAGCAGTCCTTCTGTATATATTCTGTGTATACTTGAGGTCTGGTTTCTTCTGTTCAACACAGTGGTCATGTTGCTGTGTATAACAGTAGTTTGTTCCATTTTATTGCTATGTAGTAGTACATTGTATTAATAGATCGTATTTTTAGTAAGCTCTAGAAATGATCCCTTAGAAGTTTTGTTTTGGTTTGGTTTTGTGCAAGGGTTGACCCTGGACTTTGAGCATGCTGGCAAGTGCTCTATCACTGACCCATATTTCCAACTCACAATTTTATGTGCCTTCAATCAGTTTGTCTGTCCTACAGAATAGATTGTTTTCAGCCCCCAGTCATTACGGATAGGGTTGCTTTATGCATTTTGGTGTGCTAGATTGTCTTATCTTATTTTTTTGAATATCTTTAATCATAATTTCAATTTTACAAATTGTTAAATTTATTCCTCACTTTGTTCACTGCTTCCTATGTTGGTAAGTTCTTCAGATTTAAGCCATTAAGCCAAATTTGCTTTATTATCCAAGTTATTTTAGATTATAAACATAGGTTTGACAAAGTATTAGGAAATATTGGTTATATCATTGTTTTGAGCAAAATAGATGTGCTGTGTGACCCTTCTCACCACATGGAATCCTGTTTGGATGTCCTATTCCTCAAAGTTGATGTTTGACCCTGAAAAGTTTCTGTACCTCGATAAGCCTCTCTGCTGACACAATAATCAGAATCAGACCAAATCAAATCAAATTAGTAAAAGCCCAGGTTTGATAGATACTATGTTACCAGATGACTTTCCAGCCCCCTAGAGAGAAGAAGGGAAAGGAAGACTGGAAACCCGCGTGTGTGTTCTCTGGGGAGCAGTTTCAACACCCTGTAGGAATGATCTTGAGCATCTCTTGGGAGGGGTCATGGTTTGGTGGGCTTTCTTGGAGGTGGAGTCTGGTCTGAGGCATGGGGAGGAGGGGGCTCAGGGTGGAGCTTCCATCTGAACATTTCAGACTCTTTGGATATATGGATGCCAGGGACTGGGGTGAAGCTTCCATCCAAACATCCCAGACTCTGGGAAATGGACACTGGTTCATATCTGGCTGCTTCCTGCTGGCTTGGACTGATGTGGCGGGGGGTGGGGGGGGGTTGGGCTCATGCTCAGTGGGAGGTGTGGGTGGAGAGGCATCAGGTTAACTGCCATCCTGGAGATTTTTAGGCATTTAGAACATTGGTGTCAGACAGCCCCAATTTAAAAAGATTTGTAAAAGGCAGTCCAATGGTGTTTGGGGATCAGGCTTTGAGTTGCAGGTGCCTATATCTCAAGTCTGCTGGGACACAAAGCCTAGTGCAGTGCATCCACTGTGGTAAGCGTTGGATCAAAAATAGGGGGTGTGGGAAATTCTCTTGAACAGAACATCTTCTGAAAAATGGGTCCCACAGGACAAGGCATATTCTTGTCCCGGTAACAGGTGAGGAGCCTGGCATGGCCATGTCTTTGGCAGGATACCCTGAAAATAGCAGGAGGCCCTAGGCCTCTAAGGCAATGACTTGGAAAGGACAGCTTACCCAGTCAAAAGCTGATCTTAGCTGGCTGAGAGCAGGGGCAGGGGAGAAGGGTGTTTCCCACCATGAGGCCCCTGGCGTTGGGAAAAACAGCCCTTTGGTGGAACCTCCAGGTGCAAAGTTTCTGCACCCCATAAGCCTTTCCACTGATGCAATAATCCAGATCAGACCAAATCAAACCGAATTAGAAAAAGCCCAGGTTTAATAGATACCATGCTCCCGGATGGCTTTCTAGTCCTTCAGAGAGAATGGAAAGGAAGACTAGAAAACCATGGGTTTGTTCTCTGGAGAGCAGTTTAAATACCCTGTAGGAGTGGTCTTGAGCATCTCTGGGGAGGATCATTCTTTGATGAGCTTTCTCAGGGGTGGAGCCTGGTCTGAGACAATTGGAGGGGGAGGTTCGAGGTGGAGCTTCCATCTGAACATTCCAGACTCTTTGGATATATGGATGCCAGGGGCTGGGATGAAGCTTCCATCCAAACAGACCCTATCCCCTAAAGTCTTTGGTGGAGGGATCATTACAGTTTTCACACTCCTAGAACTTGGAGCATCACCTCCAGCATCACTAGCAGAGCTGGCATCATGCCTCATCCTTTTGGGGATAATTTGCTTAGCCATCTTGACAGAGTACAAAGAGAGGTCCCCTGGCTGCATTTGTTACAATGACCCAACCTGTGTAATATCCATATATTGTGGTATCCATATGGTTGTGATCTCTTTTCACATGGAGTTACATACTCTTAGTTACAATTGACAGTGGTCCTTAGTTATCTTCAGTCAGCGTATATGCTCTAGTTTGGAACTTCGTCCAGTGATAAAGAGTTATTTTTTCTACAAAAACTGTCATAGATGACATTTATAAATATCTGAATGGTAATATCATAAAACATTTATAGTATTTCTTTCATTGTATCTTTTTTAAAATTATGGTTAGTCAGTATACGTTTAATTGAAACGATATCTCAGTATTCTATTTGATCATATTTTGAAGTGTTTAAGACATATAGTTTAATATATATTTTCCTCCTGCTCCAGCCATGAAAAAAGATATCAAGGATTATTTACATACAGTTAATTCAGTATGACTCTTTTATTTTGTTACCTTTTATGTTTAAAATATAAAAACTTTCTTATTTTTTTCTTTTTGTCCTCAAAATTCCACTGTGTGTGACACTGTTTTGGCTGATAACAGCTTTATCAGGTATGGGCTCAGCAACTGTATTGCACTTCATGGGGAACTTCCTGAGGAGAAGCCTTTCATCTTGACTCTTCTGTTTTGATTTGATCAGTGTTATGAGTGTCGGATGAGTGTTACCAGGTTTTAATATTTAGGAAAATCTTTGAATTTAAAAGAAGTTTGCCAGAATTTTTTGTTACCTGTGCTTTGAAGTGAAACTTTGAATGCTTCCTTCAAAGAATTTAGTTCTGTATCTCAGACTTTCTGCATCATTGATTGGTGTGTAATTCTCTGCTTTTCCTGTTTGCATTTGTTTGTATACTTGTCTGTGTTGTTCTTAGTGCATGATGTGTTTAAAGGTGGACACATACTTAGTACTGAGTGCATTCCTAACTCTGATTTGTCTCCTACCCAGGTTTTTATCAAGCTGTGTTCTGTGAAATACACTGATCCAGCATACTTACTTGGGTGGCTGAGAAAGTTTTATCAAGTCAGTTTAGTGCATCACATTGTTTAGAGGTTATCCAGGCACGTGGGCATGTAAAGGCTCCAGTTTTTACAGTAAATAAATTGTCCATGTTTATCTTGGCACCCTCCATAAACGCTTGAGTGTAAAACTTGAGTGTAAAACACTGTAATGTGTAAGGTTGTGCTGGGCATGCTGATCTGGAAAATGTAACAAAAATTATGAATAAGGTTTTCTTTAAAGCTTTTTAAAACTTCAAATAAAATTGACTGCATCTGAATAACCTTTCAAAAATTAAAGCATTTTGATAACTGATGATTATACTTACTTACAGAAATTACATTTTTAAGTACAGTGCTGATGGTTTTTTCCCCTGAGAAATTACTTTTCAGTATTGTGGAGTCTTTAAAGAGAATCTGTAAGACTATAAAGATTGTGCTTTTTTGTTAGAAAAGATTTCTTTGTTTTTTTATGCTAAACTATTTTTCTTCCATAAATATTTAAAAAGTATGTTTACTGTTTCAGAGAGCGTGACACCGGAAAGGAGGCCTCCCAAACTTGCCTTTATGTCAAGAGGTTTTGGTGACAAAGGTTCATCTAGTCATAATAAACCAAAAGTTACAGGTATGGAGGACATTCTTGGTAGTCTACATGATAATCTGATTTTCCAAGATGTTAAATAAGCTATATGTTATTATATATACATACATACATACATGTATACATATATGTGCACATGTATTTATACATATAATTTGTTCCTACACTTTATGTAAACTAAAATTTTATGTACATGATTTTAAGTGAGGATGTAGTAAAGAAACCACCGAAATGGCCAGCCTATGAGTTGTGGAGGGAGATTTTTATTTGAATAAGAGAGAGAGAGAACAGCCGGCAGTGTTACATGCTTTCAATCCCAGCACTCAGGAGGCAAAGGTAGGTGGAGCTCTGTGTTCGAGTCCAGCCTGGTTGACAGAGCAAGTTCCAGCAAAAAACCCTAGAGAGAGGGAGGGAGAGAAGGAGGGAAGGAGGAATGAAGGAAGGATTGGACATGACCAGGACTACCTATAAGAGAAGTGAGAATAGTGGCGCAGGGGGAAGTCTTGCCTTATATGGAGAACAAAGAGTAGCTGAGGGTAGGGAAGCCCATGAGGTGGAGGGAATTTAAGGTAGGGAAGAAGTGAGAAAAGCTAGGATGGGCTGTGAAATGTGTAACAGGTACTTGTGATATTGGTGGGGCCTGGAGGCCAGAATGTACTTTGCTAATGCTAATAGATGCTACAGATAATCATGTCTCTTCAGTCAGTGATTAGGGAAATAACTCCTTTTGGTAGAGAGGAATTGACTTCACAGGTTCCTAAGGAGTGCTTTTTGTCTAACCACCAGAAATCCTCCTATAGTTCTTTGGGGTTGGAGGAAATAGAGTTTCCTTTGGACCTGATACTAGGGACATGGAGACATGGAAAGTACTGAGACTTCCTAGCTATTACTAACCGGCCAGCATGCCTATCTTAATTGGCAAATTTCAGGCTAATGGAGAACCTCTTCAAAAGAAAGTAAAAATCAACAAGATGGCTCTCGAGGACTCTCTCTCTCTCTCTCTCTCTCTCTCTCACACACACACACACACACACACACACACACACACACACCTACAGACAAGCCCACATGTCATACACACAGAAAAGATACCATAAAATCACTACTCTCAGATATAAAAAAGCTATAGATTTCTTGTTTGTGGTTGAGCGTCTTGCTAAGTTTCCTGTGCTGACTTTAAACTTCTGGACTCTGGTGATCAGCTTTCTGAATAGCTGGCTACAGGTGTCCCACATAAAGTATGAGTTAAGCTATGGGGTGCAGAGCTTTTTGCTTTACATTAAAGAAAAAACAGTTGGCTTCACTATGTGCTGTCAAATTCCTACTGATCACCATGAAGTGTCTTTGTAGTTAATACAGAGGCAGGGAAGTGTCTGTAACTGTTTGTGATGCAGGTATAATTTCTCCTTATTTATCAGTCACCCTATAAACCAATGGTTCTCAACTTTCCTAATGTTGTGACCCTTTAATACAGTTCCTCATGTTGTGGTGATCCCCAAACATTGTTGCTACTTCATAACAGCATTTTGCTACTGTTATGATCATAATATAAATACCTGATATTCAGGATGTCTGACATGTGACCCCCAAAGGGGTCGCTACCTATAGGTTAAGGACTGTTGCTAGAAACCTATGAGGTATGTGGAAGCTAACAGAATGAGAATTACATGGTCTCTACCAGTGTCATGGGGAAGTTTCTGGAAGAGAAATAAGTTTTACTTAGCGTTTTGAAATTCAACTTGTATTACATCTAGTTATCAAGACCCACATAATTGATCTCTAGTATAATTTGTTCTGCAATAAATATAATCTGTGAGAAATTATGGTGTTTTGTTTTTTCAGACATGGGAAAATTAAGAACTTTTATTACAATTTTTGACTATGAATGACACTTAATTCACTTATTTTCTTTATGACTGAAACTCTGGGAATTCCAGATTAACATCCTTGCCCGCAGGCTTCTAATACATATCAGAAAAAGTTTCGATCTGTGTTCTGCTTGTTCTGCTGAGCTTTGTCTAAATGAACCTTTAGGAGCTGACTGTCATCCATTCACACGGAGTATCCACAGTTTCACTTGGGAAGAACAAGTCCCCAAGGATGGCTTCATGTACAGCTGCCAGGTGCAGTTTTTGGGTGCTTTTTTGCTTATTTTTTGTACATTTTTTCTGAGTTGGCTTGGGCAGAATCTTCCTCGAGCAGTGAAGACTGCATGCTTGCCACTAAACTTTTTCTCTAATTCATGAACCAGCCAGACTTGGATTTTCTGGAAAGATTTCTGCTGAGAAACTGGTGCTAAAATAAGGATTGCTTTCTTACCATCACCAGCTTCAGTTTCCTTGGCTGTGGTGGGTGATACTGAGTTTCCAAGCTGTGCCTTGAGATCTGAGTTCATCTCCAGCTCGAGCAGTGCATGAGAGATGCTAGACTCGAAGTCATATGTCTTCTTGTCATTGGGCTTCATAGTCTTGGTGCTTGAGCTGAGCATGGCCTTCTCCTGAAAGGAGGAAAGTACCACTGGTCATGTGGGTCATGGGCTGCATTGTCAGGCCATTGACAGGCACAGGCCGAATATTCCACCACATCCCTACCGAAGGCACAGGGTAAACTACAAAGAACAAGAAATTGTGTTAATAAAATTCTAAGATGTTTATATTGTAAATCTAAAAAAAATTAAATTATTTCTTTTGTTGGGGATCAAAGTCAACAAAACCTTATAAGCTAGGCAAGTACTTTATTACTCAGGTATTGTTCCAGACACTGAAATTACTTTTTTATTTTTTATCATTTTATTTATTGATTTTTGGGTGCTTGCATCAAATCTAGCATCTTACACAAACTAATATAGGATTCTGCTACTGAGCCACATACCCACCCCAAACCTGAATGTTTTTTAACTTAATTTGTTCATCAATTTGTATTATCACATTTGAAGTTTGTGAAGGGAAATTATAATCATGAGTCACTTATTAATGGGATGAGTTCTGAGAAGTGCATCATTAGGCAGTTTGTTTTTTTGTGACTATTGTATGAGACCTCTTGTTTGTTCCCAGCTGCTCAGCCCCAAAATAATCACACAGAAACCATATTATTTGCAATACTGTTTGGCCAATAGCTTAAGCATATTTCTGGCTAACTCATCTTAAATTAACCCATCTCCATTAATCTATGTATTGTCACGAGGCTGTGGCTTACCAAGTAAAGTTCCAGTGTCTCCAGTGGGGCTACATGGCTTCTCTCTGACTCTGTCCTTCTTTCTCCCAGCATTCAGTTTAGTTTTCCCCACCTAGTTCTCTTCTACTCTATCAGGCCAAGCCAATTTCTTTATTAACTCATGGTATTCACAGCATGCAGAGGGGAATCCCTCATCATGTGACCATCATAGAATGCACTTCACAAACTTTGGTGAAAGAACTTTGTGTCTGTCTAGGTTCCATAACACTACTGGATGTTCTTTTGTTGACTGCAATGGGGTTTCATCCTGTGGGTCGTGACCCTTTTGGGGTTTGAATGATCCTTTTATTGGGGTTGTTTAAGACCATTGGAAAACAAAGATATTTATATTACAATTCATAACAGTGGCAAAACTGCAATTGTGAAGTAACAACAAAAATAATTTTCTGGTTGGAGTTTGCCACAGCATGAGGTACTGTGTTAAAGGGTGGCAGAATTAGGAAGGTGGAAAACCACTGTTATATGGTATGAATGACAGAGGTTAAATTTGTGAACCAGTAATTTCATCAAATTAAAGTAGAGGTGACATTGAAAAATAGACTACATGGAATGATTTTTTTTGAGTCCAGGTTTCTTTAGATAGTCTGTAGTGTCCTGAACTTGCTCAATAGACCAGGATGGCCTCAAACTCAGATCTGCCTGCCTCTAGTAAGTTCTGGGATTAAAGGCTTGTGTCACCACTGACCACCAGAATGGTTTCTTAGAGCTTTAATATCAATGGCTAATTTTTATATTAATTTTATAACTCCTACTCTCTTCTGTGTTGACTAATTACCAAACTTTTAAAACTGAAGACAACACAATACTATGTATATGTATATTAGTTGTGTGAGCAGTTGTTATACCATACACATGTTAATTTATTTATAAAATTTCTTTTTGTAACATATTGGCTTTTTTTAAAAAAAAAACTTTTATTGTTCCATAGGATCTACCTCAGACCCTAGAAGTAGAAGCAGTTCTGAATTATTTTATACCTTAAATGGATCATCTGTTGACTCACAACAACAATCCAAATCCAAAAATCAATGGTACATTGATGAAGGTAATCTATAATTTTAGTCCTCTTTATAATGATACCCTCTGTTTAATATGTAAGGGGAAATGACTTTTTCATCAATATTTGTTAATTTTGAAAACAGTGAATAGATAATTGCTAATATGACAATGTTGCTGAACTAAAATATTAAACATAGTTTGAACTACACTGTTATTAGGGTTGAGGATACATTTGAAATATGTTAGTAGTCTAGGTTTTGTTTTGCTTTGTTTTTATACCCAAGACAGGGTTTCTCTGTATAATAGTCCTGACTGTCCTAGAACTTGCTCTGTTGACCAGACTGGCCTTGAACTCACAGAGACTCACCTGCCTCTGGTTCCTGAGTGTTGAGATTAAAAGTGTACACCACTACGCCCAGCAGTCTGTTCTTATCTCTTAATACATCTGCTTAGGATCAACTGTTTCTAGAAATGAAGTGACTCATCTAAAGACTTGCCTATCTTTCTTTCTTTAAAACATCCTACCTTTCCTTGTTTCTTAGATATCATTCTCCTTTCATGTATTTATTTCCTTCATCTGTTCAGCAAATAGTTATTGAGACATTCTCAGGCTACAATGACAAAGAATTAAATAGATATAGCTCCTTGCCTGTTTGAAGTTGTAGTCAGAGTGTTTTAAATGTATTTTTTATTTTAAAGATTTTTTTTATTATGTATTCAGTATTCTGTCTGTGTGTAAGCCTGCAGGCCAGAAGAGGGCACCAGACCCCATTACAGATGGTTGTTAGCCACCATGTGGTTGCTGGGAATTGAACTCAGGATCTTTGGAAGAGCAGGCAATGCTCTTAAACTCTGAGCCATCTCTTCAGCCCCCAGAGTGTTAAGATAGAAGTTTTACAGTGCTTTCAAGCAGACTTGCAAAGGGATCATGTGATCAGTTAGACTAGAACTTTTTAGAGATGTCGTTATATTTAATGTTCTTGAACAGCCTTTTCTAATTAAGGACAATTTTTCATAGTTGCAAAAGTCCCTGAAAATTCACTTACAGAGCTGTCTCCAGACTTTGGACATTCATCACCTCCACCACAACCTCCTTCCATGAACTCCTTATCCAGCGAGAACAGATTTCACTCTCTACCGTTCAGCCTGACCAAGACACCCAATACTAACAGCAGCATTCCTCACAGCCCACTGTCATTGTCAGTACAGTCTGTGATGGGCAAGCTGAACAGTACACCTGTCCAGGAGAGCCTCCCCTTGCCCATCTCTTCTGGTAATGCATACGGCCTAGAGGTGGGCTCACTGGTTGAAGTGAAAAAGAATCCCCCAATCTATGGGGTTATCCGTTGGATTGGCCAGCCACCGGGGCTCAGTGACGTGCTAGCTGGACTGGAACTGGTAACTTATTTTGGCTTGAAATCTACAACTTTTCTTCATGAGGTTTTAAAACTAGGTTTTCCTCTATTAGATAATTTCTTGGGAAGTTACTTTTTCTCCAAAAAAAAGCCAGTAGTAAAGGAAATATTATAGTATTGCTTACCCTCACCCTTTGCCATTTCTCAGGCTTTCGCCCACTTATTCCTCATGTTTGTTTGTGATCAAGGAATAGATTGATTTTTAGGCTAGAACATGTAGTCTCCACATACAAACAGAATGCAGCAAAGAAAGCAGTCCAGTGACCAGCTTTCCTTCTTATTCCTTAGCCTCCTCCCATTGCAGCCAGTTCAGCAATGTGACTGACTTTAAAATTAATCATCATGTTTGGAGTCTTTGGGAGAGGGGAAGGTTTTATTTTTGGGTCTTAAAAAGCATATTGTGTGATATTTCACAACCAGGAGGGAGAACTTGAATAAATTTAGCTATTACCTAAATATAGTTTTTAATTTTTTTTCACTTGTCTTCTTGCTGGTGAGGAACTAGTTAATTTATCTACTCCTGGTCCTTGATTTTAATACTTTTGAAATGGCTCAGGGAAACTCAGTAAACCAGGGAAGTTCTAAGTATGTATTTTGAAAGGAAATGTATCAAATACTTCCCAGAGGGCTAAAGAATTATTTTCTTAAACCACCAGCTGAGGGCCAAAGCACCAGTTAGTCAGTCCCTGTTCCTTGGTGCTGTTCTGTTCAGAAAATATTCGAAAAAGAAATTCAGAAAAGGTGAAAACTCCATAGCTCTTCCCGGTGTAACACATACCAAAACCTTTCTTTTTCAGGAAGACAGATGTGCAGGCTGCACAGATGGCACGTTCAGGGGCACGCGCTACTTCACCTGCGCCCAGAAGAAGGCTCTGTTCGTGAAGCTGAAGAGCTGCAGACCTGACTCTAGGTTTGTGTCCTTGCAGCCTATCTCTAATCAGATTGAAAGATGTAATTCTTTCGGTAATTGGATACTTTTAATTTATTTACCCATCTGGAATGACTGTTTCTGGCTACTTTTCAGTATCTGAGGGTGACAGTGTTAAATGATTCATTTACTTGCCAGTGTTCATCGAGTTTCGAAGTTGGTAAAGATTCTTACTTGGTGCATAAGAGAGTTGTCCTAAGAGGAGATATGTTGAAAGAAGAGTTAGGAAAAGTGTTTAGGATCTAAAGAGTGAAAGGCAGTGGTTTTTTTCTCTTTCATTGATTATAGACATTAAATTTTTGGCAGTATGCATGGTAGAAATGAAAATATGGTCCCTTTAGCAATAACTTCCCCTCCGCGTTTATTTAAGCACCTCATTCAGGATGTCCTCATGAAGAAATCTGATACGGTCTGGGGATGCAGTTGGCTTGACAGATGGAGGACAATTCTTCTCATTGTCACTAGCTTGCTGACGCTGGCCTTTCCCTTAACCATAGTGAGAGTCAAGCAGGAGGGAAATAGGGAAACCATCTTTATGAAAAACATTTTTCTTAATGTTGAAGAGTATTTTGGAAACTTGTTTTCTTTTTATCCTTGAAAATAAAACATTGTGGACTAGTAACAAAATATTCTTTGACAGATGCTTAATTGACTTAATTTTCTAAACTCTATATGACAGGAATGATGTTGAAAGTGAATAATCGCATTTTATAAGTCCAGATAAATATCAGTTAACTGAAGTAAAAAAAATACAGAGGATGCCAAAATATATTTAAATGATACATATGTACATGCATATGAATATATACTGTCGTGATTTAAATAATTATTTTTATTTTTTATCTTTTCAGCATTTGGAGGCTATTTAAGTAAAGTAGTGGAAGAAAATACTCCACCAAAGATGGGGAAAAAAGGTTTAAAGATAATGACGGCAAAGAAGAAAGTCTTCCAGGGCCATTACAATTCTTGTTACTTAGACTCAACTTTATTCTGGTAAGTTCCTATTTTCTGCAGTAAGTGTATGTAATGCTGCGTGGGGTAGAAGGGAGACAGGTGTGTGTGTGTGTGTGTGTGTGTGTGTGTGAAAGAAGGTGCCAGATGCCTTTAAGTAGAGAAACTGACAGAGTTAGGAAAGATCATGAGAATTGGTCCTTAGTGACTAAAGAATTTCATATCCTATTCCTAGATCCAAAGCACTAATCTAAAAATACTGCGATGAATAATGAGTGAACAGATACTCTGAGGACATCTGCCTCCAATGTAGATGATTGCACGTGTGCCAAGTAACCTGCAACAAGCTATTGGCATTGCGTGCTGCGTGTGTTCTGGAATATCGAGATGATCATAAAAATTCTTAATATTAAAGATTACTTTCCATGGGATCACTATTGCCCTCCTTTGTGTAGTTTTCCCTAAAGTGGATCAAGTTGAACAGCAAGGATCATTAGGCTATAAAGATTTAATCTGTAGCCATAAGGGTTGTGCATTGCCAGTTAAATTAAGTGGATCTGCCACTCTGTAGGCTGTGCCACAAGAGTTAGGAAGTTAGTATGGATGTTAGAATTTTAAAAGTAGAGAGCAGAATAAAGGTGGGTCTTTTCGTTGGTGGAATTCTTTTGATTAAACAAGCAAGCAAGCAAGCAAGCATTACTATAATATTCCTTAGATTTACTGATAAAAATTAATTTTAACTAAATTTATTTTCTTTGATACCAGCAAATTTTTATTGCTAATCACTCATAAGTTATTTAAGGAAATGCCTATCCTATGATAATGAGATGAATGTGTCCTGACTAGTCTGATCTGGTCTTGACCAGTCTCTGACTTTCTCCCTATGTTGTCTGTGTGTGTGTGACCGATTTTCAGGCCTCTCTTGGTTTATGTAAACAAGCTTATTTCCTAATGTTCTCTGGTGTGTTTTCAACCTTCACGTGTATGGTGCAGTCTTGGTGTTTCTGGTCCGGATCTGCAGGGTCTCTGAGTGCTGAGCACAGGGCCTGTGCTGTCTGTTCATGAGTTCTTATACCAGTGGTTCCCTACACTTTATCCCTTTGTCTCTTCCTACTCCTTTAAGAATCTTTCTCAGATACTATTGTTTTTATAACATGAGGAAAATATTCTTTTCTTTTGCAGCTTATTTGCTTTTAGTTCTGTCCTGGATACTGTGTTACTTCGACCCAAAGAAAAGAATGATGTAGAGTAGTATAGTGAGACCCAAGAGCTACTAAGGACAGAAATAGTCAATCCTCTGAGAATGTAAGTAGAAGACATGTGTTTTGTCTTTAGTTGGTGTTCTGTTTACTGTTTTCTTGTATATCCTATTTTATAAACTAAGTGTTTTAATATAATAAGCAAATGCCATTTAAAAATGGCTTCACCCAGGCTTCATAAAAAGTTCAGAATTGTATTAGTACGTGGTAGTTATGTTTAAGGTGTTTAATAATCTAGGAACAGCTCCGATTCTCAGGCTTTCACTTCTCAAACTTCTGTAAGAAGCCTACAGTTGTTTCTTAAAAATAAATGCCGTGTCTATTGTTTTTTTAACATGTTAGAATTGTATGAAAAGTATTTGATTATTAAGATGTGTCATATAACTCACTGTGCCAGTGTCAGTTAATTCATTTTTATCAACAGATATGTTGATATGGATATCATATCAGATAATGGATATGTATGTGCCACAAAAATTATGAAACTGAGGAAAATACTTGAAAAAGTTGACGCTGGATCAGGATTTACCTCTGAAGAAAAAGGTGACCCTTTTAATTTATAATATATGCATTGAAAATAACTTGAAAGATAATTATTTTCTGAAATATACCTATTTTAGTTTAGAGGATTAAATTTAAGTTAGAATTATTTGAGAGAGCTAGGAGTATACTCATTGGTAGAGTATGTAAGAGGCCTTAAGTTTGATTCCCAGCACTGCAAAAATACAAAAAAAGTTTCTTTTCTATGTGACATACATATTTCTCCTGATTTTGTGATTCTTCTAAAGTGATGTGATGTGAAAGAAGTCTTTAAGAGGCCAGCCAACTGGCTCTCCAGAAGATGACCAAGTAAAGAGCTGTCCTTGTCCCCAGCAGTGCTGTTTGGAGCTGCTTCTCTTCCTGTGACAGGGAGTGTCCCCAGCACTCAGTTTCTCATTGTACTCCCTGTTGAAGGGGGCTCTGGAGCAGCTGGCCAGCACTTCTGTCTACTCACAACTGAAGAATTTGTTCAGATTCAACTCCTGAATTTAAGTTTGTTAACTGTATACTATAACCAGCTGTGGCATTTATACACATGGCTGCTACTTAAATAGAAGAGAAAATAGGGCATATATCAGGTATTATTCTACTGAACCCCCAAAAGACATAGAAATGATTTCACTGTGTGTGAATGAGTACATTCTGTTAATATATGACAACAAATGAAAAGGTAATGTTTTATTATAAGTTTTCTCTTGTCAGGAGAATCAGAACTAACTAAACTTTTAATTAAAATAACATTACATGAATGAAATTAATTTCATTGTAGAAATATGTCTCTCCTAAAGAAGAGAATGGTTTTTAAATTTTCTCTGTGATTCACTTAGGGTTTTTTTTGTTTGTTTGTTTTGTTTTCTCCTAGATCCTGACGAATTTCTAAGTGTCCTGTTTCATGATATTTTAAGGGTTGAACCATTGTTAAAAATAAGGTAGGTCTCAAGCTGTCTAGAAGCATTTCAGAAGTAGACCTTCTTTTTCACTGCCATTGCAGTGTGAGCCTTAATTTTTTTAGTGGCTGAACTCTCTGTCTCTTTGGCCCCAAGTTTTTTGAGACAGGCTTTTTTGTGTAACAGTCTTGGCTCCTGGCTGTCCTGGAATTCACTCTGTAGACCAGACTGACCTCAAACTCACAGAGATTCGCCTGCCTCTGTCTCCTGAGTGCTGAAATTAAATGTATGCTTCACCACACCTGACTTAAACATACGATTTCAAAGCTATTACTTTCTACTCTTTGTCCCGATAGGTTTTTGGTCATCTTTAATGCAGAATACATTCATTCTAACTTCAGAAGTTTCCATAATTTTTAATGATCCAACACTGTTCAAAAATAGTCTTTTTAACCATGAGTTCCTGAAAAACCAATAAACAAGTTTTATACTTCCGCTTAAAGTGGCACAGGGTTGGCTTCTCATCCTAAAAGGAAGGAGTTGGGGGCAGAGCAAGAAAAGAAAGGTCAGATCAAAGCCAGAGTAACAAGAATATCAAGGCAGGGCGACCCAGGCTCCTTGTAGCTGAGCAGTGACGTCACAAGCTTCACAGGCTCATCATGGAGCTGCAGGATTTTGGAATGAGTATAGGACCTCAGGACCCACCTATTATGGTCTGCACCACAAAGACATGTCCAAACTACACCAATCCATGAATGTTTTTCTATTAATATTTGTAATTAATGTCAATATCCACTTTTTAAAAGTTACCAAATTCATATTCTTGTGCCCTTGGATTGTCCCTAGTGGAAAATACAACCCAACTAGCATGGCTTGGTACAGTTTCACAACTTGATTTTGATTCTGTAGGTTTTCAGACTTCTAAAACACTAGCCATAGGGTTTTTAAATTATTTTTTTCCTAAAATTTTCATACACTCCATATTGTATATTGAGTATGTTTCCCCTGTACCTCCATTGCTTCTGTCCCTTTCCATGTCTCCCTCCTCATAGTTCCTTTGTTCCTTAGACAACATCACGTCTACTTTCACGTCATATACAAATTAATGCTTTTTATCTATCTGTAGAAAATCTAGGAACCATAAATGAGAGAAAACATACATTGCTTCTCTTTATAGGACTGGTTTAATTTGTTTAGTATGTTTATTTCTAGTTGTATACATTTTTTGTGACTGACATACTTTGTTCTTTATGGTTAAAAGAACTTCCCTGTGCGTATGATTTTAGGAGTGATTTTTGTTGTTCTGTTTTTCGTTTTAGGTTTGGTTTAATTTTTTGAGACCGGTTTCTCTATATAGCCCTGATTGTCCTGAAACTTGCTTTGTAGATCAGGCTGGCCTCAAACTTACAGAGATCCACCTGCCTCTGTCTCCTGATTGCTAGGATTAAAGATGTGCACCACCATGCCTGGCCCTGGAAGTGAGTTCTGAGTGACTGTTGTTCCTCCCGATTTTCTGCTACAGTGTTAGGGCACTATGCATCTCTTCCTCCATTCACTAGCTGCCATGCCTCTCTTGGCCATCCTTGATTTTTCTGGGTGTGATATTTTTACCTCTATTATTTTTTTCTCTTCTATGCTATTTTTAACTATGAATTTTTCTATGATTTTTTGTAGTCATCAACAACCAATTAAAATGTTATTCTAAAATAACTGCTAGTTTCTTGGATTATAATCTGTTTTTGTTAGCTTTGAGTCCTCAAAAGTGCTCTAACTAGTTACCAGATTTTATGTTTTGTAAATTTAAGACATAATTTGCTTGGGGCAGCTGAAGATCACAATAGGCTGCTCCCTGAATTACAGAAGTTTTGTGATAAAAACTGCTGATAGTTTTTTTTTTCTAAAACTCTTTAAATCTAGACATACATTTAAATAATCTGATTCTAAACCCAGACAGCTGGCTAAAAAAGATAAGCGGTAAGCTGAAAGATGAAAAGCAAATTTTCTCAGTAGAGTTAGTTTTAATGGTTACTAGTAAGCTGGTAAGGGAAGGGAGATGTTGGACCCTCATGTTTCACCGTGACCATTTACCTGGTGTTTGTAAAGTTGGTGGATGACCATCTAAAGAGCTGCTGGTAGCTCAAAGCCTAGAGGATAGTTGTTAGGGTTCCTGGGAGTCATACCTTGCCCTACTCTGACTAGCTAGGAAAGTATCCCTCCCTCCTTTCCTCCCTCTCTTGCTCTCTCCCCCTCCCTCCCTCCCTCCCTTCCTCCCTCCATCTCTCCCTCCCTCCCTCAATCCCTCCCTCCCTCCCA
This sequence comes from Myodes glareolus, assembly GCF_982192425.1. Lineage (NCBI taxonomy): Eukaryota > Metazoa > Chordata > Mammalia > Rodentia > Cricetidae > Myodes > Myodes glareolus. Next base: position 128,190,162 of record NC_142027.1, read on the forward strand.
GGGCTTTTATTTTAGGAAGTAAAGACCTTTGATTTAGAAGGTCTAAGAGTCTGTCACTGAGACATTGTAGCATTTGTTCTAGTCAGTAAAAGCAGTGCTCACAACTGTCTATAACTTCAGTTCCTGGAGACCTGACATCCGTGGCAAAACACCAATGTACATAAAATAATTTTTTTTAAAAAAAAAGCAGCTGCTACTTTCTAGATTTGGAGGGAGAGGGACTGATTATTGTTCATATAGCGTTTCTTGACTGGAATATTATTCTACATTTTTCTTATGATGGCAAGAGAACTTTTGAATAATTTATAAATAAGGCAGAAAAAATAATTTATGAGGTCTTCTGCATAAGCGCATTTAATTATCTCATCCAAATCACTGTCTTTCACCTGGTGTGTGGACCATCCAAAGCTGGACATGAGCATTTGATGTTGTGGCCTCAGATCTGTCAGATGGCGTTTGATAGCTGGCTTATGTGCATTTCCTTCTGTGTGTTTCCAGATCAGAAGGTCAGAAAGTTCAAGACTTCAACTTCTATCAATTTTTTTTGTAAAAAAATGAGAAAATTGGAGTTCCTACCATTCAGCAGTTACTAGAATGGTCTTTTATCAACAGCAACCTGAAATTTGTAGAGGTTAGTGATTCTAACTGGACTTATATTGCTACTTTATTTTGTTTCTTATCAGTGCTAGAAATTAAACTCATGCCTTTTGTACACACTACTCCAAGTGCTGCCCCACTGAACCACACCTAGCTATCACTGTGCTTTAATCAAGAATAGTTTGAAGAAACAGTTAAGAAGACACATTTTTTTAATGGTATTCTAACTTTGTTCTTTTTAAAGACAGCCGCTTAGCTTAGGTTGGAATGTTTTGGATTTGCAAAGGGAACAAAAGCTAATTTTTAAGTTTAAAGCAGCTTAATGACAAAGATATGTGTGCACACGTTTATGTTTTCAGTTGTCATTTTACCCATGCATAGTATCTAAACATGTCAAAGGTAATGTTATTTTTTTCTCCCTCTGTTAAGAGATAAAATGCCAATAAATTCTTGTGTATGGGTTTGCTGATGAATGCAATAGAAATGTCTCTTTGTCAGAATGTGTGATCTCTACAGTGCATGCTGTGGTCTGTTTTGTTATGTTCGTCTCCGGGGAAGTCCGGAAAATCTGTAGCTTATTGCTGCTCTGCGTCCACACTGCACATTCACAAGTAGGCTCTGCTTCATGGGCCAAAAGCACTGCTGAAACCACTTCTGGGTTTCACAGCTATGACTATTTCAGTTTCATAGGGAAACTTGTTTCTTTTACACGTTTCCTCCGTTAGTACAGGGGTTAGGACTCAAGGCTTTGGACATGCTAAGTAAGCACTATATTGAGCTAAGTGCCCAGCTCCTTAGGACTTTGGTTTATAAAACTATGTGTCTTTATTTTTTTTTAAGGCACCATCATGCTTGATTATTCAGATGCCTTGGTTTGGAAAAGACTTCAAAATGTTTAAAAAAATTTTTCCTTCTCTAGAATTAAATATAACGGATTTGGTTTTTTTTTGTTTGTTTGTTTGTTCTATTTTAGAAATAGTTGGCCTGGACTTTTCATTAGTTATGGGTATAGTACTTCTGACAGGTAATTCAGTATTTCAAGAGCTTAGACATACTAACTCAATAATTTGACTGCTAGAATTTTTTCTAAAAAGAAACAGAAGTAAAAATAAATAATTTAAATGGATATTTACTTACTACCTGACAAGAAATTAGAAACAAGTCTAAACAATGGACCTATGTGAAAACGGTGTGTGGTAGTTATAGTGGAAGGGAAAGTATCGAGAGGCTAGACGAGAGAAGCTTGAGATGCACATGCACCTGGGTGCACATACTTATATAAATATTCAGACATAAAATTGTTAGAGAAAGTTCACAATTGCAGTGATTGTTACTTACTGACTTAAGATCATATGTGCTATTAGTCTTTAATATTTACTTTATATCTTTGAACATTTCATGACCAGAACAATTCTAGAATAAGTTAACAAAATGGTTATATATATATATATATATATATATATATATATAATGTGTATATACATATAATGTATATATATATATATATAGAGAGAGAGAGAGAGAGTCCTTAAAAATACTATAGATACAAAAATATCAAACTAAATTTTAAGAGGGTCAGAGAGGACTAGGCCTTTCTTCTCCCCTGCCCCCAAGCATTCTTGTTTTCAAAGTATAGCTTTTATTTTTAATGACAGAATGTCTTTTTTTTCTACAATTGATAAACACCTTTAGTAATGTGGCAGGATACAAGATCAACTCCAAAAAATCGGTTGCCCTCCTATACACAAAGGACAAAGAAGCAGAGAGGGAAATCAGAGAAACATCACCTTTCATGATAGCCACAAATAGCATAAAATATCTTGGGGTAACTCTAACCAAGGATGTGAAAGACCTATTTGACAAGAACTTTAAGTCCTTGAAGAAAGAAATTGAGGAGGATACCAAAAAATGGAAAGACCTCCCCTGCTCCTGGATTGGGAGAATCAACATAGTAAAAATGGCAATTCTACCAAAAGCAATCTATAGATTCAATGCAATTCCCATCAAAATTCCATCAAACTTCTTCACAGACCTTGAGAGAATAATAATCAAGTTTATATGGAAAAACAAAAAACCAGGATAGCCAAAACAATCTTATACAATAAAGGAACTTCTAGAGGCATTACCATCCCTGACTTCAAACTCTATTACAGAGCAACAGTATTGAAAACAGCTTGGTATTGGCATAAGAACAGAGAAGTCGACCTATGGAATCGAATAGAAGACCCGGGTATTAACCCACAAACATATGAACACCTGATATTTGACAAGGGAGCTAAAGGTATACAATGGAAGAAGGAAAGCATCTTTAACAAATGGTGCTGGCATAACTGGATGTCAACCTGTAGAAGAATGAAAATAGATCCATATCTATCACCATGCACAAAACTCAGGTCCAAATGGATTAAAGACATCAACATTAATCCGACCACTTTGAACCTGATAGAAGAGAAAGTGGGAAGTAGTCTACAAGATATAGGCACAGGAGACCAGTTCTTAAGCAGAACCCCAGGAGCGCAGACAATAAGAGAAGCAATGAATAAATGGGACCTACTGAAACTGAGAAGCTTCTGTAAAGCAAAGGACACTGTCAGTAAGACCAAAAGGCTACCTTCCGAATGGGAGATCTTCACCAACCCCTCATCAGACAAAGGTCTGATCTCCAAAATATACAAAGAACTCAAGAAACTAGACACTAAAACTCTAATTAACCCAATTAAAAAATGGGGTACTGAACTGAACAGAGAATTCACAACAGATGAACTCCGAATGGCCAAAAGCCACTTAAGGTCATGCTCAACCTCCTTAGCGATCAGGGAAATGCAAATCAAGACAGAATGTTTTTTTAAAAGGCTTCTCCCTTCCCTCTTTGCGTAGCTCCGAGGGAGTGCCGCATCTGTGGAGGACTTGCGATGTTCGAGTGCAGAGAGTGCTATGATGACCCCGACATCACAGCAGGGAAGATCAAGCAGTTCTGTAAGACCTGTTGCACTCAGGTAATCCACACGCACTGCACCAGTCAGATACTGATGGTCCAGAAGGCAGGGTTCGAAAGCCTTTCAGAGTCAAAGGGCATTTTAAACATTCACAGTAAATGTTATTGCTCATGTCTCTTCTGCCGGTGTGTGTGTGTGTATCTGTGTGTGTAGAACTTGACTGTGGTGGTCAGTGAAAGTGATTAGAGTCTGCCCTTGAAACATGGCATTTAGCTCACTTGTGGTATTTTCTTCATGGTCCATTTTAGGTTCACCTCCATCCCAAGAGGATGAATCATACATATCACCTAGTATCACTTCCCAAAGACTTGCCTGACTGGGGCTGGAGACACGGCTGCATCCCCTCTCAGAAGATGAAGTTGTTTGCTGTTCTCCGCATAGAAACGAGCCACTATGTTGCGTTTGTGAAGTATGGAAAGGATAATTCTGCCTGGCTCTTCTTTGACAGCATGGCCGATCGGGATGGTATTTAAAACTTTTCTTTTGGAGTGAGATGCTTCCTAGTGAAAGCACGTGTTCGTAGTAATAGGGTATTTTGTGAGCCAGTTCTTTAAAGGATACCACAGTGTGACAGACTTTAATCTTCAAAGGGTATTACTAATTCTATACTCAAACTTAGGAGCAATAATGTTGTGGCATCTTGGTACTTACATGGATTTGTTAAAGAATCCTAGCCCTAATCCCAGACTTGGGAAGTAGAGGATTGTGAATCAGAGGTCAATTTTGTATTGCATAGTGAGACCTTGTTTCAATTTGTCCCACCTCAAAAGAAAAAAAATCCTAAAAAAAAAAACCTACTTCCTTTCATTTTTATACACAGTAGAGTAGCCATTTATTGAGGGCATAAATGCCAAACTCTGTGGGAATACTTTGGTCATGGAAATCATGCCTGTTTTTCTATATTCTAAGCTAACATTAAAGGTGGTGAAGGTTGTATGGTTTGTATTGAACTCAGTCTTCCTGATCTCATGGATTTTATTTCAGGAAGAAACCTTTGCTCATTGAGATGTTTTTAGGAAGCTTAGTCATTACTTAGTACACACTTGAGTGACAGGGGTCTTGGTAGTAAGGTACTTGTCCCAGTACCTGTACATACCCCGTTTACTCTACAGCTCTTCTTCCAAGCCCTAGCTCCCCAGGTCTTCAGGTGCGACTCTGAGTGACAGCTTCTTGACCAGAGGCCCAAGCTGTAGACCAACAGGTCTTCATTTCTCTGTATGCTCTCAAATACCTGAGGGTACAGCCCACCCCTGTGTGTGTGCTTCACTCAGTTAGCATTAGCAGCATGACATTTGGGAAAGCACCTGGGAAATCAAACCCGACCACAGAGTACATTCTGATGATTAGTATCTAAATCAGCCGTGCTAGAGGTAGGCAAGTATGTTCTTAAAACATAGGGAAACAGTAGTGCTCAAAATTGGCTTTTTGTGGAAAAGAGTCAGGCTGCTAGTGTCTGGGAAGAACAGAAAAGTCTGAGGGGTCTAGAGTAGCAGCCTGCAAATCAGGACTGCAGCTTTTCCTAAGTGCATGTCCTTTTACCAGGTTGGTTTTTGTTTTCGTTTTTGTTTTTGTTTTTGTTTTTGTTTTTCACTTTTCTCTGCTGAACCCTCTCGGAAGCCAAAGGAGACTGTAATTCTAGAAACTGAAAGTCAAACAAAGTTTTTGTTGTTGTTGTTGTTTGTTTTGTTTTGTTTTGTTTTTGATTCTGGGAGTCAGTCTTCTCTAAATTTTAGGATAGTAAAATTGTTCTGGTGGGACAGGCTGCCAAGAGGACTTAGAAGTTTACTGCCCTAATGAGAGCTCTCTTTCTCCCTAGGGGGTCAGAATGGCTTTAACATTCCACAAGTGACACCCTGCCCTGAAGTGGGAGAGTACTTGAAGATGTCTCTGGAGGAATTGCACTCCTTGGATTCCAGAAGGATTCAAGGCTGTGCACGCAGACTTCTTTGTGATGCGTACATGTGCATGTACCAGAGTCCAACCATGAGCTTGTACAAATAATAGGTCATCTGAAATGGGCAGAGGCCAAGCACAAAGCTTAACACCATGTTTCTTCCATCTGGCAGTTTAGTCCAACACCCATTGCCGGCAATGGGTGTCTTTTGTGTTGATGGCCCTTCAGCAAATGATTCTTGTGTTTTTAAACAAATTACTTTTGTGTTCTTGAAGTATTTAATAAGCATTTTGCACTCTAGGAAGTATATTTGTGTTGGGTTTTTAAGAAGTTTAATTTAAATGAATTTTGTTTAAATGAAGTTAAGTTTAGTTTTCTTTAAATTTATTGAGTTTATTGCATTGATAACATATTTTTGGAAACATACTATTTTAATTGTGACGTCTAAAATCTCTTTTAGTCCACTGAGGATGTAAGTAAATATTTCTTCTTATGGACTAAGGATATTAAATCATTTTTCTTTTGTAGCCTTGAGGAAGAAATAATATGGTTTTATTAAGAGTCTACCTTTACTGAGTTTGTTAATTTTTCCTATATAGTGCTGATTTCCTGCATGTCTGTATTTTGCCAAGTTCTGTGTCCTGCAGCAGTGGTCAGAACATGCTCAAATTCCTTTCATGGTGTTATTTTCTATTTGTTCTGGTTTTGAGATAAATGAATAACTTTGTTATAAAATGTCCATTTTTAATGTCAACTTGGAACATTAGGGTACGGAACAATTGGAACATCGCAGTCATAACAACTGTCACCAGGCAGGTTTCCTATAGGAGCTCTTAAGTATTTATGGAGCAAGGCACAGTGACTTCTGAAATGACTAGAGTGGTAATAGATAATGTGTTCTTATACAGATCACAGTACAGAGAAAATAAAGTTGGCTTAGAGATATTCCTACCATTTTCCTGAAGAGATCTATTAGGTTTGAAGGCTTCAAAAACACTTTCTCTTTGTGTTACTGTGGATCAAACAATGCTGTTGTCTGTAGCAGTCATTTTATGTAAGTGTGAATAAGTGGATATAGACTCTGTGTTTATCTGTGTTTACATATGAACTTCCAGATTAAGTACATGTGGTCTGTGGACCTCAGTGCTCTATTCCTAGAGGGATCAGCAGTCTTTGGAATGTGCATAAATCTTAGAGGGTATTTGATGGTACTTACTTGGATATTTCCTTCCACCCTATTTCTATAAAAATAGAGGCTCTGGGAGCCAAAGAAATAGACAAAATTCTCATGTTGAAGGGGAAAAATTACTGAATTGATTTCTCTCTACTACTTATTAATGTAAACTTTTAACTTCTGGGAAGATTTTGCCTGCACCCCCATACTACCAGATGACAGGTCTTCATGTCCTAAGTAGGCTATCCTTCTCAGAGCAGGTAGGTCATGAGACCTCTGTTTAAAAACAAGACTGCCCTCCTTGGGCTTGGTGATTCCAGCACCACCCCCAATTCTTCATCGGGGAGATAGTTGTTTAGTGTCCTAATGCAGCTGGGATAGGTGGAGAAGAGGATGTAATGGTAGAAGCTGGTGAGCAGAAAGGGGCCTGAGGAGGCCGTGCACTACCTGTCATAGCAGAGGATAGGACTTGTGTGAAGGCAAACTCCTGTGGCTTTGGGCCTTGGCCCGCTAATCAATGATGTCAAAGTGACTTCCTGGCAAGGAATTAGGCTCCTGTGTAACCTTCTGTTGGTTGTCTCATTAGGTGGTGGACTGGCTGGAATTGTTGAGGGTCTTTTCTTTGTCCTATTCTAAATCCTAAAGGGTTTCTCTTGGGTCCAAATGCGGTGACAAATTGAGCAGCAGAGATGGCCAGGAGTAGTGAATAGTGGGAATATTGGGGATAAACCCTTGCTGGTGGGTGACCCTGGCAGTGCTGACAGTTTTGTGCCATCATATTTTACTTCTCATTTTCTTCCTAACAGATTTGAGGAAGATGGGCTATTGATGTAGGGATTGTCCTTCCAGGCACCATTGGCCTCTGCACAGTTCTCTCGTGCTTTTAAATATTGTTGATGTTCACTAGTTATTTATTCTAAGGGGATTATACTGGAGACACAACTGTCTTTGGTTTTATATTATGAAATAGCCTTGTACTGTGGAATGTTAACTCTGGAGAGTCAACCTTATACTCGAAGTATTCATTAAAAAAATCCCACAGATACTCCCTGGGGGTGTGTGGTTATTATTATTGGGTTGACCCAAAGGAACACATTTAGTATTCCTTTTCCTTTACTGGTATCTTGTTAAAAAAATTTTGTCTGAACAATATTCTTTTGTTTATGAAAACATGAATAACATTGTATAAAACACTCCCTTTCTGTCAGAATGCTCCAATGTAGCCTTAATTTTGTTAAACTTAGAGATGAATGAAGTGCTGCTGTGGAAAGAAATGTACTATGTACTATTTCTGTATCATTAAAATGCAGTTTTTATGGCTCTTTCTCTTTGATTTCTTTAGGGGAAGGGTCTTGGGTTGGGGGAACATAGAAGTTGGTTCTTCATCAAGCTTCCAGGCACACACTGTGTCTAGGGCATGTTTTAGGGTGTTGCGTTTGACCCTGGGCCATAGCGTGGCATCTACCTACTCTGGAGATGTGATGAATATGGCTCATCACCACCATCTCTAAGCCTCCAGCCACAGGTTACTCCTCCCAAGATGCCATTTCCCCTGCAGCTATGTGACCCAGAGCTGTGCATTACATAGGATGCGTGCTGGGCCTAAGAACAGCCAGGGACGTGGCTGCTTCTCTGTAATGCCCAGGGAATGATTACATAACATTTTAGGAACTGAATTTTTACCCCAGGCTTCTTTTAGATAATAAAATGCATGAGAAATCCTCCTTCCTTGGAGACTAAGCCACTCACTGCATACAGGAAGAGATTCTAGACTGATCTGAGTTTTATTGCTGTTGTAGTACGTCAAGGTTTCTGTTTAGAAAACCCACAGCTTACAACATGACCATGCTGGTAACAGCATGCTGCAGCTCTACGTTTTCTTGCTGAGTTCAGAGGTTGGCAAACACTTTCCTAGATCTCACTCTTGCGTTTGGGCATATTGATGTGACAGGGACTGCGCTGCCTGTCTGTGTATACGAACAGTCAAGTGAAAACCAATCCTTGTTAAAGAAAGCTGACCTAGCCAGAGGAACTCTGATCCTACCATTGACCTCTAGCCAGGCTCCCTGACACAATCTGAAGGAAGAGATGCACTGTCAGTCAGGGTTTTCCATCCTGGCTAAGGATTATTTTTCCCATGGTGCTCATGGCTGGACATAGGCCCGTGGGAATATCTGCAGGTGACTCGGAGGTATCTGTCCCGTGTGCAGCCGAGTAGGAACCACTCATGGACAGAGTTTTTTCAATTGAAGCGATCCTCACATCATCCCTACTGGGAACCTCTGCACCAGTGGAAGACGGGCTGTGGATGCGAGTTCCAAAGGGGAAGTAGAAAAGTATGGGAAAGTTGTGTGTGTTGGATGCAGGAGAGAGAGTTTAGAAGCAAGGCGGGAGAAGGTTTGAATAAAGAATACTGACAGGGCAGGAGAGATGGTTCAGTGGTTAAGAGCACTGGTTGCTCTTCCACAGGACCTGAGTTCAAACCCCCTATACCCACATGGTGGCTCGCAGCCATTTGAAGTTCCAGTAACAGAGGAATTTTCTGGACTCTGAAGGCAACATCGGTGCACAGAAATACATAGAGGCAAACACCTATGCACACAAAAGCAAAAAAAAAAAAAGATTAAAAAATTTAGAAAGAATACCAAAATGGGCACTGTGAGGATGTTATGTGTTTTGTTTGGGAAACATTCCAAAGTGTGTGTGAACTCCAGGTGTTGATTCAGATGTCATTCAAAAGAACAAGCCACCAGTTATGGGAATAACAGTTTGTGACAGTTTCCTGCCTGTCTTCATCTGTTGGTGAATAGCAGGTCTCAGTGGCCTGGCTAGCCACGGTGGGGGACAGCTCTACAGTGCTCAGTTTTGATGGAAGGGGTTGTTTCTGGGATCTGATTACAGTTGGGAGGTGATTGAAGACTGACCTGCAAATTATGAGAACTGGGTGATTTCTTTTAGCAAGGAGCTCTTGTTACAAAGAGCGACTAAAATCACCAAGGATTTTGTCGGGCGACACTACCACTTCTCAAGACTGTATGCCACTGTGGTGGGCTCTGCTTGGTGGCCGGTTGGTCTCACCAGCCTGTGGAATAAATGCCGTCAGGCCTCGAGTCTACACTCAGAGCTTGCTTCCCAGCTCTGGTGCTCCACTAGCCACAGAGGACCAAGGCTGCTAGGAGTTGTCATGAGGTGTTACATGGCAGGCAGACCTGGTAAGTCAGAAGTTCCCCCAGAGAAGCATTAGGGGAGGTCTTGAAGACAGTGACTGGGGACTAGGAGGATGGGAAGCTGAACACAGAGTGTGTGGGATGTGGGAGCAACCCTGATGGTTTCCTTTGCTTGTTTTGTGGCAGACATCCATACCATGGCCATTGCAAGCTGTCAAAGCTCAGCAGCTGGAATGGGAAAGGGGCACAGAAGGGTTCTTCAGAAGAGTGCAGACTATGTTCACTCCAAATGCTAGAGTCCGGACCAGGGCTCTGCACACTGCCTGGGAACCAAGCCTAGCCCAATACCGTTCTCCCAAGTGGCAGTGTAGTGGGACACAATCATACCCACTCACCTATTCTGCTTGGGTCTGGCAACAGCCAGATTGTGGAGCTGTGACAGAAAACTTGAGGCCTACACAGCCTGAAGTATTTACTCTCTGGCTAACTGCAGGAAAAGTCTACCGGCTGCTGTTACAGCTGTGGTAAGGCAGATGCGTAAAGGAAGGGTTGAGTTTCTAAAGGTTGGTCGTCTTGTACATGTAATCAATTATGTATCTCTCTCCTCTGCTCTTCATCCTCTCTCTCTCTCTTCATTGCTCTCTCTCTCTCTCTCTCTCTCTCTCTCTCTCTCTCTCTCTCTCTCTCTCTCTCTCTCGGCAAGGTCTCATTCAATAGCCTAGGGAGAACTTGAATTTGCCATAATCCTCTTGCCTCTTTTTTCTGAATACTGGGATTACAGGTGAGAATCAACTCTCCTGCCTCAATTTGACTTTCATAATGGATGTGTTAAAGACATAGCTCACTGCTGTCCATCCCTGAAGATTTAAGTATCGCTTCTCAGGGGCCCCTTGCATGCATTCTTGTTCACCACGGACTCCTTCAATGCCCTGCATGGACCGTTTCTCCCTGCCCTCTTCACCCTCCTAGATCATTTGCTCTGATCTGCTGTTTGCTGCGGTCTCAGAACTGGCAGCAGGGCCTTCTCTGGTTCTGTACTCCCCGTCCTGAGTGCGTGACACAAAGCAGGTGCTCAGACGCTTGACTGGGGGCAAGGAACTGTTAGCCTCCTATTTGGATAAGCCGTTCTATTCACTATTGTGGACACAGTCAGAACCAGGTCGTTTTCAGTCCTTTTGAGAAAGTACAAGAGGCTCCCATCTCCAGCTGCCCCATGACACATGTTCTTGGAGACATCGCAGAGCTTCCCCAGAAGGCTTTCTGCAGACGTTGAATAAACCCATGTTTATAAAGTGCTTGATCGCAATGCCTGGTGCTCAGAAGTCCTTACTAGATGGTAGCCACCAGTAGCAGCCGAAACGGCAACATAGTGGAAATACAATCACGAACTTAGAAAGCCTTGCAAGACTAATAAACACCCCTTCAGCCTCCTCTCTGCCTCAGCAAGTCTTCATGCTGCTTGGTAAAATTCGGGATTCCCTAAGCATCTAGTCCTGCGTGCAGCAGCGCCATCTTGTGGTTGCATTAGGTTATGACAAAATACACGATTGTTCCCAAGTAGTCAGCCCGCATCAGACTGTATGTGTGGAAGGAACAGGTGATGTTGGAAGCAAACCTGGCCTTGGGAGCTACATGACACATCATAAATGACACGCAGGAGGTCTTAAGCTTCCCCCGTGTGACTTGAAGACAGATGGTTGTTCTGCCCGTTTCTGCTGCCACTGTCCTCCTTCATAATTGGCTCTGCCACAGTTCTGACTCCAGCTTGCGTTTTTTTCTGGCGCCTCTAAAGCCACATTTGAAATGAGTTAGTGCCATCTACTGGGAGAACACAGGAAGAATGAATCTTGTTTTATGCGAAGAACGATGGAACCAGGCAGGTTCTGATGTCACACTCCTTCATTGGTGTGCAGGCCTCCACTTCAGCCTAAGGCCAGCAGTTGCCCTAATGTCCCCACTGTTTACTTCATCGGAGTCTAGAGTAGTCTGTGGGCCACATGCCTCTCAGAGGTTACGGAAGGCAGGCGTGGAGGGCCCGCGCAGAGCTGACAGAACTAGCCCTCTCCTCCTCACCAGGTGGGCTGGGTGCTAATTCCTGCTAGGATGGAGAACACTTTTTATCTTCCGGGGAACCTAAAGTTTAGATCTGGAAAAGATGCTGAGGCACTGCTTTCTGTGTGTGTGAGAGCAGGCAGCCCTTGCAGAGCCACGGTGCTCCTCCATGTTCATTTTGTGGCCTGCATCAAGTGATAAGTGACCCTTGGGTCAGGCCTGGCACGCCCCAGGAGTTCCAACAGGTAACTGCTGCCCCTGTCCCTGTGTATGGCCACCATGGACTGCCCAGTTTGCACCAGCTTCCTCCTACTCCTACTTGGCTTGGGATTGGGGAAGGATAACATGCAGCTCCATTCATGGGGGCGCTGAACAGGGCTCACCATAAACAAAACACATGGCTTTGCTGGAAAGATCCTCTTACGATCTCACCCCCTTCCTCATGGCTTCTCCCAGAGCATCCGTACACACCCCATACAGGAACTGGACCACATTCTGCACTGTCCCGTCCAGTTCTGGCATTGGAGGTCTCCATCAGTGAGCTCCAGGTGCCACTCTGGTGGCTTGGGGGTCTACTTCTCCTCGGGCTGCTGGCTTTTCTTTGTTTTGATTTTTCTTTGGCTCCTTGCTCCTAGATAAAGGTTCATGGTTCAAAGGCCTTTGTGGCCTGCAAACTTTGTCGTCAGCAAGTGTATCACCGGAAACCCCTTTGAGGGAATTGGTGGTTGCACATCTGCCCTAGGGTAGGATGGAAACCCTGGTAACATTGTTTGTAATGAGAACTTGGAGAAGTTTACATGTTTAGGATCTGGATACATTATGGTAGAAGTAGATCCTGGAGTATGGTGCAGTGTCTGATGATTCTTCTGGGTTGTGTGTGTGTAGCTCAGAGGTTGACACTGAGTGTCTTTCTCAGGTGATCTCTATTTTTGACACAGTATCTCTCATTGAACCTGGATAGTACCTGAATAGTAGGTTTGGCTAGGCTGGCTGATCAGCAAGTCACAAGGATCCTACTGCCTCAGCCTCCCTGGCGCTGGGATTACAGGGGTGCACCTCCACACCCAGCTTGTTATTTTTGTACACGGGTACACTTTACCAACTGAGCCATCTCCCCAGCCTATGGACAGTTATTATGAAGGACACAAGCCAAGGTTCAAAATATAATGGGCAAAAGAAGTGGGTTATAAAAGCTCACATATCACAATAGGCCTCACTTTGCTTACAAGAATGTGTGTGTGCACACACGCTTGCACATGCATGCATGTATCTCGAATATGCCTCTAACAGACACTGCACTGGCTTTGCTCTTCTCTCATCTGGCTCATCTGAACTGAGCAGCAGGAGTTCAGGGAGTGTGACAGGGTGTGGCAGCAGAGGTAACAGGAACTTTGTCAACTGTAGATCACATGCTATGTGGTACTCGAGACGCTAGGGAGTGTGCAGTAGGAATTCTGGAGGTCACTGGGATGGCAAGCCCCGAGCATGTTTCCCTTAGGTTTGCAACGAGCCCTTAGGTTTGCAATGAGCCCTTCCATCTCTTGGCCTCTCTGGGGAAAAGAAGCCCCTGCCTGTGAAAAGCAACATCGGGATGGAGGGTGGGTTGTGTGGCCTTATGGAGAGGGGAAGTCCGTTGACCTCATGTGTGTGGTGCCAGGACTCTGGGGATACTGTCATCGTGACTGAAACCATCCATAGACCAAGAAGGTCAATCTGTAGCTGCATTATTATGGGAGACTGGAGAGGGGAGACTGTGGGTCCTCCACCTTAGTTAAATGTCTTTCCCTTTCCCAGCCAACGGTGTCGGGTTCTGGAGAGAAGGACGACGTGAACAAAGAGCACCCAGGAGGAGCAGAACAAGGCTGAGCACACTGTCTGGATAGAGGAGGTGCTGAGACACAGACAGTGTGAGCGGACAAAGGACACCTGTGCATAGATGTGTATAACCTGGACACCTGAGATAGGGATGGATAGGGACAGGGAAGGGCTGACCAGGTAGACATACTTGGGATTCAGGCTACGTGCTTTGTGTGGGGTTTTTTGTTGTTGTTGTTGTTTGAGACAGGGTTTCTCTGTAGTTTTGGAGCCTGTCCTGCAACTAGGTCTTGTAGACCAGGCTAGCGTCAAACTCACAGAGATCCGTCTGCTTCTGCCTTCTGAATGCTGGGATTAAAGGCGTGAACCACCACTGCCTGGCCAGGCTACATGTTTTTAAGGATGCTAATGATGAAGGAGCTAGGGCAGAAGCTGACAAAGGAGAAGCAAAGGAGAAAGCAGGGTGTGCCTGGCCTGGGCCCCAGTTTCTCTATAGGGAAATCATCAGTCGATGGCTCAAGCTTTCTTCCCCATTTCTCAGATGGGGAAACAGAGGCATTGACAGAGCCATGAGACTTGAACTTGGCTCTGGAGGCTTGGCATTGACTCTGAAAGAAGAGAGAAGTGCCTGGTCATGGTGGTTTCGTCAGGTTCCACTTGTAGAAAGGCCATGGGAAGGGAAGGCCCCTTGTGTGGCTCCAGCTCTTGGGCCACAGGGACGTACAAGGTGGTTTTGTTTCTTCTCTGCTAATGTCATGCCACTGGTGAGAGCAAGTCTTTCATGTGGGCCTTCTGCATCCCCCTGTCCTGAATTCAGGTCACACACCATCCTAGGGACATCCACTCTGAGCCCGGGCTCCTTTGCTCCTGCAAGCAGGTGTCAACCCCAGCACACCACAGCCATCATTCTGGCTCCTGTTGCCACCAAATGTATGACACTGTGTGGAAGTCTGTGGTCTTGCACACTGATGTGGAGTCAGTGGTTGTCACTGGACTGGTCACATTCTACCACAAGCTCTCCTTCCTTGCTGGCAGGGCTCTGTTGAATAGGTATTCCTTCATCTGAGATGAGTACACCCAGGACCTCAGGTGAGTCAGAGATAGGGCTGGAGCAGAATATAGCAGGTGAGCCCTCCAAGCCTGGGTTTGCGGAGGGATTGCAGAAAGAAGCATAGAGGGATTGCTGTGAAGCTCAGACTCTGAGGCTCCTCCCCCCAGGCGGACTTCTTCCTGGAATGCATGCTAGGTGTTGCCTGAGTGACAGGGCTAGACTGGCCACATGCTGACCTTCTGTTATTAAACTAGGCATCCTAGCTCGTGGCTCTTAAGAGGGCCAGGCTGATACTGTAGTGAAGGAACGGGGTTTGTGCAGTCAGAGGGAGCAAGCGGGAAGTCCAGTCTGCTCTGCTTTTCCAAATACAGTTTTCCAGAGAGCTCCCCATTTGTAGGGTTCCGACAGTCATCTTCTCCTGAACTCACGGACCAGCGATGTGTGATTTCCACACACTCTCTGCCACTTCGAGAGGTCACATCTTCTATCCAGGCCCAGACTGGTGGCAGCAGGGTGGGAAATCTAGACCCACGCAGGTTAGAGTTCTGCCTGTGTGTCACCCTCCTGGCTCGCCAGCTGTCATGTCACAGGGACTCTGGGAGTTGACTGGGGGCCAGCATAGCATATGCAAATTTGATCAGATTGCCTTTTGAATGAGTTAACTGTCATGAATAACAGAGCAAAGGGCACCATAAAGTTCTTCATCCAACTTTATTATTTGTAATAAGGGAAATTAACTGTAATGTGTTTCAAGCCTATTCTTAACATGTTTCTTGTAAAGAGGGAAGGTCACACATGTTTCTTATATGTAAATAATACCTTAAGTATTTTGTGATGTTTGCTTTGACTATTCTAGTCGTCTGTTGTGATCTACCCTGTTACTGAGTATAAACTCCGGTTCCCTTGTGCAAAAAGTTCCAGACTTTCATCACTCTCTGCTAGTTCACTTTAAAAATGGTGTTTTAAAACTTCTGCTTGTTTCCAGAAACCTTTTTACTAGCCAAAAAGCTATCTTTTTCTTTTTTTAAATGGTGTACTACTTCCATTAATGAGTTGCAAAAGGCAATTTTGTAAGCAAATTCATTTAAAATATAATAGCGTTAAACAAATAAAATGGTTTGTTTTGATTTGATAATGTTTCATTAACACTTATATTTTTCATTTCAAGTTGTGGCATTAGTTGTTAAGTTAGAGAATCAATAGAATAGGCAATTTCCAGCTTACTATTTAAAGATACCTTGTTTTAGAAAAAAATTATTTAAAAAATAAAATAGCTGTGAAATGTTTTTGACCAAAAAATTTGCACTTTAAAGAGATCCTCAAACAATAACTCAGTGCTTTTTGATAACCTCAATCTCTGGGAACAGTCTCAAGAATATCTTTGTAATAAGGCTTTATGCACCTTATTTTTCAAGACCCTTCTAGAATTTGTTTTTGTTGCTTTGCTTTTTCAGGCACAGAAACATACTTCATCACCTCACTTCTTAGAACTGATTAGAAATAGTAAACTGGAAAGCAAGGAGGCCACAAAAAGAGTCAAAGACAGACTGCAGGAAACCACAGAAAATGACTGATTGCAAAAGGGCCAGTATAGTATAGGCTATGATTTATAGAAAACAGGAAAGGGAGCCAGAGGACAGGATGAAAAGCTTTTTAATGAAATAATAAATACACATATATTTTGAGGCTCACTAATAAAAATTTATATTTCTAATAATTCTTAGTGATTGAGGAAAAAGTAATTTCCTTTCTTGAAAAAATGCTAACATATTAATAACATTTTAGTAAAACAAAACAAAACAAAAACAACAACAACAAAAGACCAAACACTTTATCTTGGTGCCTCAGAGGCACAGAGCCTCATTAAGGGGTTGTGTAGCTTCTTTGGTGCTTTTTTTTCCCCCTGAGGGATTTTGTTTATGTGGGGCTAAGATTGAGGTGTCCACAGGTGTGTTATGTAAGTGACAGCTACAGATTGATTCCGTTTCTGTTGAAGTAGACAGTGCCCTCAAGTGGAGTTAGAGACGCATTACAAAAGGAAGCAGAAAGAGGAGCCTCTCAAACTGCCATGGGCTTCATCCATTTTCACCAAATATTACACAGATGCTTTAAGTGATGGTGGATTGGAGGAGCGCTGACTTTAGCCTGTCTTAAGCGATTTGTGTCTCTCCTTTGGGCTTACAGAGGAACAGACTTGTGAAAATGTTACTATGATGGGACACTAGAAATCACCTAAGAGTGTTTTCTAGGAGAACTGTTACTCTGTTTGTTGAATTGTCTGATTGCTTAATCATTGAGTCAAATAATACAGTTTGATACTTTAGTTTTAAGTTTATTTTATTTGAATTACAAGAATAAAATGCTTACATAGTATAATGTTATTAATTGCTGCCTTCAACCACAGGGCTGGAGAAGGATATCTCTGTCTCAAAGAAGGATGAAACAAATAAGTACTGTATTTGGGGATCAAGTAGCTACATTCTTATGACAGAGATACATGGAAACCATTCTTTTCATGGAGATAATTAAATAAGTCCTTAATTTTAAGGAATGAAATTGAGTTTTTAAAATTTTTCTTTGGCAGTTAACCTCTATACCATGGGTTTCTGAACTGGTTTATACCTGGCATGGATTCCCTCTACCAGAGCAGGCCTCAAATTCAATAGAGCATGGTTGACTGAGTCCGTCACAGTCTTGCCTGCTTGGTTAGTATTGTAGTCCATAGGATCCACAGCTGGGCAAGACCACTGACGTCCTACTCTGCCTACCCAGCCTGCGTAGCACCTTACAGCACTGTGAAAGCTAGTCAGAGGATGATGTGTCCATCCCAACTCTAGCTTCATGTTTTGGTTTCTCTGTATCTTACAGCTAAGGAATGTGGTGTCTTAAGTAATAGAATCTCATCATATAGTTCTGGTGGGCAACCAAGAGAACTGGCAAGAGTCTGGACTGTCTTGGAGGCATATGGAAGCTCCCTGCCTAACAATTCTTAAGGAGGTCTTCCTACATATGACACTGGGATTTTTGTTTAACCGCCATGACTTTCGGGGGTAGCATTATTTAGTCAAGCAGGATATCTCCCTTATAAAGCTAATTTTCTTTTAACTTATATTTCTAAATTGGCTTATGAAATAGTATCTATTTGACTGGAAAAATGGCTTAGCAGGTAAAGGTGCTTGCTGCCAAGCCTGATGACCTGAATTCGATTCCTAGAGCCTACATGGTGGACAGAGAGAACCAATTCCTTTGTTGTCCTTGTACCTTTACATGTGAACTGTGGTATTTGTGTGTAACAAGAGTGGACAACTTTGCCTTGCTTCTGATTTTAGTGGGATAGCTTCAAACTTTTCTCCATTTAGCCTGGCGTTGACAATGGGCATGTCATTTACAGCATTTGAAGTTATGTTGTTTTAAGTCATTAGTTAAAGTTGTCTTTAAAAATGAGGCTACAAATTGTAAAATTATTTTTGTAACAGTTTTAAAAGCAAATTAAATCTGGAATAATCATTTGTATATTCTTTCCTTTTTACATAGTTAAAATTGTGGTATAAAGCCCACAA
The DNA here is from genome assembly GCF_982192425.1 of Myodes glareolus. Classification (NCBI taxonomy): domain Eukaryota; kingdom Metazoa; phylum Chordata; class Mammalia; order Rodentia; family Cricetidae; genus Myodes; species Myodes glareolus. The sequence goes on from NC_142027.1 coordinate 128,208,468, forward strand.
TTTATAGATATAAGCATCTATAATTCAGTATAATTTACAGACATTAACATCAAAATCTGATTGGGCTAAAAATCTTCAAACAATGTAATATAGTCATATATCATTATTGCATTGTCCAAATTTTGATGCTACAAATAATTTGCTAGTATATATGTATATATATACTCAAGATTATAATATTTAATGCTTGTGATTGTAAGAAATTAAATAGTAGTTATAATTAGTCTAGTTAATATCTCCTTGTCTAAGCACTAAAGGTATATGAAAATGAAATTGAGGGGTTAAAGAGATTGGTCAGCAGTTACTGCTCTTCCAGAGGACCTGAATTCAGTTCTACTCACCCATGGTGGGTGGCTCACAAATGCCTGTAACACCAGCTGCTGAGGATCTAACCGCCCCCTATTGGCCTCTTGGAGTACACACATGTGCCATACAATCACAGAGATACAACATATATATGTAAATAAAAATAAAATATATAAAAAATAAAATTGAGGTGCCTAAAATCCCCCAGCCCAACCTATGTGGGCACCAGGACAGGGCGGTGAGTGCATCCGGGCAGGAGGGAGTTCCTTTGTTTTAATAGCTTGTCTGCAGTAAGGTAGGACTGCAGGCAGGGAGATTTCTAGCCAGTAAGGGGCACTGATCCTGTACCAGAAGATACAGTGAAGGGGTAAATGTGCTCCTGACCTGCCACAGAAGCTCAGCAAGGAAACACACAATTTCCCCACCACCCTTATCTCCCTGGGTATTCGGAAGGGGCAGCTTCCCCCAGCTAAGCCCTCTCTCCTCCTATCCCATCCCCGCTCTCAGCCAGGAACCCCTTCCCTTCCTCCCTCCCTTTTTAAGGACCTAAAATCCCCCAGCCCAGCCTGTGTGGGCACTGAAACAAGGTGGTGAGTGCAACCGGGCAGGAGGGAGTTCCTTTGTTTTAATAGCCTGCCTGCAGCAAGGTAGGACTGCAGTCAGGGAGATTCCTGGCCAGCAAGGGGCACTGATCCTGTAGCAGAAGATCCAACGGAGGGAAGAGTCATTGGAGAGCATCTGAAGGAAGAGATGGGCAGGCGACAAGGCAATAATTCCTCCAACAATCTGAAAAACAACATGAAAACACCAGATCCCAGCGATCTTACTACAGAAGGACTTGAACACCCTATTCCAGAAGAAGTGGAAAACATTGTCATTATGAAAGCAATAGAGTCCCTTAAACAGGGTATGAATAACTCACTTAAAGAAATGGAAGAGAAATATAACAAAAAGTTTGAATAAATGAGTAAATTCATAAATGATACCCTGGGAAACCAAGAAAAAACAATCAAACAGGTAATGGAATCAGTTCAAGAATTGATGCAGGAGAATTGTCTGTATTCTGTCAATCATATTTTAATAAAATGCTGATTGGCCAGGCAGGCAGTATAGGCGGGAAAACCAGACAGGAAGTAGAGGTGATGAAATGAGAACAGGAGAATTCTGGGAAGCAGGGAGGTTCCTCTGCCATTCCTGTGCATACCACTGAAGAGGCAACATGTAACTTGCTTGCCCAGCGGAGAAAGGTACGGAGCCATTATGGCTAACATAGATTAAAATAATGGGTTAAGATAAGTCATAAGAACTAATAAGTAGCCTGACCTAATGGGCCAGTCAGTTTATAATCATATGGAGTCTTGTGTGTGATGTTTTCCTTGGGGTATGCCGGCTGTGGGGTACCGGGCGGGACAGATACCCCAACAAGCCGGCCCCCTCATGCTACAAAGAATTGAAAACTGAAATGGAGACAATGAAGAAAACACAAACCAAGGGCCGGCTGGATATGGAAAATCTAGGTAAACAAACAGAGACTTCAGGAACAAGCATAACCAATAGAATACAAGAGATAGAAGAACGAATCTCAGATTATGAAGACACCATAGAGAAAATAAACGCTCTGATCAAAGAAAACAGCAAATCCAACAAATTCTCATCACAAAACATTCAGGAAATCTGGGACATAATAAAAAACCAAACCTAAGAATAATAGGGGTAGAAGAAGGAGAAGAATTGCAGATCAAAGGTTCAGAAAATATATTCAACGAAATTATAGAAGAAAACTTTTCCAACCTAAAGAACAATATTCCTATGAAGGTTCAAGAAGCATACAGAATACTGAATAGACAGGATAAAAAAAAACATTCCCTCGCCATATAATAATCAAAACACAAAACATTCAGATTAAAGAAAGAATATTAAGAGTTGCAAAGGAAAAAGTCAAGTAACTTATAAAGGTAAACCTATAAGACTTACACCAGACTTCTCTATGGAAACCATGAAAGCCAGAAGGTCCTGGATAGAGGTACTACAGAAACTATGAGACCATGGATGCAAGCCCAGACTACTATACCCAGCAAAGCTATCGTTCACTATCAACGGAGAAAACAAAATATTCCAGGATAAAAACAAATTTAAACAATATGTAGCTACAAATCCAGCCTTACAGAAAGTATTAGAAGGAAAATCACAACCCAAGGAATGCAACATTGCCAACACTGCCTACAAAAACTCAGACATCTAGCGACCCTTCACAAGCACAACTCAAAGAAGGGAAACACATACAATCTACCACTCTACTACCAAAAAAAATAACTGGAGTCAACAACCACTGGTCATTAATATCACTTAATATCAATGAACTCAATTCACCTATAAAAAGGCACACACTTAGAGATTGGATAAGAAAACAGGATCCAACATTCTGCTGTTTACAAGAAACACACCTCAACCACAAAGACAGACACCTACTCAGAGTAAAGGGTTGGGAAAAAGTTTTCCAAGCAAATGGACCTAAGAAACAAGCAGGTATGGCCATTCTAATATCTAACAAAATCGACTTCAAACTAAAATCAATCAGAAGAGATGGAGATGGACATTTGATACTCATAACAGAAACAATTCATCAGGAAGAAGTCTCAATCCTGAATATCTATGACCCTAACATAAAGGCAAACACATATGTAAAAGAAACACTTCCAGCACACAAGGAAGTCATCAAACCACACACACTAATAGTAGGAGACTTCAACACACCTCTTTCACCAATGGACAGGTCAATCAGACAGAAACCTAACAGAGAAATAAAAGAATTATTGGAGTTATTGAATCAAAGGGACTTAACAGATATCTATAGAACACTCCACCCAAATAGGAAAGAATATACCTTTTTCTCTGCAGCTCATGGAACCTTCTCAAAAATTGACCACATACTCAGTAACAAAGCAAACTTCCACAGATACAAAAAAATATTAGTAACCACCTGTGTCTTGTCAGACTACCATGGATTAAAGTTAGAATTCAACAACAATGCTACCCCCAGGAAGCCAACAAACTCATGGAAGCTGAACAGTGAACTACTGAATCACCCCTGGGTCAAAGAAGAAATAAAGAAAGAAATTAAAGTCTTCCTTGAATTTAATGAAAATAGAGACACAACATACTCAAACCTATGGGACATTATGAAAGCAGTGCTAAGAGGAAAGTTCACAGCACTAAGTGCCCAATTAAAGAAAAAGGAGAAAGCACACATTGGAGCTGTGAACAGAACACCTGAAAGCTCTAGGAAAAAAAAGAAGGAAGTTCACACAGGAGGAGTAGAAGACTGGAAATAATCAAACTGAGGGCTGAAATCAACAAAATAGAAATACAGAAAACAATCCAAAGAATCAATGAAACAAAAAGCTGGTTCTTGGAGAAAATCAACAAGATTGACAAACAAATCCAAACTAATCAAACGCCAGACAGAGGACACGCAAATTAATAAGATCAGAAATGGAAAGGGGGACATAACCACAGACACAGAGGAAATTCAGAGAATCATTAGATCTTACTACAAAAGCCTGTAAGCCACAAAATTGGAAAATGTAAAAGAAATGGACATTTTTTTAGATAAGTACCATATACCAAAGTTAAATCAAGACCAGGTGAAAAATCTAAATACACCTGTCAGTCATGAAGAACTAGAAGCTGTTATCAAAAATCTCCCTACCAAAAAAAAGCCCATGGCCAGATGGTTTCAATGCAGAATTCTACCAGAACTTCCAGGAAGAGCTAATACCTACACTCCTTAATGTATTTCACAATATAGAAACAGAAGAATCATTGCTAAATTCTTTTTATGAAGCTACAGTCACCCTGATACCAAAACCACACAAAGACAACCAAGAAAGAAAATTACAGGCCAATCTCACTCATGAACATCGACGCAAAAATTCTCAATAAAATACTGTCAAACCGAATTCAAGAACACATTAGAAAAATCATCCATTATGATCAAGTGGGCTTCATCCCAGAGATGCAGGGCTGGTTCAACATAAGAAAATCTATCAATGTAATCCATCATATGAATAAACTGAAAGAAAAAAACCATATGATCATTTCATTGGATGCTGAAAAAGCATTTAACAAAATTCAATACCCATTTATGATAAAGGTGTTGGAGAGACTGGGGATACAAGGATCATATCTAAGTATAATAAAAGCAATATACAGCAAGCTAACAGCTAACATCAAATTAAATGGAGAGAAACTCAAAGCCATTCCACTAAAATCAGGAAGAAGACAAGGCTGTCCACTCTCTCCATACTCCTTCAATATAGTGCTTGAAGTTCTAGCAATAACAATAAGACAACATAAGGGGATAAAGGGGATTCGAATTGGAAAGGATGAAGTCAAACTTTCGTTATTTGCAGACGATATGATAGTGTACATGAGCGACCCCAAAAACTCTACCAAAGAACTCCTACAGCTGATAAAAGCCTTTAGTGCTGTGGCAGGATACAAGATCAACTCCAAAAAATCAGTTGTCCTCCTATACACAAAGGATAAGGAAGCAGAAAGGGAAATCAGAGAAACATCACCTTTCATGATAGCAACAAATAGCATAAAATATATTGGGGTAACTCTAACCAAGGAAGTGAAAGACCTATTTGACAAGAACATTAAGTCTTTGAAGAAAGAAATTGAGGAGGATATCAGAAAATGGAAAGACCTCCCCTGCTCTTGGATTGGGAGAATCAACATAGTAAAAATGGCAATTCTACCAAAAGCAATCTATAGATTCAATGCAATCCCCATCAAAATCTCATCAAACTTCTTCACAGACTTGAGAGAACAATAATCAAGTTTATATGGCAAAACAAAAAAAAACCAGGATAGCCAAAACAATCTTATACAATAAAGGAACTTCTAGAGGCATTACCATCCCTGACTTCAAACTCTATTTCAGAGCTACAGTATTGAAAACAGCTTGGTATTGGCATAAGAACAGAGAAGTCGACCTATGGAATCGAATAGAAGACCCGGATATTAACCCACAAACCTGTGAATACCTAATATTCGACAAGGGAGCTAAAGGTATACAATGGAAGAAGGAAAGCATCTTTAACAAATGGTGCTGGCATAACTGGATGTCAACCTGTAGAAGAATGAAAGTAGATCCATATCTATCACCATGCACAAAACTCAAGTCCAAATGGATTAAAGACATCAACATTAATCTGTCCACTTTGAACCTGAGAGAAGAGAAAGTGGGAAGTAGTCTACAAGATATAGGCACAGGAGACCACTTTCTAAGTAGAAGCCCAGTAGCACAGACAATAAGAGAATCAATGAATAAATGGGACCTACTGAAACTGAGAAGCTTCTACAGAAGCTTTGTCCTTTACAAAGCAAAGGACACAGTCAGTAAGATGAAAAGACTATCTTCTGACTGGGAGAAGATCTTCACCAACCCCTCAACAGACAAAGGTCTGATCTCCATAATATACAAAGAACTCAAGAAACTAGACACTAAAACTCTAATTAACCCAATTAAAAAATGGGGTACTGAACTGAACAGAGAATTCACAACAGATGAACTTCAAATGGCCAAAAGACACTTAAGGTCATGCTCAACCTCCTTAGTGATCAGGGAAATGCAAATCAATACAACTTTGAGATACCATCTTACACTTGTCAGAATAGCTAAACTCAAAAACACCAATGATAGCCTATGCTGGAGAGGATGTGGAGTGAGGGGACCACTCATCCATTGTTGGTGGGAATGCAAACTTATGCAGCCACTGTGGAAATCAATGTGGCGGTTTCTCAGGAAACTGGGAGTCAACCTCCCTCAGGACCCAGCAATTCCACTCTTGGGAATATACCCAAGAGATGCCCTATCATACTACAAAAGCATTTGTTCAACTATGTTCATAGCTGCGCTATTTGTAATAGCCAGAACATGGAAACAACCTAGGTGGCCCTCAATAGAAGAATTGTTAAAGAAGGTGTGGAACATATATACTATCAGCGAATCAATCCCACACCAGTTATGTTTTAAGGGGTTATTTATTTTGGGGGGTAAAACTTACAACACCATAAACCGTCAGGAAGGGAGCCTAGTCGCAGGAGCCGGGAGCAGGAGCCAGGAGCAAGCACCGGAACCAAGAGCCGGAACCAAGAGGGCCTGATCCGGATATGTTTCTCTTTTTAAAAGAGAAATATACCACGCCCCAGTGGGCTGGTATTTTAGCAGCTATTGGCTGACGGAGCGGAAGTCGCTCCCCGCTGCACTGTGGGCTCGTATTTCAGCGACTATTGGTTGAGGCAGCGGAAGTTACTCCCACACACCTCCCCCTTTTGTTTAAGTAAGAGAGTTCTAAGCCTACTACGAAATTATATACAGTAAGTACAAACCTACACAATTATATACAATAAATACAAATATCCTATTCTAACTAGCTTAAGTCTTGTATAAGAAATAACTTGGCCACGTCATGAAAAGAAAGTAACTATGTTTATATAATCTTCAATACCATCAAAGATCTGAGAAGGGAAATAATGTTACCTGAGTAATTAGGAAGTGTAATCAAACTTCCAGAACATGTAACAAATCACATAGACAACTGGCTACCTGGGCAAACACCCAAAATCACGTTTGCAGCGTTGAAGCAACCAACTTTGGCTAAGGCCTAACGTAACTGACATACCATTTTCAAAGGCAAGGAACTTTTCAAAACTATCTTATCCTGTCTTGGCAGGATATGACAGTCCTATTTTATCCATTTACGGATACTCTGTAACTCTGTCAGTAGTTGAGGTATGGGCATTTCTTTACCCAAAGGCCAGTTTTGCCAAGCAGAAAGGCTCCAGGTGGAGTGTCTTTGGTGCTCAACATTCTCTCGGGAATAGATCAGTGTTGTCAGGAGTGATTGTGTCTCCCTACCACAGAACTCTGAGTTAGATTAAAGGCCATTTTCTACAGCTCTTTGAAGAGGTTGAAGATTATCTATCTATACTGAATATAATGTCTATGTACCTAAAGAACCTGATTAGTCTAATTATAAATGACAAACTTAGATGACTATTGATCTATATTATTCTCAATATCTATCTAACTTAAAGACTGAAATAGTAAACAACTGTGCAATAAATGGGGACAATATGACCTCCAAATATAAACAATGTGCAAGTATACATTGCAATATGGTAAATATATATATCAATACATAAACAATATATAAGTATCTTAATCAGAGGTAGAAGTGTACAATGCAATATGGTAAAATATACATATATCAATACAATATATATATATGTCAATACATAAAAATGTTTTAAACAAAGGTAGAAGCATGCATGCCTAAAATAGTCAACATAATTTAAGTTTGTATCAATATATAAGAATCAATACCAATATATTTGTCTAAAAACAATAACTCACAAGTACAAAGCTATTATCCCATAATCTAATTATCCCTCTTTTTTTTTTTTTTTTTAGGAAACAGGGCAAAGTAAGCCGGCAGAGACTGTCCGGACCTGTGTATCCTGGGAGGCCGAGCTGGGGGTGGGGGGGGTGGGGCGGTTCTTAAACCAAAGGTTGGGCGCCAATTATCGGTGAATCAATCCCACACCAGTTATGTTTTAAGGGGTTATTTATTTTGGGGGGTAAAACTTACATACACCATAAACCGTCAGGAAGGGAGCCTAGTCGCAGGAGCCGGGAGCAGGAGCCAGGAGCAAGCACCGAAACCAAGAGCCAGAACCAAGAGGGCCTGATCCGGATATGTTTCTCTTTTTAAAAGAGAAATATACCACGCCCCAGTGGGCTGGTATTTCAGCAGCTATTGGCTGACGGAGCGGAAGTCGCTCCTCGCTGCACTGTGGGCTCGTATTTCAGCGACTATTGGTTAAGGCAGTGGAAGTTACTCCCACAACAATATACATTAGAGTTTTACTCAGCAGTAAAAAACAATGACATCTTGAATTTTGCATGCAAATGGATGGAAATAGAAAACGCTTTACTGAGTGAGGTAGCCCAGACCCAAAAAGAGGAATATGGTATGTACTTACTCATAAGTGGAGTCTAGCCATAGTTAAAGGTCTTTGAGTCTATAATTCATGATCCTAGAGAAGCTAAATAAGAAGGTGAACCTGAAGAAAATCATATAGTTATCCTCCTGGATATTAGAAGTAGACAAGATTGCCAGGCAAACTTGGGTGAACGGGGGCTGGGGATGGAAGTAAGGGGAGATGGTTAGAGAGAAGGGAGAGGTAGAGGATTGGGGATGGCTTGGGGGAATGGGATTGGGGGAGGGAGGAAGGATGGATATGGAAGCAGGGAAGTACATATCTCAACTAAGGGAGCCATTTTAGGGTTGGCAAGAGACTTGATTCTGGAGGGGTTCTCAGGCCCAAGGAGAGGTCCCCAGATTCTTCCCTGGGCAGCAGAGGAGAGGGTGCCTGAACTGGCCTTGGCCCATAACCATACTGATGAATATTTTGCATGTCACCATAGAACCTTCATCTGGTGATGGATGGAGATAGAGACAGAGACACATATTGGAACACTGGACTAAACTCCCTAGGTCCAGATGAGAAGCAGAGGGAAGGAGAGCATGAGCAAGGAAGGCAAAACCAGAGGGAACCTTCATCCGACAATGGATGGAGATAGTGACGGAGACCCACATTGGAGCACTGGGCTGAGCCCCCCAAGGTCCAAATGAAGAGCAGAAAGAGGGAGAACATGAAAAAGGAAGTCAGGACCACCAAGGGTGCATTTACCCACTTATACAAGGGTATCACCAAGGCCAGCTGGACAGGGACTGAACGAGCATGTGATCAAACCGGATTCTCTGAATGTGGCTGACATGGGGGCTGACTGAGAAGACATTGACAATGGCACTGGGTCTTGTTTCGTCTGCATATACTGGCATTTTGGGATCCTGGTCTGTTTAGATGCTCACCTTCCAGGACCTGGAAGGAGGGGGGAGGAACTTGGACTTCCCACAGGGCAGGAAACCCTGACTGCTCTTGGGACTGGAGAGGGAGGAGGAGAGGGAGGGGGGAGCGGAAGGGTATTGGGATGAGGGGAGGAAGTGGAAATTCTTACATATAAAAAAATAAATAAGTACATTTTAAAATAATAAATAAATAAAGTGAATTAAGCTTCTTACAAGTTTTCATGAGAAACGCACATGTGTTTCTCCAATAGATAAGTAGTCTGTTCAAACACTTCAAATCACTGTGAGAAATGAATGGAGTGTTGCTTGACTTTGTAAATGCTGTAGTTTCAAAGATAATCACTTTCTTTTGAAAGTGCATTAAGCTTCTTAGAAGCATTCATGAGAAACCCATATGCGTTTCTCTAATAGAGAAGTAGTCTGTTCAAACACTTCAAATCACTGTGAGAAATGAACAGAGTGTTGTTTTACTTTGTAAATGCTGTGGTTTCAAAGATAATCACTTTCTTTGAAAGTGCATTAAGCTTCTTACAAACTTTCATGAAAAACGCACATGTGTTTCTCTAATAGAGAAGTAGTCTGTTCAAACACTTCAAATCACTGTGAGAAGTGAATGGAGTGTTGCTTGACTTTGTAAATGCTGTAGTTTCAAAGATAATCACTTTCTTTTCAAAGTGCATTAAGCTTCTTAGAAACATTCATGCGAAGCTCACATGCATTTCTCTGAAAGAGAACCACTCTGTTCAAACACTTCAAATCACTGAGAAGTGAAAGGAGTGTTTCTTTACATTGTAAATGCTGTAGTTTTAAAGATAATCACTTTCTTTTTAAAGTGCATTTAGCTTCTAAGAATCTTTCGAAAGAAACACACATGTGTTTCTCTAAAAGAGAAGCAGTCTGTTGAAACACGACTGAGCACTGTGAGAAGTGAATGAAGTATTGCTTTACTTTGAAATGCAGTAGTTTGAAAGATAATCACTTTCTTTTGAAAGTGTATTTACCTTCTTAGAAGCTTACATGACAAACGCACATGCCTTTCTCTAAACGTGAAGCAGTGTGTTCTAAAGCTTCAGAGCACTGTTAAAAGTGAAAGGAGTGTAGCTTTACTTTGTAAATGCAGCAGTTTCAAAGATAATCACTTTCTTTTGAAAGTGCATTTAGCTTCTTAGAAGCATTAATGAGAAATGCACATGCGTTTCTCAAAAAGAGAAGCAGTCTGTTCAAACACTTAAGATCACTGTGAGAAGTGAAAGGAGTGTTGCTCTACTTTGTAAATGCTTTAGATTCAAAGATAATCACTATCTTTTGAAAGTGCATTTAGCTTCTTAGATGTGTTCAAGTGAAATGCACATGCTTTTTTCTAAAAGAGATGTAGTCTTTTCCAACATTTCAGAGCACTGTGAGAAGTGTAAGGAGTGTTACTTTACTTTGTAAATGCTGTAGTTTAAAGACAATCGATTTCTTTTGACAGTGCATTTAGCTTCTTAGCAGCTTACATGAGAAATGCAAATGCATTTCTATAAAAAAAAGAAGCAGTCTCTCAAGGTCTGTGAAGAAGTTTGATGGGATTTTAATGGGGATTGCATTTAATCTATAGATTGCTTTGGTAGAATTGCCATTTTTACTATGTTGATCCTTCTAATTCAAGAGCAAGGGAGATCTTTCCATTTTCTGGTATCCTCTTCAATTTCTTTCTTCAAAGACTTAAAGTTCTTATCAAATCGGTCTTTCACTTCCTTGGTTAGAGTTACCCCCAAGATATTTTATGCTATTTGTGGCTATCATGAAAGGTGATGTTTCTCTGATTTCCCTCTCTGCTTCCTTATCCTTTGTGTATAGGAGGGCAACTGATTTTTTTGGAGTTGATCTTGTATCCTGCCACAGTACTAAAGGTGTTTATCAGCTGTAGGAGTTCTTTGGTAGAGTTTTTGGGGTAGCTTATGTACACTATCATATCATCTGCAAATAACGAAAGTTTAAATTCTTCCTTTCCAACTCGAATCCCCTTTATCCCCTTATGTTGTCTTATTGCTATTGCTAGAACTTCAAGCACTATATTGAAGAGGTATGGAGAGAGTGGACAGCCTTGTCTTCTTCCTGATTTTAGTGGAAGGGCTTTGAGTTTCTCTCCATTTAATTTGATGTTAGCTGTTGGCTTGCTGTAAATAGCTTTTACTATATTTAGGTATGATCCTTGTATCGCCAATCTCTCCGACACCTTTATCATAAATGGGTGCTAAATTTTGTCAAAAGCTTTTTCAGCATCCAATGAAATGATCATATGGGTTTTTTTTCTTTCAGTTTATTTATATGATGTATTACATTGATAGATTTGCATATGTTGAACCAGCCCTGCATCTCTGGGATGAAGCCCACTTGATCATAATGGATGATTTTTCTAATGTGTTCTTGAATTCGGTTTGACAGTATTTTATTGAGAATTTTTGCGTCGATGTTCATGAGTGAGATTGGCCTGTAATTTTATTTCTTGGTTGTGTCTTTGTGTGGTTTTGGAATCAGGGTGACTGTAGTTTTAAAAAGAATTTGGCAATGACTCTTCTGTTTCTATATTGTAAAATACATTAAGGAGTATAGGTATTAGATCTTTCTGGAAGTTCTGGTAGAATTCTGCATTGAAACCATCTGATCCTGGGCTTTTTTTTTGTAGGAAGATTTTTGATAACAGCTTCTAATTCTTCGTGACTAACAGATCTATTTAGATTTTTCACCTGGTCTTGGTACAACTTTGGTATATGGTTCTTATCTTAAAGAATGTCCATTTCTTTTACATTTTCCAATTTTGTGGCTTACAGGCTTTTGTAGTAAGATCTAATGATTCTCTGAATTTCCTCTGTGTCTGTGATTATGTCCCCCTTTTTATTTCTGTTCTTGTTAATTTGTGTGTTCTCTCTCTGGCGTTTGATTAGTTTGGATAGGGTTTTGTCAATCTTGTTGATTTTCTCCAAGAACCAGCTTTTTGTTTCAATGATTCTTTGGATTGTTTTCTGTGTTTCTATTGTGTTGATTTCAGCCCTCAGTTTGATTATTTCCAGTCTTCTACTCCTCCTGTGTGAATCTCCTTCTTTTTTTTCTAGAGCTTTCAGGTGTGCTGTTAAGTCTCCAATGTGTGCTTTCTTCTTTTTCTTTAATTGGGCACTTAGTGCTATGAACTTTCCTCTTAGCACTGCTTTCATAGTGTCCCATAGGTTTGAGTATGTTGTGTCTCTATTTTCATTAAATTCAAGGAAGACTTTAATTTCTTTATTTGTTTCTTCCTTGACCCAGGAAGTTGGATTCAGTAGTTGACTGTTCAGCTTCCATGAGTTTGTTGGCTTCCTGGGGGTAGCATTGTTGTTGAATTCTAACTTTAATCCATGGTGATCTGACAAGACACAGATATTACTGTGTCTTAAAAAATATTACTAATTTACTGTGTAGTAAAAAATATTACTAATATTTTTTTGTATCTGTGGAAGTTTGCTTTGTTATCGAGTATGTGGTCAATTTTTGAGAAGGTTCTATGAGCTCCAGAGAAGAAGGTAAATTCTTTCCTATTTGGGTGGAATGTTCTATAGATGTCTGTTAAGTCCTTTTGATTCAATAACTCCAATAATTCTCTTATTTCTCTGTTAGGTTTCTGTCTGATTGACCTGTCCATTGGTGAAAGAGGTGTGTTGAATTCTCCTACTATTAGTGTGTGTGGTTTGATGACTGCCTTGAGTTCTAGAAGTGTTTCTTTTATATAAGTGGGTGACTTTATATTAGGGGCATAGATATTCAGGATTGAGACTTCTTCCTGATGAATTGTTTCTGTTATGAGTATCAAATGTCCATCTCCATCTCTTCTGATTGATTTTAGTTTGAAGTCAATTTTGTTAGAAATTAGAATGGCCACACCCGCTTGTTTCGTAGGTCTGTTTGCTTGGAAAACCTTTCCCCAACCCTTTACTCTTTGTGGTTGAGGTGTGTTTCTTCTTGTAAATAGCAGAATGTTGGATCCTGTTTTCTTATCCAATCTCTTAGTCTGTGCTTTTTTATAGGTAATTGAGTTCATTGATATTAAGTGATATTAATGACCAGTGGTTGTTAACTCCAGTTATTTTTTTGGAGGGATAGTAGAGATTGTGTGTTTCCCTTCTTTCAGTTGTGCTTGTGAAGGGTCGCTAGATGTCTGAGTTATTGTAGGCAGTGTTAGCAATGTTGGATTCCTTGGGTTGTGATTTTCCATCTATTACTTTCTGTAAGGCTGGATTTGTAGCTACATATTGTTTAAATTTGTTTTTATCCTGAAATATTTTGTTTTCTCCATTGATAGTGAACAAAAACTTGGCTGGGTATAGTAGTCTGGGCTTGCATCCATGGTCTCTTAGTTTCTGTAGTACCTCTATCCAAGACCTTCTGGCTTTCATGGTTTCCATAGAGAAGTCTGGTGTAAGTCTTATAGGTTTACCTTTATAAGTTACTTTACCTTTTTCCTTTGCAACTCTTAATATTCTTTCTTTAATCTGAATGTTTTGTGTTTTGATTATTATATGGCGAGGGGATTTTTTTTATCCTGCCTATTCAGTGTTCTGTATGCTTCTTGAACCTTCATAGGAATATTGTTCTTTAGGTTGGAAAAGTTTTCTTCTATAATTTTGTTGAATATATTTTCTGGGCCTTTGATCTGCAATTCTTCTCCTTCTTCTACCCCTATTATTCTTAGATTTGGTCTTTTTATTGTGTCCCAGATTTCCTGAATGTTTTGTGATGAGAATTTGTTGGATTTGCTGTTTTCTTTGATCAGAGCGTTTATTTTCTCTATGGTGTCTTCATAATCTGAGATTCGTTCTTCTATCTCTTGTATTCTATTGGTTATGCTTGTTTTGTAGTCTCTGTTTGTTTACCTAGATTTTCCATATCCAGCCGGCCCTTGGTTTGTGTTTTCTTCATTGTCTCCATTTCAGTTTTCAATTCTTGAACTGTTTCCATTACCTGTTTGATTGTTTTTTCTTGGTTTCCCAGGGTGTCATTTACAGATTTACTCATTTCTTCAAACTTTTTGTCATATTTCTCTTCCATTTCTTTAAGGGAGTTATTCATATCCTGTTTAAGGGACTCCATTGCTTTCATAATGACAATGTTTTCCACTTCTTCTGGAATAAGGTGTTCAAGTCCTTCTGTAGTAAGATCGCTGGGATTTGGTGTTTTCATGTTATTTTTCAGATTGTTGGAGGAATTCTTGCCTTGGTGCTTGCCCATCTCTTCCTTCAAATGCTCTCCAAATGATCTTCTGTACAGGGGCAGGTTCCCTTGTTGACCAGGGACCTTGCCCTCTGATGGATCCTCTGCTACAGGATCAGTGCCCCTTTCTGGCCAGAAACCTCCCTGGCTAAAGGCCTACCTTCCTGCAGGCAGACTATTAAAACAAAGGAACTCCCTCCTGCCCGGTTGCACTCACCACCCCATTCCAAACAGGTTGAGCTGGGGGTTTTTATGGCCCCAAGGAAGGGAGGGAGGAAGGGAAGGGGTTCCTTGGTGAAAGCTGGGATGGGATAGGAGAAGAGAGGGCTTAGTAGGGTGAAGCAGCCCCTGCCAAATGACAAGGGAGATAAGGGTCCGGGAAAGTCTGTGTTCCCTTGCCGTGGGTCAGGAGCACACTTACCCCTCCACTGGATCTTCAGCTACAGGATCAGTGCCCCTTTCTGTCCAGAAATCTCCCTAACTAAAGGCCTACCTTGCTGCAGGCAGGCTATTAAAACAAAGGAACTCCCTCCTGCCCGGTTGCACTCGCCACCCCATCCCAAAACCTCAAAGCAGTTTTAGAAGTGAAAGGAGTATTGCATTTCTTTCTAAATGTAGTTTGAAAGATAATTACTTTCATTTGAAAGTGAATTTTGCTCTTGAGAAGCTTTCATGAGAAATGCTTATGTGTTTCTCTCAAAAGAGAAGCACTTTCTTCAAACACTTTAAAACATTGTTAGAAGTGAATGGTGTTTTGCATTTCCTTCTAAATTCTGTAGTTTTGAGGATAATCACGTTCTTTTGAAAGTGTGTTAGCTTCTTGAAGCTTTCATGGGAAACGCACACACATTTATCTCAAAAGAGAAGCACTCTCTTCAAACACTGAAAAGCATTATGAGAAGTGAAAGGAGTGTTGCAGTTGTTTCTAAATGCTGTAGTTTGAAAGATAATCACTTTCTTTTGAAAGTGTATTTAGCTTCTTAGAAGCTTTCATGAGAAACGCACATGTGTTTCTCTCAAAAGAGAAGCACTTTCTTCAAACACTTCAAAGCATTGTTGGAAGTGAAAGGAATGTTGCATTACTTTGTACACACACTGTAGTTTCAAATATAATCGCTTTCTTTGGAAAGTGTGTTTTGATTCGTAGAATCTCAAAAATGAAGCACTTTCTTCAAACACTTCAAAGCATTGTTAGAAGTGAAAGGAGTGTTGCGTTTCTTTCTAAATGCTGTGGTTTGGAAGATAATCACTTTCTTTTGAAATTGTATTTAGCTTCTTTGAATCTATCATGAGAACCGCACACGCTTTTCTCTCAAAAGAGAATCACGTTCTTCAAACACTTCAAAGCATTGTTAGAATTGAGAGGAGTGTTGCATTCATTTCTAAATGCTGTAGTTTGGAAGATTATCACATTCTTTTGAAAGTGTATTTCACTTCTTTGAAGCTTTCATGAGAAATGCACATGTGTTTCTCTCAAACGAGAACCACTTTCTTCAAACATTTCAAAGCAGTGTTAGAAATGAAAGGAGTGTTGCATTTCTTTCTAAATGTAGTTTGAAAGATAATCACTTCCTTTTGAAAGTGTATTTTGGTTCTCTTTTGAGAGATATGCATGTGCGTTTCTCATGAAAGCTTCTAAGAAGCTTTGAAGTATTTGAAGAAAGTGCTTTCCACACTCTCCACTCCTTCCATTCTTCTACCCTCCCCTCACTCCACCCCCCCATTCACTCTCCAGAGAGGGCAAGGCACATTGCTCCAAGGAAAGAAGGACCTGTAGAATGAGGGCCGGCTTGTTGGGGTTTCTGTCCAGCCCAGTACCCCAACAGCCGGCAAGCAACAAAGAAAATCACACACAGGACTCCATAAGGTTATAAACTGATTGGCCCATTAGGTCAGGCTTCTTGTTAACTCTTATAACATATATTACCCCATTATCCTTATCTATGTTAGCCACACGGGCTCAGTACCTTTCTCAGTGTGACAGCTTACATGTTGCCTCTTCGGTGGTCTGCACAGGAGTGGCTGAGAGAGAGCTTCTGTGTCCCAGAAAACTCCCAGTCTCTTTGCTCCACCCCTACTTCCTGTCTGGCTTTCCCGCCTATACTGCCTGCCTGGCCAATCAGTGTTTTATTAAAATATGATTGACAGAATACAGACAATTCTCCCACACCATTTCCCTCTTTTTTTTTTAAACAAAAGAAAATACCCATAGTCCATTTGTTGGGAATGTGGGCGTAGTATTTCAGGCTACTTCCTGCTGGTTGGGGGCGCTGATGATCTTATGGGGACCTAAAGAAAATTTAGAGTTATAATCAAGTCCTGACTGGAGTATCCTGTGAGACCTGATCATCTCAGGCAGCGCCTTGAATCCGTTCTGTATGTAGAACTCAGACATCTGGGCCATCTGTTCCTACCAGAGATTGCTCAGGTGGTCTCCCTTGGCCAAAGATGAATTTTCTTAACTCTGAATAAATCCAGAGGCTCTCATTTTCTGTGGAAACACAAGCAAAATCTCTTCTCCAAAGTAACAAACCTTTTGACTTCAGTTTTGAAGCCAAGGTATTTTCAAAATGTCTATCTTGGATTAATTCTGTAGCATTTATAAACACAAGTCTTTTAGCAGTTGTTGCTCCTTCCTCAGCAATCAAACGATTTAAAGAGAGCATAATAGCATACAGTATGAAGATTCTCTGTGCATTTTCCATCTTTATGTGGCTTTATTTTAACCTCTATTTCTTTTATTTTTACTTTTACTTTTTGAGACAGGATCTTTGTATATCTTTGTCCTGGAATAACACTGTAGACCAGGCTGTCTTTGAACTCACAGAGATCCTCCTGTCTCTGCCTCCCCAGTGCTGGGATTAAAGGTGTATGCTACCACACCTTGAACTCACAGAGATCTGTCTCTGCCTCCCAGGCATTGGGATTAAAGGCGTGTACTACCACCCCTTGAGGTCACAGAGGTCAATCTACCTCTACCCCTTGAAGTCACAGAGGTCAATATGCCTCTGCCTCCCCGGCATTGGGATTAAAGGTGTGTACCACCACACCCAACTACTCTCTCTTTTTTTTTTTACATTAAGAACTTTAACTTTTAGCCTGCATATATTTGTAACACACTATAAACCATTTAGAGGTTTTGTTCGTCTTTGAATCTCTCTTTACTGTATATCTCTCCTTTTTTCTGACCACATGAGCCTAAAACCCGTGGCTTTGACGGCTGGATCTAGGCCATTTCTTAGCTTTCCAGACTCATGGTAGAGGTACCAGCCAGAGCTGTGTTCACTGCCACAACTCTATGGCGTTTCAAGGTCCTTGCTAGCAAGCAAGCTGCAACGTTCTGCTCACAGACCACACTCAAGTGCTTCAGGCTGCCTGCCTGAAAGAGTCAGAGTCTGCCTTGGCAGGACAGCCCAGAAAGCCAGCATTTTAAAACAGCACAGCTTTCTTCCTGCTACGGCTGAAAACCAAAAAGCATGTGTTCAGCCCTTCACCAACAGCGTTTAAGTGTTTTGTGGCAGGACCTCTCAATGAACTGCAGGGTTTTGCAGCTAAAGCTGAGTCAGGAAGCCTCTCTTAGATGAGAGCATTTGCTTGCTACTAGCAAGCAGAGCAGACCTGAGAAATTGTTGCTACCAACAAAACATGCTTTAGTCTATTCTTTCCCAAGCTTTCTCAAACTTTCGGTGGATTCAGTTATCCACGTTTGGGCGCCATCTGTAACATGAGGGCTGGCTTGTTGGGGTTTCCGTCCTGCCCGGTACCCCCCAGCCGGCAAACCCCAAAGAAAATCACATACGGGACTCCATAAGATTATAAACTGATTGGCCCATTAGGTCAGGCTACTTATTAGTTCTTATAACTTATCTTAACCCATTATTCTGATCTATGTTAGCCACATGGGCTCAGTACCTTTCTCAGTGTGACAGCTTACATGTTGCCTCTTCGGTGGTCTGCACAGGAGTGGCTGAGAGAGAGCTTCTGTGTCCCAGAAAACTCCCAGTCTCTTTGCTCCACCCCTACTTCCTGTCTGGCTTTCCCGCCTATACTGCCTGCCTGGCCAATCAGTGTTTTATTAAAATATGATTGACAGAATACAGACAATTCTCCCACACCAAGGACCAAGATCCTCCCCACTATATCCAAGTCGAGCAAGGCATCCATCCAAAGAGAATGGATTCGATAAAGCCTGTACAAGCAGCAGGGACAAATCCTGCTGCCACTGCCAGTGTCCCCACAGTCTACCCCAATCATACAACAGCCACCCACATTCAGAGGGTCTAGCTTGGTTCTATGCTGGTTCCTTCCCTGTCTGGCTGTAGTTTGTGAGGTCCCATTAGCTCTGGTAAGCTATTTTCAGTGGGTGTACCCATCATGTTCTTGACCTCTTTGCTCATATTCTCACTACTCCTTCTCTTCAACTGGATATTTTGATTGAGGGAGCCATTATGGGGCTAGCAAGAAACCTGGCATTAGAGAAATGCCCAGCAATCCACAAGGATGACTCCAGCTAATACCCTAAGCAATAGTGGAGAAGGTGCCTGAACTGGCCTTGCCCAGTAGTCAGATTGATGACTATCTTAAATGTCACCATAGAGCCTTCATCCAGCAACTGATGAAGACAGGGGCAGAGACCTGCAGCAGAACACTGGGCTGAGCTCCTAAAGCACGTCCCCCTTTAAAAAGCTTGTCTCTTCCTGAGCTGGTGGCTGACCCTACTGTCTTCTTACCCATTGTGTTGGTGTGCTGGAGGTTTGTAGTCCAGGCTTAAGCTTGCTATATAAAGACCCTTTTGCATTTACATTGGAAACTGGTGCCATAGATTTATTTTGGGGTTCCAAAACGTGGGCACTACAGTAAGTGAATCCTAAATATTGGGCCCTGAATTATTTAAATTGTTGTGTTAAGTTTTGCTTTGCTTAGATTGTGACTGTGCCCTGGTTCTTCCCTCTTGAAGTAAAAAAGTGCTTTTGCAGAAGCCCGTAGTTAAGAGATTTTAAAGCTTTCTTAAAAAGACATTTTGAAGTTTTACAGAGAATTTGGATTTTGTTGTTGCTGTTGTTATTGTTTTGTTTTTTGAGACAGGTTTCTCTGTGCACCTCTGGCTGTCCTGGAACTTCATCTGTAGACCAGGCTGGCATCAACCTCACAAAGATCTGCCTGTCTCTGCCTCTCTCCAATGGGATGGAGGAAGGGTGGATATGGGAGCAGGGAAGTAAATATCTTAATTAAGAGAGTCATTTTAGGGTTTGCAAGAGACTTGATTCTAGAGGGGTTCCCAGGTCCAAGGAGAGGTCCCCAGATTGTTCCTTGGACAGCAGAGGAGAGGGTGCCTGAACTGACCTTGTCCCATAGCCACACTGGTGAATATCTTGCATATCACCATAGAACCTTCATCTGGCGATGGATGGAGATAGAGACAGAGACCTACATGGGAGCACTAAAGAGACAACTTTTAATGAGTTTAAATTTCTAAGGCTGTGGGAATTTCTAAGTTTGTAAAATATCTTATATTGTGATATCTTTATTAATGTGTAATCTTATGGATGAACAGTGATGCATTTGTGTGTCGAGTTGACAAGAAGTCAGCTGTACTAGCTGATTTTATGTGAACTTGACACAAGCTAGAGGCATCAAAAAGGGAGCCCTCAAATAAAAAAAATGGATCCATAAGATCCAGCTGTAGGCAAGCCTGTAGGGCATTTTCTTTATTACTGATAGAGAAAGGCTTAGCCCATTGTGGGTGGGGCCACCACCTCTGGGCTGGTGGTTCTGGGTTCTATAAGCAGGCTCATCTGTGGATGGTGGTGGCACACACCTTTTAACCCCACACTTGAGAGGCAGAGGTAGGTGGATCTTTGTGCATTCAGGGCCAGCCTGGTCTACAGAGCGAGTTCCAGAACAAACAAGGCTACCTCCATAGCCTCTACCATAAGTTCCTGCCATTTGAGTTCCTGTCCTTACTTCCTTTGATAAACAATGATATAAGCCAAACAAACCCTTTCCTAAGATGCTTTGGTCATGAGAGTCAACACAGCAATAGAATCCCTAAGACAAACCCTTATCACCAATGCTATGTAAGTGGTACTGGGCCAGTGCCATTTAAAGCCAGAACCTCCCCTCCTACTTCTTGCAATTGACTCTCCAGCCAAACCTGTCTGAATACTAGAAGGGACATCCCCAATTCATACTGATGGGTGGTGTACAAGTCATATCTGTATGGGTGCCAAACCAGAATGAGCAGGTAGCAATGCGAATGAAAATAAGCACCATGTGACTGGCAAAAGAACCATACAGATAACAACATGGGAACTTTGGTCAGTAACAACCTATACAGTTGGGCACTACTCAAAGGCCTGACTTTATGATGACCCAGTGGTAAAGGAAAAGCCATCAGGTGATTGGGCAACCACTGTAAGGGCAACACTGTGAAGAAAAAAATTAAGAGCTGGAGTCCCTGATAGTTCATATACAACCCCTACCTTCTGAGACCACCCACCACCACACACACACACACAGGGAAGCAAGAAACTGATACCTTTACCAAGGCAAGAGCCACAGGAGCCAGCATAGAATGGGGTGGAAAATGCCAAATGCTGGCATTCTGGTAAAACCCTCCAACATTCAGCCCGCTATCCATTCCTGTGAGGCTTTCTCCCAGTTGTGGCCCCTGTGCATGGATGCAATGACAGAATGCATGTGAGTTGATCTGCCTGGTAAGGGACTGCCAGTCAGTGAGTGTACATGTCCTCACTTGTGTAGACACCACCACAGGCCTTTCCCTGCAAGCAAGCAACATGTGAGGTGGCCCTAAAGAGCCTGACCCAACTAGATGTTATACACAGTGCCCATAGAGAACTAAGTGCCGAGAACTAAGAGGGATGACTCACAACTGTAGTCACTAACATGAGGTAGCGGCCCCCTCCTAGGCAGCTTGCTCACTCCCATACCTTCCACTCTATGTGATCCACAGAAGCTTGGCCTCAGGAAGTTCTGGGCATCCCACAGAGCTTCCAGGGTCCTCTTGTTGATCCCAACCATCTTACCCTCATAGCTCAGTTCCACCTGTAGAGTACCACCAAGTCCACATTCCAAACAGAGCTTGAATAATGGAGTAATTTAGAGAAATGATGTGGCCAGCAGAAATACCCTCAGGCAGGAACCAGAGGAGAGCAAAAATGTGGCTAAGGCAATGACATATGGAAGCCGGTCCTGTGTGTTCCCAAATCTGCATGTGGCAGACAAATCCACCCACCATCATTTTTTTTCAAAGCCTTGCAAGTCATGAACAGTAGGGTCTATTGGTCAATCCCTTGCAAATGGGTTCACACAGACTCCAGACTCCAAACAGCCAAACTGGGAGTAGAAAAGGGGAGTATACTCATCTGCTTGAATCACTACAGAGCCAAGCCATCTCTTTGAACAACCTTCAGATGAAACTTGCGACGCACTTCCTGACCAGCAGGAATGAACGCCACTAAAAACGAGAATTCCTTCCCTGGTCACGTCTTTATTTGGAGCACTCGATTGAGGAAAATTGGGGGAAGGGAAGAGAGAGTGCAGGGACAAGAGAAAGCTTAGAGAGAGAAAGTAGAGCCCAGAGGCAGCTGCTTTTAAATGGTGGAGAGGCTTGAATGCTGTCCTGATTGGTTAATGCCATTCTGCTGGACTGAGCATGTGCAAGCAAGGGTACTCAGCCCCACGTGGCTAAGCCAGGTATGGACTTGTATACCTCCAAACTGCAGGACCACCTGTGCCTCCAGGTGGCTCCCTACAGAAACTAAAAGAAAATAGACTTACAGCAGCCCAGAAGATTGGAGCAGATCTGTGTCCCCAGGACACCACTTGGGTACCCTGCCTCACTTGAGTCTAAACTAAGCACAGCTGGATATAGCAGGGCTGCCCTATTACAAAATGGGCCCAGTGCTCCTGTGCCACCTCCCCAGGATCCCTGTGGAAGTATCCAGGCCCTCTGTCCTGTCCTAAAGGCTACAAGAAAGGCAGAGGACTCTGGCATCCCCTGCCCACCTAGCAGGGATGGAACTTGGTCCAAAGATCCCAACTCTCTCCAAGACCCAACTGGCAGATATACTCCCTTAAAAAAACAAACAAAAAACAAAACAAAACAAAAAAACATTTATTTGAACACAGGCATGGTGGTAGACCCTTGTACTTTAGTACCAGGGAAGTTGAGCCAGGGAGACCACAAGTTACAGGCCAGCCTGGGCTACACAGTGAGAGCCTGTCTCAGACATAAAAAGAAAATTCTTAGGAGATGAGGACAGGTCAGGTGAGAGTGAAGAACTGGGTGCAGATGTGATCCTGTCGGCCCAGAAGGCCTTTAGCTGGGATGAACTCCAGGGGCACTGACTCAGGTGCCTTCTTCTTCAGGTCCTGCTCAAAGATCTGCAAAGGACAGACAATGGGTGGCATTGGGCTGGATGCAGTAATCCCCATGGCCTGCACCCCAACAGTCCTGCACACGGCCCTCACCTCATAAGCAGTAAGTTCCAGGAGTGGCGCAATGCTGACCTCGGGGACAGATAGCACCTGGCTGATGACCCCGGCAGCTCTGGACACCTCAGGATGGTAGTGCTGTTGAAGAGTCTAGGAGCAAGATAAAGTGATGTCAGAAACCTCATGCCATAGCAGCAGGGCCTTAGAATGGAGCTTGAAGCCGCGAGCCAGTGTGGGGTCACCAGCAACTGAGTATCTGAGCATACCCTGGCATGGTGCCCTATGTGACCAAGATCTCTAGGGGCTGCTGGAGATGTGTCAGTGGAGACTCAAATGCCTTCTAGAAGCTGGACAGGCAGATGACTCACCTGCAGCTCCCACAAGCAGCTCTCCAAGGCATGGCTCCTGGCTGGGTCCTTCTCTATTGGGTCATATGGATCAGCATCTAGCTCTACAAACAGGATCAAGATTCCATTTACCACCTGGCCTTTTGGACCACATGAGCCAGGGTATGCCACGATGCCCAGCTACTCATGCTCACCAATGCCCTCTGGACGATGAACCATAACTCGGCAGGCAGGATGTCTACGTAACAGGTTGCAGATAAAGGGCAGGACCATAAGAAGGGCCTCAGGAGGTGCTGTTAGGGCCAGCCGGGCCAGGCGTTTGGCAAAAGCAGCCACCAGGTAGGCAGGGAGGTGGCTGGGAGGGAAACAGGTATGAGAAAATAGGTCCCCAAACATCCTTCCACTGCCTCCCTAACCAGAACTATAGCCCCCACAGACCATGGAGCTGGATCCCCAACACTCACGAGGAGGAAAGGAAGAGATCAGCCAAGTGAAAGAACCGGGCTCGGTACTTGACGTGAAAGATGGATGGATCCAGGAGGCCATATAGCTTTTGATAGAAATCAGGGTATTCCCTGAGGGAGGGACCAGAGAGAATACAGAAGGTGAACTGGTTAAAGGGACAGAGCCCCCCAGGTAACGAAGGCTCCTCCTCTTGCACTTCTTTTGCATTAACCTCCCAGGTGAGCAACAAAAGCCTTTGAGAGGAAACTAGAGAGAAGACCAGTGTGGTCCTATTTGGCACTCACAGGTTATGCTTATGGATTAGGATGAAAAGCCCGTTCAAGGCCAGGAGGCTGATGGCACCACCTGCAGAAACACAGGAAGACATGAGGCCTTGCTCACCCTAGGCCTGAGTAGGTAAGGGAGGAGTGGGCATAGATGCAGGGGACCAGCCTATAGAGTGACTGACTACCTACAGTCACATGCAGGAAGGTCGTGGGAGATTAGCTCACATCTGTCAGGTAGGAGATGGCAGCTGGGCCCATGCACAGTGAGTGAGTGCTCCTTGCCGAATAACCTAAGTGGAAGTCCTACTCACCCACATCACAAGCACTTGTGAGAAAGTCAATCATTAGGGTGGGCTGAGCCAGGTGGGGCAGGATGGAGTCATGCATTGCCACTAGTACCTTCTTGTAGAGGCTGAGGGGCAGCTGTAGAGATCATGGCAGTCATGGAGCTACTGCCCTTGCCCCCACTGCCCACAATAAAACCAGGGACTTCACCCACCAGACCCTACCTTATGTTTAAGGAACCCAAGCCACATCTCCTGGAAAGCTTTTCTGTGTTCCTGCAACGGGACCAGGCAATATGTGTATTCTGATAAACCCCAGCCCCACCTTGCCAACACCCACCCACCTGGTCCTTCTGCAGTCAACTATGGGCCTTTGACCCTGAAAGACCCAGGCCAGTCTGCGATGCCAAGTCTCAGAACAAGGAAGGACAAAGAACAGAGGGGCACAGGACTCAGGTCTGAAACTGGTTATAGTGACACATAAAAGTGGCATCACTTGAGACAGTGGAGTACATGCTATTGCCTATAACTGCCCAGAGAGGAGGCCATGCCAAGGAAGGTCTTCAGTCTCTGAAAGCATCTCACCTTCAAGTGAATGACCTTCCACTTGTCTGATGTCTCTGAAATCACAGCAGAAAGGGGAAGACAGTGGCTAGCCAGGCTGAGAGGCCTGGCTCTCTCCAGGAGCCCTCCTACCAGGGTCAGGCTCCAGTGGGCCTTAACCTGCCCAGAACTCACGTGTGTGCTTCACATAGAACTTGGTGAGGTCATGCTCTTGGAGGGGCAGGTTCACAGCAGACAGCAACATGAAGGCATTGTTCCAGAAGGTGGGTGACACCTGCAGAAAGCCTAGCCTGAGCAGATGTCCAGGCTGCTGTCATCTACTTGCCTCCCTGAGGCACTAGGGCATAGGATGGTGATGGAACCCAGCTTCTTACCTCAGATTGCTGACTAGTGGCTTGGGTCACAGTGCTTGTGGCCGCCTGCATTGTGTGGTACCGGATATCATCATATTCCAAGTATTCGCAGAACTGGGAGATAAGCAGGCTATGGTCATCCTCAGGTGTGAGCAGGCCTCCTACCACTGCCTGGGGAGAAAGGTTGAATGACTCTCTTCCACAAAATGGTCTGAGCAAGGTCAAGAAGGATGTCACCAACCATCAAGCTCCACATCACCAGGCTGTCTGCCATTTCCTCTCCAATTCACAAGACAGAATATTCATTTCTATTTCAATAAGTTTGCCTGGAGATCAGAGAGTAAAACACTCCCAATGGTCAGTCTTACAGACTAGATAGTGGTGATACACACCTTTAATCCCAGTAGCTACACTAGTTTGCCATACAAACTGGGCGGTAGTAGTGTACACCTTTAATTCCAGCACTAGAGAGGAATATAGGAGGCAAGGAGACAGCTCTCAGTCTCATTGTAAGGATTCCTGGAGGCAGCATCACCATTTCAAACTGAGGTAGAGGTAAGAGTCAGTGGCTGGCTATTTTATTTTTATGAACTTCAGGCTAAATGCCAATATCTGTCTCTGGGTTTTTATTAATTGTGCTACAACAGAGACCTGTGAGCAGTAAGCCTTGCTTAGTTCCCAGGTCAAAGCAAGACAGGAACATAATATGCCCCAGCTATCTGTTCAGGAAGCTAACTCACGAAACCATCTTAGGCTTAGCCACCACAGTCTTCCAGATCCCACTAAGGCCTTACCCTGAAGAGTGTGCGGGGGAAGAGGTAGTGACTTTCCCACTGGGGCTTCTCCAGGGGTTTCGCTCCTTCCAGCTGCACAAATGTCATGAGTGTCTTGAGGGCCAGCTCCTGGGAAGCAGAGGAAGAGTAACCATGATGTCCCCATCTAGATGGCCTCCCAGAGTTCACCTAGCCTCAGGGTCGCTCCCAGCCAGGCTTTGGCCTGGGCCAAGAAGTAGGAGAGAAAGGAGACCACATCTTACCTTGCTCCGTGTTATATGTATGTGATGATGGTGACAGTGACATGCTGTTGTTGACTTGGGACAGAACTTATAACAGAATTTGGCCTAAGGCATGTACACAAGCTGGGCTTGCAGCGTAAGCCACCTAACTGCTCTGTCATCAAGCAATTTTGGAGATACCACACCAAACATGACAATATTCAAAGCAGATATGGTGCCCAGAACTAGGTTTACAGACACCATAACTTCAGAGTCAGATAAATCATACCACACAGTGAAACAGTTGTGTGGAAGACAAATAGCAGTGAAGACATGTAACTTCTCTTAAACAGGGAGAGAGATGTTCACAAAAGCAGCCCCTACCTATGTTTTAGAGAAGCTGGGCCAAGGACTTCAAGACTCACCTTGACCTGGAAAGAGGGATGGGTCAGGAGCTCCTCCAGGCGATTACAGCAGCTGTGATAGCGGTGTCTCATCCAAACTTTGTATTTCTGTGTGGCTCCCTGGGATCCTGAGAACAGAGGAGAGCTAACTCCCACTGATGTTTGTATGCCAAGCCAGACCAAAGTCCTAAACCCAGTCCCGCCTTCCCAATGTCTCCCATCTTCAGTTGTGAACCTGTACCCAGACCAAGCCTTGGAAAAGACAATTTCTGAGCTCTCCAAACTGGGACTAGATATTGAAACACAGTTCTCACTTTTGCCTCAGGATTTGATCTCCTAAACACTAGGGCAGTGACAACACCAAACTTTGGAAGTGGCACAATTAAAACCTTGAGGAAAAAAGTTGCTAAGTATACGAGTTCGTGTAGGCCTGGCAAGTACACGGATCTCACTTTCTGAGCCACAATGGACTGAGTCCTTCTACACCGTATAGTATATGACAGGGCCCTTATTTGGGGTGTTTCTCCTGGTGTTATTTAATTAGGCGGGTCCCACTGGGGCGGCCTGGCGGACAGTACCCCAGCCCCTCCAGGTCACTTACCTGCCAGGACCGTGTCCTCGCGTGGCAGCGAGCCCACGAAGAGTTCTTCCCGCTCCAGCAAAGTACCGAAGAGTCGGCTGCATGTGCGCACTCCTTCCTGGATATCCTCAGGGTCCTCGGACTGAGGCAGGAGGTCAGAGTGATGCTGGGCCCAGTTGTGACTCCCGTTTGTCGCCCCAGGGCCGCCCCCGCCGCCCGCGCGGCTCACCTGAAGTACAGCCAGGATGTCAAACACTGCGTTGGCCTGGCCACGGCTCGTAAGCAGCGCCTGTAGTAGACGGCCAAGCTCCCCACGGGAGCCCGCCGAAGCCAGGTGACTATCCATGCTGCCACTAGGGACTACCGGAAACGGATGTCTACGCCGAGTTGTGTCGCGTCTGTGACGTCTACTAGGGCTCGATCTGGTCGCGTCATCAGGGAGCGCCGAGGAGGAGCGACGGCGTGCGGCGACTATGGCACTATTCCACGTAGCGCGGTACGCAGGCCCGGAGGCTTCCAGGCTGCGGGATGCAGAGGTAGAAGCGGGTAGCCGGGCGCGAGTGCTGCTCGAGCGGCTGCAGAACCGAGCCCGTGAGCGGCAGCAGCAGGAACCGAAACCTGAACCCGCCGGGGAGGCCGAGGAAGCGGCAGGCAGGCGGCGTCGACGGCCCCGGCGGCGGCATGGCGGCTCTGTGGCTCAGTGCCCAGAGGCTCCTAGGGCGAAGCGGCAGAAAGCGGACTACAGTGTGGATGCAGGTGGGCCGTGTGGCCGAGATGTGGACGGGGTTGTGGAGGCTTCTTCCTGGGTGCGCTGCGGGGTTGATATCCCCTCTGTTGTTGTGTCGCGCAGGGAGAGGCGAAGAGTCGCCTGGAGAGCTCAACACCGACTTAGAGGACTCAGTTGAGAAGCCCCCAGAGGAGGCCCCGAGACTTCCGGCTCCAGGGCCTGTGCTGGGGGACTTTGCAAGAAGGAAGACACCGAAGGTGAGTGAGTCTGGCCGTCCGCCCGCTACTCTTCAGCCTTATCGGGGCGGGGGTGGGTGTGTTGTTTGTTTGTGGGTTTTGTTTTTGCCCTTACGTGACCCTAACTATAGAATGGCGGGAGGCTTATAGACGTGAAAGACCAATTGGACCCTGGTGTGCCTGGCGGCCCCCGCAGAAACATTTCTGGCTGAAATGAGGCAATTGCTGGTCTGGGTGTCTTGTCCAAAGACTGCAAGAATGGGTGGTGGTGAAGGGTTAAGGAGAGACTAAGTCAGCTCTTGCATCAGAGTTGAATGCTCCATGTGAGTGCTGCTCCCCTTCTTAGGCCCTTGCTGGCCCTAAAATGAGAGTCAGGGTGACTTGAGGAAACCTGCCCTGCTAATATGTTCTTCATCCTGCTAATGTTGTCCTCGTTTTCCAGCACTTACTCTCCCTAGATGCCTCTATAGAAGCTGCTGTTAGGTTCTCTTCTGTAGTTCCTAGTTTCTGATGACTGGTGTTGCTCCATGAGCCTGAAGGGCTCTGCAGAACTCCTGTGGTTTTTTACTCTTTTAGGTCCAACCTTTCCTGCCGGCATGGCTGGCAAAGCCAAGCTGTGTCAAGAAGAGCGTCACTGAGGATCTTACTCCTATCGAAGACATCCATGAGGTTCACCCTGACTTGCAGAAGCAACTGAGGGCTAATGGCATCTCTTCCTACTTTCCAGGTCCTTCAGCCCTTGGCAGATGATGGGGTAAACTCCCGGAGGCAGCCTTCTCTGGGCTGTCAGGGCTCCAGTGTAAGGGCTGTGGTTTAGGGGTCCCTACTTCACACTGGATCAGTGAGCTTCTGCATCCTTGGGCTCAGGTTCCTGATGATTATCTTAGGTTTTATCCAGTCCAGGTGCCATCTTTGGCCAGATCTCCTGGGTGACATGATATATCCTAGCATATAATTCACCTGTTCCTTTTCTTCCTTCGTTACAGTCCAGGCAGCTGTGATTCCTGCCCTCTTGGAGAGTGCAGATAGTGGGTTTCTAGTAGGCAGAGGTGGTTACCAACCTAGTGACCTCTGTGTGTCTGCCCCAACGGGCAGTGGGAAAACACTGGCCTTTGTTGTCCCTGTGGTACAAGTGAGTATCTGAGTATACATTTCTAGCTGGAGCACAGCAGGGAGGGGTCCTGGTGGCACAGATGATCTCTGTCCCTACAGGCCCTGATGCATCGAGTAGTCTGCCACATCCGTGCACTGGTTGTGCTTCCTACTAAGGAGCTGGCCCAACAGGTATGCCAACTCTGTATCCAGAAGTCTGTATTCCCAGCGTTAGTTGCCCTTGACCACCTGTGTTAAACTCAAGAGTCTTTGTCATAGCAGGGGCCACTGTCTATTTTAGACCAGTGACAGACTCCTTTTGCAGGTGAGCAAAGTATTCAACATCTACACAGACACCACACCTCTGCGGGTTGCTTTGGTGACTGGACAGAAGTCACTGGCCAAGGAGCAGGAGAGCCTTGTCCAGAAGACGTAGGTGTGCCAGGTAGTGGGTTCTGCAGGAGGTCGTTCCCCAGCCCAGCTGGTGTCCTTTGATTAGAGTGGTGTTAGTGCTTTACATGTGAGACTTTGCTATTAGATGGCCCTTTGAGTCTTTCTGGTTTGTAGTGTAGATGGTTACCGATGCCTGGCCGATATTGTGGTGGCCACACCTGGCCGCCTGGTGGACCACATTGACCAGACCCCAGGATTCAGCCTCCAGCAGCTCCGCTTCCTGGTAGGCCACCTTCTGAACACCTGGGTCCCTGAGCTGGGGTGATGTCACTGGGGAGTCTTCAGTTGACCCTTGGTTCCTGTCTGCTGTAGATAATTGATGAGGCTGACCGGATGATAGACAGCATGCACCAGTCCTGGCTGCCCCGGGTGGTGGCAGCAGCCTTCTACAATGCAGGCCCCTCAGGCTCCTGTGCCCTACTCCAGAGGACACAGCCCCAGGCTGTGACTGCTGCCAGGTATCCTGCTGCTCCCTTTCTCAGCTCCCCTTGCTGGCCCTAAAATAGCAGTCAGAGTGGCTTGAGGAATCCTGTCCTGCTAACACGCCCTTGGTTTTCCAGCACCTGCTCTCCCCAGATGCCTCTACAGAAGTTACTGTTCTCAGCCACACTGACCCAGAACCCTGAGAAGCTGCAGCGGCTTGGCCTCTACCAGCCAAGGCTTTTTTCCACGAGGCTGGGACAGAGTGGCCCTAAAGACACAGTTGAGATGGATGGAAACTTGGGGGGGAAGTACACCTTCCCGGTGGGGCTTACGGTAAGCAAGTAGGGCATATGGGGCAAGTTGGTGCCTAGGCCCAGGGCATCTGGCTAGCACCTGCTATCCATTTCCCACAGCACCACTATGTACCTTGTAAACTCAGCTTGAAGCCACTTATTGTCTTACACCTGGTCCTTGGGATGAACTTCTCAAGGGCCCTTTGCTTCACTAACTCTCGAGAGAATTCCCACAGGTAAGCTGAACCAAAGCGGGGTATAGCTAATACAGACTAGACCCTGGCACCACCTGGCTTCTATTTCTTCCCCACCCAGGCTCTTCCTGTTAACACAAGCTTTTGGGGGTGTGAGTGTGGCTGAATTCTCCTCCCGCTATGGACCTGGCCAAAGGAAAAAAATCTTGAAGCAGTTTGAACAGGGAAAGATCCAGCTGTGAGTACATGGAAAACAGACAGGACCTAACTGTGTAGTGGTGGCGTGTTACTGGGCCCTTCTAGTTCCTGGGTTAGCTGGCTCCCAAGAGAGGCTTGGAACTAACCCTTGGCAGAGTGGGTACACATGTGACTGCTGTTTCTGGCCCTCTGAGCCCCTGTACCCATGTCTCCTCAGCCTTATCAGCACAGATGCTACTGCTCGAGGCATTGATGTGCGGGGTGTGGAGCTGGTGATCAACTATGATGCCCCCCAGTACCTGCGAACTTATGTGCATAGGTAAAGTCTAGTCAGCAGTGGCCATTTGAGGGGCTTAGGAGCTCTTTGCCATTGTATGTGGGATCTTGCATCGTGGTTTGTGTGCTGTGTGGCCAAGAGATTAGGTCCGATTAGGTCTCCAGGATTAGGGCCAGAAAACACTTATGCTTGGTTTCAGGGTTGGGAGAACAGCCCGAGCTGGAAAAACAGGCCAGGCCTTCACACTTCTCCTCAAAGTGCAGGTAAGACCATGTAGTTCCCAGCAGATGTCATGGGTAGATGCATGCTACTGCAAATGGCATTTGTTTCCACCCTGTCCATAAAACCCCTTCCCTTTAGGAAAGGAAGTTCCTCCAGATGGTATCAGAAGCTGGGGTGCCTAAGGTGGCACACCATGAGATCCCCAAGGAGCTCCTGCAGCCCCTGGTCCCTCATTACGAAATGGCCTTGTCTCAGCTGGAGAAGATTGTCAAGGTGAGTGCTTTCGGACCCAGGTGGGGTTTTGCAAATCCAGCAAAAAGAGGTGAGCAGGAAGCAGCCTCATGCCATGGGACATGCCTCCTGAGCACAGCACCTGTTGTGTTCCAGTTGTAGGGCAAGGGCTCTGCAGACAGCAGGTAAAGATGAGCTCCCTTTTCTCCACAGGAAGAGCAAAAGTTGAAGACAGCCTAGATGGGAGCAAAAGCCCAGGGAGAACATCCTGCCTCAGTGAATGTTGTGTTTAAGCAAAAGATATGGTTCCTGGGGGTTCCAATAGAAACAACCCTTACCTGCAAGCACCATGGTCATCTTGGGCTAGGCAGCCTAGGTGGTGACTTGATCCTGAAAAGTAATGGCCCTTGGTTTGTGCCGCTGGGGGTTCAACTGTCTTTGGAAATATGCTCAGGTAAAGCTGAAGGATGCCTTCAGGAATGTGATGAAAAACTATGGTCAGCCTTATGGTGACAGCAGATTAAAGTGCTCCTAGCATTATCATTTCATGTCTACAGAGAGACTATGGTGAGCCTGTCCCAGACAAGTCACTGAAGTCCAGGAATAGGTTAGTTTAAGATGTTTCCATGGCTACTAGCCTTCAAGATGTCCCCACATAAGCTTGAAGTAAATTATGGGAGAGTGCTTGCCTGAACATAGTCAAGGAGACTGTGGTTTTTTTGTTTTAATTAAAAACAATTAAATTGTTTTAATTTTTTGTGAAAAATTAAAAAAATAAAGAAAAATCTATAGTAACTAAGATAAACTTTTCATTTATGTTTTAAAAAAAATGGGTAACTTGCACCCATGCCAATTCCCTGATAGCTTCAACACACTAATACCCCTCTAACTCAGGACACCTAGGCTAGCTCAAGAAAGCAACACAGCCACCAGCACCATCCTCAGGCCCTTGCTGACTCTAGGATTTTGCTCGTGATATTAATTCAGAATCTGCTATACAGCTAGTCTGAGAGTCAGACTTCCGTTTTATTGTTGACATTACTAATGCTTTGAATATCTTATAGAATGAAATGAAACTCTCCTTCACTCACCTCACCCACCTAACTCCAAAGTTTTTTGTTATTCTTTTTAAACCTACTGAATTGATTTTATTGTTTATCTTTGAGTATAGTGCCTACAAGGGTTCACAGGACAAAGAAAACTGACTCTTCCAGCAGCAATGAAATGCCAACAGTTCTTCCTCAGCTGCTGGTGGGGCTGTGCATGGTGTCAAAACTGCTGAGTTCATATGTCCTATTCTGTTGTGTCTGGAAAACAGCTTTAAGTTACGCACCACCTCTGGCTTTTTTTTTTTTTTTTTGTATTATGTATACAACGTTCTGCCTCCATGTATGCCTGTATTCAGAAGAGGTTACCAGATCTCACTATAAATGAATATGAAACACAATATGGTTGCTGGGAATAGAACTCAGGACCTCTGGAAGAGCAGCCAGTGCTCTTAATCTCTGAGCCCACCTCTGGCTCTTAACTTTTCTCTGCACCCTCTTCCTTGAAGGTCTCTGAGCCTTGGAGAGAAGTATGGAATGTCCCCTTTAGGGCCCAACACTCCACACAGTCTCTTACTTTGTACCAGTTGAGCAGCTGCCATCTAGTGCAGTCAGCTTTTATGATGAGAGCTGAGAGGTACACTTAATCTATGGGTATGGGAATATCATCAAAAGTCATTTTAACAGTATGCTCATTAACAGAATAATAGCATTTGTTTTTCGAGCCCATGATCTATCTAGCCACAGGTTCTTGGCCCCATTAACAGTACCTAATATGGGTTCTATCACATGGGGCAGGCCTTTGATCCAATCAGAAAGTGGGTGAAAGGCTAGAGAAGATTAGTAATTGAGCATTTTCTGTGTTGTAGAGGTTTGGTTCCTAGTACCCACATGATAGTTGCCTGCAATTCCAGTTAAAGAAGCTCTCCAAGGGCACCAGGCACACAAATGGCACACAGACAGAAGGGGGGGTGTGTGTCATTTTTAAGAAAACAGTTGGTGCCTGGCCTGGGGGAACACACCTTTAATCCCAGCATGTGGGAAGCTGGACCAAGGGGATCTCTGAGTTCAAGGCCAGCCTGGTCTACAGAGCCAAGTTCCAGGATAGCCAGGGCTACATAGAGAAGCATGTCCTTTTTTAAAACAGTTGCCACCACTATCACACTACCAGTGAGCCCATCTTGTCAGACTAGTCATTATGCTAACAGGATTCCAATAGGGAAGCAGCATCAAGTTTCAAGCATCAAGCATGAGTATCAGCTTTAAATATGTGGCATCTTGTTCAGCAGTAAAGTCTTATGTCAAGTTCTGTTCTGAAGGGTAACCAAGAACACTGGCAATAGCCTGCAGTGTTTGGGAGTCCTAAAAAGGGGAACCCATTCCTGGTTCAGGGGTTATTTGCTAGCATGTGTTACCTAGTTGGGATTTTGAGCTTCTCCCCCCCTACCCCAACATAGAGTAACTTCATTTAAACTAGTATGTATATATTAGAATGTGTCTATAGGTTTCCAATATAGCTTTTTCAAAAGTATTATTGGTGGCAAAGTTAATACATCTTGAAGTTACTTAAGACTGCTATCCTACTGTGTGTCAAACTGTTTAACTGTAACCTTAGGTACTCTTAGGTACTACTCTTCATGCCCAGACCCAGATAATGCACATGCATCATTTTTTTTTTTAAGTAGCAAATAAAGACTTGGAAGCAACTTCCTAAAATCTACCGTAAAGATTGGTTGGTTGATAAATAATTATGTTTGTTATCTGGGTCAGTTGGGCTTGACTGGACCCAGTGACTTTTCCCTTGTAAAACTCAGTTAAAGATTTCTGTAAAGCATTCACCGTGGGATTCTGTCTTTATTGCTGTCAATAAAGACTTTGTGAGCTCCATACAATGCTGAGTAGCAGCAGGTAGGCAAGCTGAATGGGTGTGGGGTCAGCCTTAGAGTTGTGTAGTGGGTAGGGATAAGCAGGAAAGTGAGTCCTTTTTCCCCATTCCGCCTCTGTGAAAGCTCCTGGCTAACTTTATACCCCCCTTGCCTCTCTGCTGGGGATTAAGGGTGTGCACCACTACACCTTGCATGAGGTCCAGCCATTTTTATGGGCAGTGTCAGAAATGATCACATCTACTGTCTTGATCAAGATCGGCACTCGACTGTCACCTGTTGGATCTGTACAAGATCAGGCATCTAGTGAAGGTGGTGGACACCATGGGACCAGCCAGGGAGGGTCACCTGGGATCTGCTTGTGTGAGGCTGGGTATGAACCGAACCCCCAAGGCCTTTCAGAAAGGAAGAGGTGTGAACTTTTGCATGACAGTTCTAAGTAGAAATCAAAACATTATTTTTCTGGTGTTTTTCTACTTACTTCCTAGTGCCTGAAGAGGGGTTCAACTTGCAGCCCTCTTGGCACTCTGAAGTCCTAAAGCAGATACAGCACCTACATTGCTTTGTTTTCTAACCAACACATCCTTAGTCCAAACACTGGTCATGAAAGACAAAACAAGGATGTAGAAAGGTCACTTTTATTAGCCTCTGCTTGTAGGACATCAAAATCCTATTCAAATACAAATGTTTGTGTTTACAAAGTATTTACAATTTCAGTCCTGTTTCTTACATTTTTTTTTTTTTAAAAAAAGAAAACAACAGCTATCTGGTTGAAAAATGAATGAAAGTAACTGCCAAAAATGAAGACCCTGCCTCTTGCTCCCACCAACCACCTGGCTTGGGCACACTGAAGTATGCTGCCACAACAGTGGGAAGGATGGAGAAAGGTGAGTGCAACATTGACCAAGGACCCCACTGAGCTCAGTTCTGCCTGAGGACTATGGGGAATGGGAATAGGAATTGCTTCTGGGAGCCAGGTACCCAGGAACCTCCCGGGGATATTCTTCCCCCAACACAGCACACACTAAGCCAAAACGATGGGTTTTTGCTAGTAGGACAGGTTTGTGGTTCAGAAAATATTAAACCTCTTCTGGTTTTTAAACACCTAACTGCTACTTTTATCCCAAGTTTCACGTTATGAGCTCAAAAGTGAGTTCTACGTGGGCTTCAGGATGTACTGTCATATTCCTGCCCACACAGTACACAAAAAGTAGAATGGACATGACAGGGAAGAATACTCAAACAATACAACTCCTGTCTTCAAGGCTGCAGTGCTGACAGCATAGACCTCAGAGACTTAACTTCCAGGCTTCAGCACTAAGGCACAGTCAGCCTGTTATGCCCAAGAATGCCAAACAAGTCACTTTACAGTGGTAAGAAGAGTGAACTTAGGACTGAACTTCATTCAACACTTTCTCCTTCAATTGTAGGCCTGTTACTGTAACAGCTGTTTAAAATCCATGAAGAACTGCTGGGGTGGCACAACAACAATGCCTTCCAGACTAGACCAGGACAATAAGGAAACCTGGGTTTCCTTATTGAAACCAGGCTTATTGGCACCAGGCTGCCCTATACATGTAACCCACACTAGCTTGTCACAAGAATACTGTAAAGGATCTCAGTACAGTGTGTATAAACACAAACTTGGCTATACAGAGATGGTGTCAGTCCCAGAGCCTCATTCAAAGGAAAGCCACTGCAAGATGGGTGCTCATAATGCAAGCTAGGACCTCACGGGCATATTGAGAAAGGTAAGAGAAGACCAGAGTGGAGGCTCTAGAAAAGGGGTGAGGTGGAGGCATCTAATGGTCTGCTCTTATCTCCTACATCTCCCTGAACATTCAATGGTACCAAAGACCATGTCTGAGCTGGAGCCTGCTATAGGACATGCTGCCCCTACCACATATACTGAGTAGTGTACACTACAGAAGAAACTAAAGAGCTTTTCAAAAGACTGATGTGGACATTGCCCCCACAGTGAAACCATCAAAGACTGCAACTGTCGCTTTTTCAGCTAGTCACACAGAAGAAAGTCAAATCACTTTGGCCAACCTAGGTAGCAGCAGATCCCAGAGTCCAAAAACAGTAGCTCATTCTGCTAAGACAGCCTTGCCATAGTACCATCCAGTTTCCTTCCTATTGGCATGGAGGCTTGGTGGGTGTCTTCAGCCTCACAGCAGGGACTCGCATCTGTAACTTGGGCTGCTGGCTTGGGCTGTCAGAGCTGGCTGGAAGCTGTGCTGGGGTTGGACCACCAGGGGTCTGCAGTGAGGCCGAGGCTGTAGTTACCACCTGCTGCTGAATGAGCTTCTGCTGCACCACTTGGGCTGTGGCAGTCACCGTTGGGATCATCTGTACCTGTTGCCCTGCTGCTGTTGCCTGTGTGAGTGTCACTGTCTGTGGAGAAGCCTGAGCCAAGATGAGATCACAGGTCACTGGAGAACAGCCCTGGCAATGCTGTCCCTTTAACAGAGAACTATCACATACACCTAGTCACCTCAGCAAAACAGCAAAGGATGTAGACCAATATAAGGGTTAGTTGATTTTTTTTTTTTAAGTTCATGGGCAGCTTAAAGTGAAAAAAATAATGTCACCACTTAATGAAATACTGAACTGAAAGTAAAAACAAACCAGAGGGTTCTGGTTCAGAAAGGGATGTTTTCACTTGCCAGCTTGTCTCCCAGAAGCTGTGATCCTGTCTTGTGGAACATTAGAAAGGTACCTGCTGAGAGCAGGTTGGGGCACAGGTCTGGTCCTTCCTTGGAAATTCCCCCTCGTCAGTAGGTCATTTTTCCCGAAAGTTCATGTTTTTGTGTTTATTGTGAAAACCAAAAGTAATTCTCTAATCACTAGTATTCTGTTTCTGAAACACATTTGCCCCCCAGCACCCTCCAGGTTTCTGTGCACTCTACCTGTTGAGAAGCTGATGCAACCTGCTGGATGCTGGCCACAGGTGTTTGTTGCTGCACAACTTGAGGAAGTTTTGCAACCTTTGACAAAACAAGGCAAGCATAGGATTCAAAATATATGCACAAATATCTTTCTCTGCTTTTAAGCAAACAAATAATGGCAGGTAACATGAAGAAACAATCTCAAGTATGCCCACCAGGATCCTAGGAGGTTAAAGAGCAACTGACTCACTTTCAGAAGCAATCCATTTAATAACTCAAGATTCTAGGTTCACATTTTAACTTTTTCTTGGGATTAATTATCTGAGTTCTTAGTGACACTGGATAAAGGTTTTGTATAGAGACAAGTTCAGTGGGCCAGGTCTTACCAAGACAGACACCAAGACTTCTTAGTGGTTTCATCCATCATAACTGAAATCTCACATTCTATAAAGCAAAACTTTCTACCCTGTGTTCACGTCCTGCAGGTATCTCTTGCTGTTGTCAAAACTGAACAATGCTGAAGCTGTAGCTCAGTAATGAAACATATGCAGCATGCATGTAGCCCTAGGTTGAATTCTCAGAATCACGAAAGCTACAAAACTTCCACATACACTGTGGTGTGTGATAGTCCACACCAGACTACCTGAGGAGAAGGATGGCGAGTTTGAGGTCAGCCTGGGCAAGGCCAGCCTAAGCAATAATGAAACTCTTATCAAGCTAGCTGACTATTCTTTAGTCAGACTTCTGTAACCTCAGGCCTGCACAAAGGAAACCCCAAAGCCAGTGGAAGCACGGATCATAAGTATGGAATTTGAGAGTGTGGGAGCACTTGCACAAGTTAATAATTTAAAAAATTTTAACAGCTCAAGCCAGAAGATAGAAGTGTAAACACAGGGGAAGTTGACAAAATTCTACCCCAACCAAGAAGCTATTTGCTGGGAAAGAGAAAATCCGGGTTCTTCAATGCAATGTCATGGGTATAATAAACACACTCCAGGACAGACCCAATGCCCAGAAATAGTTGGCCAAATGGATTCCATGTTTTTTAGTATGCTTTTTGAGAGACAGAACATATGAATGAAGTAGGCTTTCTGTCTAGGGCTCTGGGAGGAGTTGTGACAGGGGAAAGAATATGATCAAAATATATTCCATTAAGAAATTTTCATTAAAGTATTATGCATTGAAAATACAAAACGATATAAACATAGCTTCTGTGAGTTAAGTACCGCAGAGGCTTGGTTATAGTTAAGAGAACAAGATTGTGTACAAAATTACCATTATCTACAGAAACATTTGTATTTTATTTTCTTTGGTTTTTGGAGACAAGGTCTCTCTGTGTGGCCCTGGCTGTCTTGGAACAAACTGTAAACCAGAGCAGCCTTGAATTTAGAGATTCATCTGCCTCCTGAGTGCTGGGGTTAATAGTGTGCACCACCACGCCCAGCCCATATTTAAATTATTGTGGAGCAGCACTTAAAATCAGTGTTTACCTAAAGAATAAAGTCTGTTTTGAGAATACAGACTGTCTGCAAACAGCAGAGCTGCAGCACTGGCTCAGCAACTGAGAGTTCATACGGAGGACCTAGCTTTCATTCCCATGCCTACATGGCCGCTCATATCTGCTAGCTGCTTGGAAGGCTGAGACAGGAAGATCACAAGTTCATGGTCTACCTGGGCTACAAAAGGAGTTCTAAATTGTCTACCAACTTAGCGAAACTGTTTCTAAATTAAAATTTTTTTACAAGGCCGGAGATATGGCTCAACAGCAGGGCATACTTGCATAAGGTTCTGGGTTTAATACCCAATACCACAATAAATACATCTAACATAATTTATAAGGCCCTTTAGGTATACATAACCAAAGATGTATTCTCCTGGTGACTTAGAAGCTAAGATCATAGACTACCAACTCTTTTAATACTGAATCCATGCAGTTTTGGACTCCAAAATCATCAGGTACAGAGAGTCAAAAACAGTCAAGACAGTCCTAAAGGACAAAGCAGAAGAACATGCAAGGCAGATACCCAAGTGGCACAATCATTAAACAGGGCATGATGGAACGCACAGGAAGAATCCCCAGGATAGTGGAGGTAGGGTGGACATTTTTCAATAAGCAGCCTTGAAAATAAGTAACAGGCATTCACATACACAGATTTCATCAAGGCCCTCTTTGGATTAAATAGAGAAAGCAAAATCATGTAGCCACAACTTCTGGGGTGGATTTCTTTTTGTTTCATATATGTGTATATGTCTGTGCATATTGAGTGCAGGTACTATAGAGGCAAGAAACAAGGGACTGGGTCTCCTAAGCTGGAGTAACACAGAGACAGCGTTTCTCTGTGTAGCTTTGGAGCCTTTTCTAGTCCAGAGCCTTTCCAACTCTGTAGTGCAGGCTGGCCTCAAACTCCCAGAGATTCAATTGTCCCTGCCTCCCCAGTGCTGGGATTACAGGCATGCACCGCCTGGCTCCAAGAGAGACTTTAGTCAGAAAGAGACTGGATACTCTAGTAGCTTGTCTAAAGACACCATTAAGTGAGAAGAAACACACAAATGTCACCACAGCAACTTGTGTCTAGACTGAAAACTAGCCTGGCAGACAACTTGACAGGTATATCAGAGGAGACTTGAAGGTCGATAAACCAGGAAAAGATGAAATCTCATCAATTACCCAAAACACAAGCTAATACAAGTATATCTGTGACAATAGTGGCCAGGACTTAGGGACCATCGGTGAGCATGCGCACAGTCAGTCTCTTTCTCTCTCTCTCTCTCTCTCTCACACACACACACACACTAACACATGAACACACAGAAGTAGTAAGTTGGTGTAGCAATAGCATAAGTCTGAGACCTCACTCATGAGACTCCCCTATGTTCTGGAAGGCTCCAGGCCTACTAACCAGAAAGGGCCTTGTAGAAAAGGTCAAGCACTGGTTAGCCACACTGGCTGGGTGCTGGTACTCTTCCACAGGCCCTACCATCTGCACTGAGTTGCACACAGCAGCATGCTTACCTGGATTTGTGTCTGCACCTGCTGAGTCCCAGCCAGTTTCTGGGCCTGGGAGATGGGTGTGGTCAGAAACTGGGTTTTAAGGGCTGGCTGGGCAGCATAGGTGACTTTCTGCTGTGGGCCCTGAGCAGTGATCTGTTGGGTGGTTAGCTGAAGAAAAGACACCAGAGGATCAGAGCCAGGTGAAGACCAGGTTCCCTATTTAAACCCTCAACAGATGCAAAGAGCCTTCATCATTTGGCCCCTTCACAACACCTTTTAGATAACAAGGTCAAGACCATCCCAAGATACTGGCATTGCTCTACCTTTCTGACATAGGGGTGGTACCATCAGTAAACATACTAAGTACAGAAGAAGGCAGTGTTCCCTGCCTTGAACTCACAGTCCCCATGAATTCCACATGAAGAGCCGTTCCTGCATTCTTAATCTTTTCTAGTCCCTTCCAGTCTGCTAAATCCATACCTGCATCCAGCTTGACACTACCCACCCTATCATCATCCCTTACATCTCAAAAAGAAAAACAAGGGACGCTGACCATACTAGCAACCCCACCCTTGTGAGGCTTGTAGCCCATTTACTCTGGACCCTCCTCCCCAGCTGCACTAAAGTAAAACCTCACACAAAGAACCCATACCTTCTGTTGGACGGCAGCCTGGCCCTGGGCAACTTGTGGCTGGATGGCCTTCTGCTGCTGGACTGCCTGTTGCTTGAGCTTCAGCAATTGTTGGACATGTACGGGTTGGGCCACGACAGTCTGCCCTATAAGAACACCTAGTCAGTTAGGTCCTGGCAAAGGTTCCCTGTTTATCCAGGTTCTGTTCAGAAAAGACTAAATCCTAGAATTGTACTAAGGCAAATTAAACAGTGTGGTGTTTTGCTTGTTTTTTTCTTTTGAGGCAGTTTCTCTGTGTAACCCTAGCTGTCTTTGAACTCAGATTTGCCTAACTCTGCCTCCCAAGTGCTGGGATTAAAGGTGTGCACCACCACTGCCAGTTTCTACTTCATAAATGACAAACATGGGAAATGTCATAATGTTAATGGTTAAACTGAGAGCCAAAACTTGGGATTTGGAAATCTAAGAGAATTTACACTAAGCCCTAGAACTAAATGTGTAAAGCAGGTGTTAAGACAGAGCAAAGCAGTGACCATGTGTACCGCATGGCCACCTGGGAAAGGCACACAGCAAGAAGAAGCTGCAGGAAGGTACCTGCTGTTTTTTGTGGCTGTCCAATTGCCACGCTGATCCCTGCAACGTTCATAGGCAGGGTCGTGACCCCCGGCGAGGAGACCACAGCTGCTGGGACAGATACCACTGGAGGCTTTGCCAAGGCCACCTGAGCAGGCTGGGGTGTCTGAGTTTGCATCTGTCCTTGTGCCTGAAGCTGAGAAGTAGGGACCCGGGTCTAAATGGTGAAAATAACAGGAGAATCCAGAGAAATTAAGACATTGTGTGTCCTTTTCTTTCCTACTTTTTTAAAAAATATTTTCTTGACCAGAGGCCAAGAGAATTACACAGATAGAGGAAAGGGGGCAATGACACTAAAAGAAAATCTCCCAGGACTTTTGCTTGTCCCTAACAGACACATGTGGACAGAATCTGTACAAGACTTTTGTGCTTGTCTGCCCCACTGCCATGTTCTGGTGTTCTTAAGATTCCAAACACTCATTTCTGCTCCTCATTCTGTGCCACTTACTCTCCCCCACATCACTCTTCCACCACACCCTTCTCTCCAAGATCACTGCCATAACCATCTATCTGAAAACACAATCAAGGCAACCCAATTCTACAATTTCCCACAAGCATTCTTCTCCCTAAATAACATTTTACAAAAGGCAAATGAAAACGAGTCAATTACCAAACACACATATAAATAAAAAGAAACCTAGAAAGGAAAAGCTACCCACAGTCCTAAAGTGCCCACAGACACGGGACTGAAACTGACATTCAGCCTGCTAAGCATCTGTTCTATCAGTGCAAAAATGCAACAGTAAAATGAGTCACTGTGTTTTGTTGCCTCTTCCCTTTATAACTGGCACTCTCCAAGTTGCCTGATGAAAGGTTAACCTTCATTGTCAACCTGACTGGATTTAGAACTGCCTAGGAGACAACTCTCTGGGAAGTCTGTAAGCAGGCTGTAGAGCAGAGGGGAAGACCCACCCTGAATGTGAACTGGGAGCCCAGACTGTACAGGCAAAAGGAGCAGCAAAGACTGACAAGCATTGGCACTTGCCTCTGCTTCCTGAGTGTAGAGGCAATGTCACCTGTCTCCTCTTTTTCACACTGCCACAACTTCCCGCCATGATAAACAAAAGTAACAAATCCAGTTGCTAACCTACCCTTTAGGTCCATTTAGTGAACATTTAGTCATTTGATCTCATTACCACTGACAAAATCTTTGTAAACAGCCCCACTATTTCTGTAGGAGACGAGTACTGTTGTATCAACTAGCATGTAAGGTTTGTGGCCTAATTACAATCTACTCTGCAACAGCCCATTAAGCTCCTGTCTACTAACTGTTACCACTCTCCTGACTCAGTTTGTAAACACAGTCACAACAGGCTTGGGTTTTTTGTTGTTGTTTGTTTGTTTTTTTAAATAAGTTACCCTCAGACTCCCTCTTTGGTGGAGGGGGCCTCTCACTAAGACCTATACACAGAGCAGAGCTCAAATACCTGGGACCCCAGTCCTAGCACAAGTTACAGTTGCCAAGTAAAGGATCTGAGCAGGTAATTAGCCCATGTGCCATAGTTCCTTCACTTGTTAAAGATAGCTCATAATACAAAACACCAGGAGACTGGTACAGAGCTCCTAGCAAAGCACTGGTTGGGCAAGCCTCCAACAGGTACTGGCTGTTGTGACACAGAAGACCCACAGCACATTGACCACAGTATGTGCATATCCTCAGACATCACTATCTTGCTATGTTCCTTCCTTCAAACCCTCAAAGGCTCCCCCTGCTGCCAAGTGGTCACTAGTGCCTGCAACACTAACTGTTCTGTGTTCTAGCCATACTGACATTGCCCCTACCCTTCCTCTGCAAAGAAGAGAACAGTCAGTAAGTTGTGCCTATCCCTCACTATTCACTTTCTGTTATCCCCAACCATTCAGTCCCTAAAAGCCTGATGACACTTTGCTGGTTCTATAAGTAGTGCTAGCACAGCTTGCCACAAGTCTAATATCTAATCATTCTCTGTAAGGACCAAATCTTCTGCTTCAAATCTAAGTCTGTCACAAGACCTAACATGATCCTGAGCAAGCAACAGAAACGTGGCTGAAATGCAGGTGTCTGCTGAGACGGCTCAGCAGGTTAAGGTGCTTGTTGTACAAGCCTAGAAATTGGAGTTTAATCTCTGTAACTCATGTAACAATGGAAGAAGACCACCAACTCTACAAAGTTGTTCAACCTCACTACACAGGCTATGGCATGTGCACTCCCTGCCACAACTTAAAAAACAAACCCAAAAAACTTTCGGTAAATGCAAAGATGGTATTTTTGGACAATAAATATATAAACTGGAACTTACAAGCCGGGCCACCTGGAGGTTGGCCACAGTGGTGCCCGTGAGCAAAGCTCCAGGCCGTGGGGCGGTTACTGTGGTAAGCTGAGGACTCTGTTGCTGCTGTGGGGGCTGTGGTGTCTGCACTTGCACTTGTGCCGGCTGCTGTGGGGGACCCTGCTGGGCCTGTGGTGGTTGGGGCTGTGGTGGCAGTTGCATCTTCTGCTTCTGCATCTTGATGATATGTTCCTGAAACCCAAATAAGGTATGTTCTCCACATGTACCAACCATAAGCCCCCCTCCA
The DNA here is from genome assembly GCF_982192425.1 of Myodes glareolus. Lineage (NCBI taxonomy): Eukaryota > Metazoa > Chordata > Mammalia > Rodentia > Cricetidae > Myodes > Myodes glareolus. Next base: position 128,252,634 of record NC_142027.1, read on the forward strand.
TCTCTAAGAATTCATATACATTAGCTCATGTACAGAATGTAAACCATCCCCACAACCAACTGGGTACCGAATGAAAATCAGCACTTTGCTGGGCAGTGGTGGTGCACGCCTTTAATCCCAGCACTTGGGAGGCAGAGACAGGCGGATCTCTGTGAGTTCGAGGCCAACCTGATCTACATGAGCTACATCCAGGACAGGCTCCAAAAGCTACAGAGAAGAAACCCTGTCTCGAAAAACAAAAAACAAATAAACAAACAAACAAAAAGAAAATCAGCACTTCACAGAAATGGGGACAGCAACTCTGACAGATCACTAAGGTCACAGCAAGCATTCCAGGTTCTTATCTCTCATGAGTAGTTTAAATAAAGAATAATGACTTTGTAACTACACTCCATCATAGTAATAACTTGGCAATAAACCTTATGAAGATAACAAGAAAATGAGCTGGGCATGATTACTCAAGTTTACAATTAATAGCACAATGGAAGTAAAGGGGGAAGGACCAGGTGTTCAAGGCCAACACCAGTTACGTGATATTACCTGACTCAAAAACAAAAGTTATCAAGACACTAATTCAAAATACAAAAACAAAAAAGACACCCCACTCCCTTCCCACAAATGTATGAGCTGTTCATAACTATCAGATCTCTCTGGATATGTCAGAAATGACAATGGTCTTGAAACTGAATTAGGAAAATGTGGGGGAAAAAACAAAACAAAAACAAACAAACAAACAAAAAAAACCAAAGGAACAAGAGGGTAAGCAGGATTCCTGGCAGAGAAATGCTGACTGGAACAGTCTCAATGCTGGAGTCAGAGCTATCAGACAATTTTTCCCTGCTGGTCTTAGAGTAGTGAGAACAATTACTCTGGTTTACTGGAAGAAAAGGGCTGTATAATTCAGCAGCCACATCCTTGGGTGTTTTGGAGCCCTAAAACATAATCTCTGAATAATTTGTAGCATTTCAAATGATTTAAGGTATGTGTAGTAGCCACAGACAGCTAGGTAGTTTTTATCTGAGGTACCTTACCACCACTTCTCAAACAGAACAAAACACAGTCTGGAGGTCTCAATAGAATACTGACAGGCACTGTCACAAAAGAAACATGGGACAACTGATTCATCTCTGGGTCCTTCCCAAGCTTCATAGAGGTGGTCTCACCTCAGCTCTAGTGAGTCAAGCCTCTGACTCTGACAAGCATGCTCACAATGTCAGACCCAGCAATCAGTCTGCTCACATTCCATCTGTTTTTCTGGTTCCTTTTGATGCTGCAATTGTTGCAAGGACATAACAGTTCCCTTCTAAAGTAAACACATTAGCACCAAAGACAGCAAGACAACAGACTGGCAAAACGAGGAACATCAATTTTCAAACAGGCAGCAAAGAAAAGCATACTTTGACCTACTTGCTCCAGAAGAGGAGCACTGAGGGAGCATCCTCACACTACCCTCCAAGAACAAGCTTTTTAGTTCTCTGGAAAATGAGCTGTGGCAATACAATGCTTGGAGATGTACCTGCTGGCAAGAAGCTAAGGTTTCCTAATGCTTCTTAGAAGAATGACTCACACTTACTAGATGGAAAGTTGTGTTAAATACCAAAAAGCAGGCTCTCTACCTAAAGACAATGATAGATTTTTGTAAAACAGGCTCTGAACTGCAGACAGGTCAGATATGCCTGTGATGTTATGGTGAAGGATATGCTCACCGGTGCCAGCTTGCCCACAGCTTTGATCTGTGCAGGAGACTGGGCCTGGCCCTGGAGCTGTGGAACTTGAACCTGGGAGGTCTGCTGCTGCTGCTGTTGTTGTTGTTGTTGTTGCTGCTGCTGCTGCTGCTGCTGCTGTTGCTGCTGTTGCTGCTGCTGCTGCTGCTGCTGTTGCTGCCTAAGAAGCTGGAAGTGGGCAGCAGGAGTGATGGTTTTTCCAGGTAGCTGAACTCCTGTGGCTATAAAGAGGTTGACTTGTTAGACCATGGCATCCTCAGCTCTCCTGGATAATACCTGCAAGCTGAAGCTCTAATAGCAGATACTAGCTCAGGGAAATACCAAGCCTCTCACCTTGGGACACTTGGGTCACTAAAGACCGGGTTGGGGTCTGCACTGGAGTCAGGTTGGTAGTGACCACAGCTGAGGCTGTCACGGAAGTGACTGCCCGAACACCCTGAGTTGTTGTCATGGACACCAGGTCAGTGGTGGCAGTGGCTGGGGAACCAACTGCTCGTTGCTGGGTATGGACCACCTGAGCAGAAGCAGAACCTCCGGATGTCTAGAAAGGTAACACAGGAATGTTATTATAGTACTTGGTGTAGCTACCAAGCCAAGGAAGTGTGAATTAAGCTAGGCATGGTGGTACATGCCTTTAATCCTAGCACTCGGGAGGCAGGGGAGGGAAGGAGGGAGGGAGGGAGGGAGGGAGGGAGGGAGGGAGGGAGGGAGGGAGGGAGGGAGGGAGGGAGGGAGAAGAGACGAGACGAGACGAGACGAGACGAGAAAAAAGACAAGAGTGAATCATGCAACAAGTTTAACGGCTTAGTATGGCTCCTCAACTGTTATGGAGCCATCTGGTGAGGCCAGTCCATTCCAATCCCTCCTAGCTTCCCTTCGCACGTTCAACAAACCCACTGGTTACAGACAAGTATGTATATCTATGTAGTTCTGTACCCTCTCCAACTCCATCCATTTGTGTGTCTACCTACAGTTTATCAGAGAAACCACATCTTCATAGAAAAGATATTCTCTAAACCCCAGCATAAGAGCTTTGAAATATCACTTCTTATACAGGAGACAGGCTGCCTTTGGGTATCAGAATATGAATTTTAATACAATGAGTTCTATTCTGTGAGCTATGAAAGGAAAGCAGGGGGCTGACATTAGAAACCTTCTGATCACCGAGCGGTGGTGGCACACACCTTTAATCCAGCACTTGGGAGGCAGAGGCAGGTGGATCTCTGTGAGTTTGAGGCCAGCCTGGTCTACAAGAGCTAGTTCTAGGACAGGTTCCAAACCCACAGAGAAACCTTGTCTAGAAAACACACACACACACACACACACACACACACACACACACACCAAAAAAAGAAAAAAGAAAAAAAAAAAGAAACCTTCTTATCACATTTTCTGTGTTATACCACAGAGGATAATTTCCTTTCCTCCTAGGAGATCATCTTCCCCAAGCCAGCCTCTACCTTTATGCTTGTGATGGCTCTCTCTCCTGCCCAGCTGCCTTCACTCCGGGCAGCCAGGTTGCCTGCTCCCTTTACATGGCACTGTGCTCCACATTCCAGCACAGCACTCTACCAAGGTAACCACCTCATCTCTGCTTACCACTAGTACACTGAGCACAGTTAAAGGGCACCCAGTTCAAAGGGACTGGCTGCTGTTTCTTCATATACCACCTCTCTCCTCTCTGAAAACTTGTCCTATGAGGAAAATCACCCTTCCCTAATAATACAAAAGAGGACAGTTTCTTAATACCTGAGGATTCCCTAACTGATCAGCTACTTCTTTTATAAAATTCAAACTAGGCCAGTTATTTTTTTAACCTGTGGAACATTCAAAAAGCAAATAATCTTCCCAAAATACAAATCATAGTAAAAGCTCTCTGAACATGGAACAACTCACAGTCAAAGTTCCAGGAGCCACAGGTGATGCCAAACGCTTGTTAATGGACTGGAAGGTAGCAGCAGGAACACCCGCTATTGTGTTCACAATCACGTTTCCACTCACAGTGCCTAGAGAGTAGGATGTAGGTGAGGCCAGAGGAGAAACACTGAGCTCCATTTCCAAGCCCTCCTGACCCTCCTCACCTGTTGGGATGCTTGTTCCAGTGACTGATGTCTTAATGGTCCCTGCCTATTGAAAATAGAAATTCAGGTTAACTTCAGGTCAGGCCTTAGGCTGCACAAACTCTGCAAAAGCAATTACCATCAGTCAATGCAAATTCCTGAGCTTCAGACTCTAGTCTGCTCCTCAGCACCTGGGCTATTACAAGGTTGCCTTCCACTTCCCATGCTGCACCTCACCCCATGCACTACCTCCAGACTGTGCCCACCACCACATTAACCACATGCAAGCCTCTGTGCCAGCTGCTTCCATCCTTCTCATGAATGCCTTCCTGTCATTCAGGCTTCAACTTCAAATGCCACCTCTTTAGCAAGAATCTTCTTGCCAACTAACCACTGCCCAGGCTCTTCCTGTGGTCATTACTCTATTCTACATAGGAACGTGAACTTCGGTAGACAGGAGATATTGCTTATCAGTCTTCCTGTCAATGTTCCCACACCATACAGGCTTAGTAAACATATCATCTCAGTGAAGAAAGAATGATGCCCAACCACATTAAAAAAACAAAAAACAAAAAAAACAAAAACACCACAGCTCAATGTAATGATTCAGAGTCTGAGAGGATCTTGGTAAGATGCTTGCTTTGCGAGTATGAAAATCTAAGTTTGACTCCTAGCACCCATATAAAAACTCAGAAGTAGTGTGTATGCTTATAATCCTTGTACTGGTAAAGTGTACACAAGGATCCCTATGGCCCAACAGTCAGCCTACTTAGCCAACTCTGCAAGCCCCGGGTGAAGGATCATCTCAAAAAACAAAGTAGATGGCTCCTGAGAAAACCACCCAAACAAGCATTCATGTGCACTTGCACATATCACACAAACACTTGTACACCTGGTTGATAGCCTCAAGTGTTATCCATTAGCACAGAGTCTGTTCTCTTCAATGTGGTTTCAATGTCTGTGTGATACGCATCACAGAAAATGAACTAAAGTATAGATGTCAACGAGTATGTCCTTCAGGGCCATAACTCTGAATTTCCGTTGGATATTTGTGTACTTATGTCCCAAGAACCTGAGTGGGCACAGGTGGAGCATCTTTTTGCTGTGGCTGTGCATAGAAGGTACTGTTATGTCCATTTGCAATGAATAAAGGGAGCAAGCTCATCGGTCTTATTCTACAGAATCCAGCATCTTATTTTTGAGTCACAGTTTTACTGCTCAGGCTGGACTTATACTCAAGATCTTCCTGTTTTGATCCCCCTTAAGCATGGATTAAAAGTATAGGCAACTACACCCAACTTTAGAACCCAGGTTCTCCTTAGTACCAAAGAGTGGCTTTACCCTGCCAACCCAGTGAGGCTCGTTCACGAGCCTTGGAGGATGGCACAGTCAGTAAAGACACAGGCTCCCCCAGGGAGCACTGTGTATTCTCACAGGGGGTGGTCTAGAGACTGTGGGCTTAGAGGCTCTCACCAGTACAGCAGCACTTCCCACAGTTGTCATTGTGGGTTGCCCCTTTGACTGTGCCTGCACAGGCTGGGGCTGGGCCTGGGCCTGGACCTGGGGCTGGACAGCAGGCTGTCCTGCTGGTGGCTGGCTGCCTGTTGCCTGTGGCTGTGGCAGTGCTGGTGGTGGCTGCTGTGGAGGTGGTGGGGGTTGCTGCTGCTGCTGTTGCTGCTGCTGCTGCTGCTGCTGCTGCTGTTGTTGCTGCGGAGGGGGTGGCTGCGTCACAGGTGGCTGTTGTGCCTTCTGCTGATCAGCCAGAGCCTAGATGGGTCAGATAGAAAGAGAAGCTGCTAAAAGAGCTAAACCCAGTCCGGGATGACGGCATGTCACAGCAGCAAGTTTCTGAGAGGACCCAAAGTTCAGGGCACCATACCTTTTTCTCTTTTGCAATTCGCTCTGCACGGAGAGATGCAACTTGAATAGGAGGCAGTGGTTTGTCATAATTGATTCCACTGAAAGGTAAAAAAGTTCTTTTATCTACAGCTTCAGTTACATATATCAGCCATGATCAAAAATATTACTTGGAAAATTCTAGAAACAATTCATTAATATTTTGTTCTTTGTTTTTTAAACAGATTTATTTTTTTAACTATGTGTACGTATTTGAGCTTATGCACGTGAATACAGGTGTCTACGGAGGCCAGAAGATTCCAGGAGCTAAAGTATCAGGAGGTTGTGAACCATCTGACATGAGTGCTAAAAACCAAACTCTTAGCTGCTGAGTCCTAATCTCCAGTCTCACAAGTCACTGGTTTGAAACTACATATTGTCCTGAATACTTTGATGAAAACATGCACTGTCCCATTTATTCCAGCTCAGGATGGAATGAGCTGTGTTTTGGTCTAGGGTGTCCATACTGTATACACTACTTATATACAATACTCATTCTGTCATAATCTCAGCTACCAGACTGACTATATTTCAGGCTTGTGTTAAAAACAAACAAACAGCCAGGCGTGGTGGCACACACCTTTAATCCCAGCACTGGGAGGCAGAGGGAGAACCGTATCTCTGAGTTTGAGGCCAGCTTGGTCTACAAAAAAGTTCCAGGACAGCTAGGGCTGTTACATAGAGAAACCCTATTCTGAAAAACAAAGCAAAAACAAACAACAAACAAAAAAGCCCAAACGAAACCTGACTTGACTTAATAATGTAAAAAAAAGTGTAGTGTTGGGAACATGTAGATGTCAAGAAGAAGTCAAGTAATGCTTAAGTGAAAGGTTTTTACTACAGAAAAAAAAAAAAACCCCAATAAACAGTGCGTAGTGGCTTCTCATCACTCTGGAGGCTGAGGTCAGAGGATTACCACAAAGTTCAAGGCCAGCCTATGTTAAAGCCTAGTCTCAAAAAGAAAACAAATACAAACAAAACTGCCAGTGACATTCAGTGCTTTCTGCAATTTCAAGAATCTGGTATCAGGCAGCAATTCATGAACTCTCTGGGTCTGCTCAGAAATACCTTCACATGTCTTCCACAGCTTACCAAAGAACCTAGAGCCTGCCCAAAGCTACACCACAACCCTGGACAAACACTACCCCACCTCCTACCCCCACTAAATAGACAATCTTTTTACTAGCACTCCAGAGCAGAAGCTAAGTCATCACCCAGCTTAATTACATGATAGGCAGAGTGACCTCATTAATATACCCATATCTAGCCCTTCAGTACAGTCTGTTTTTACCTATATAGGTCTGGTGCCTCTGATTCTCTTGTCCTCAGCTTTCTCTCCAGGCCCAGCTCACATCCCACCTTCCCAGGGAGGTGACTAGATGCCCCTTACACTGGCACCTGAAATTACTCTTCCCAAGCCCCAAAGAGCCTCCTTTATGTCCTGTACAAGCCACCTGTGAAGAGCCTTTCCTCCCTCTTTCATGCTACATAGACCTATGGAAGGCATGCCAGTACCCTTCATATGCACTGTGTGCCATGGCAGCCCTTGACCTACTAACACACACTAGCTTGATCAACTAATTCATCACACTCCACCCAATCAATAAGCACTGCTGCAGAGGTGCATATAACACATGAGTAATACAGGGCACCTCTGAAGGTAATCCCTATGGCAAAAACACAAAGAACAAAAAAACAGCAAAGCAGGGCTGGGCTTCAACATGGTGGCCCAGCCCCAGGAGATGGAAAATCATGAGGTGAGAAACCCATGTCACATGGTGCACTGCTAAAGGAAGCATAGCAGTGCTATCGGGCTCTCAGCAAATGTGTCATGAGTTGACTATTTGGCAAGGACCACTCCCATAGCTACGTGACAAGAAAACACATAGCATTTAACAAAAAAGCAAGGGCTGAAGAGGAAGCAACCAGTGTGCACATGGACAGTGATAAAAACAGAGAGGTAGCTGTTTCACCTGACCAGATTTCCTCCCTAAGAGTTCATCTCAGAGATCATACAAACAAACAAACAAACCCACCGCCAGTATCCAGGCTAGAGCTCAGCTCCAAAGAGAATGTTCACTTTCTCCCATCTTCCCATTTCACAATCCACCCACTAATTAATTTATTTTTCATTTATTGAATAACCAAGTACACTCACCTCTAAACTTAAATAACCTTTTATGGTACAACCAACAAAAGTTATACCTGCAGGGCAGAAGAGCATGAGGAAGAAAGTTCTTTACAATCATTTTCTTAGCCTTGGAACATATTTGCTATCCCAGAGAACAAAGCCTCTGCCAAAAAGCAAAAGGAGATGATGGCTCCTTACAAATGCAGAGCATGACTTTCATGTATTTTGTCTGGCTGGCTGGCAGAGGCTACTCCACACACACTCAAAGGAAAAAGACCTCAACGTTTCTCAAGTACAGAGCATGTACCACCATCACAGCCAAAGCTTAGATCACACTGCCTTACACTATTGTTCTACCAAACTTAAAGTGACTACACAAACTCATTTCGAAAGTAAAAACTGTGTCGGCTCCACAGAAGTACCTTTCTGCCAGCACAGAGGCATGCTTAGGGTTTTTCTGAAAGGGATTCATTCCAAGCCTGCAACAGAAACAAGAGAATGGTTACCAACAGAAAGACAACATAGTCAAGAACAAGTCTTGAGCACTAGCTTCTCAGCTGCTGCAATCACAGTAATGGGATGAAAGCCCAGGGAACATACAGAGGCTTGATTGGGGGGCTTCTCTTGCCAGCTGTCATTTTCATCAGGTCAAAGTGGCTTGTGTACAGCTGGGTGTGAGTGGCGTTCTCATCCTGGGCATAAATCTGGCTTGTGCGGAGTGGACGGTTGTTCTTACTCTGAAACAAAATTAATAGAAGCTCAAGTTTAGACCATCAGCCTGACACACAACTACTCTGGAAACAACATTTTCTGAATCAGAAGCCTGTGGCTAAGATCCAGTGGCTGCACCCAAGTCCCATTCCCTTTCTTTCTTTTGATAACATAATAAGACAACAGTTGCAACACCGAATAGCCATCATTTGCTGGTAGCTGGCAACACTCCCCAATTCTTAGAAATTTGCTCAGTTGAGCCTCCCCTTCACTGAGGAAAGAAAGGTTGCACAAAATATTCAGGGTCACACTCTGGAGTTAACACACAGCAGGGAACAGGGTGTTGAGTCTAATACCCTGGACAGATGAGGTAGTGGTAATTCAACAGATACCTTCTACCCATACTAGACAGTGAGGGTAACAGGGATGTCTAAAACCGCATTCCTTGGGGTTGTGACATCATTTGTATCTAGTAATCCTTTCTGCTTAGAAATGCCATAGACAAACACAATTCAACAGTTGTTTACTTATTACCAAGACATCTTAACCCCCTCAGACACAGAAAGTCCAGAGATAGTCTGTGCAAGGTCAGAGGTCAGAAACAAGAGTTCACAAGCCCAAACTAGCCCAGGACTCTCTCTGTCCTTCAGTATCTCTAAACCCTGACCAACCCTATTATCGCAGTCAGTGATGTACACCCAGTATAGTTATGATACAGTTAGGCAAATACACACATGTACACATCTGTTGCTGGAGGAATGCCTTAAGTTCAGAAGAGAATGCCAAGGAAAGTCAGAACTAAAAAATGAACGTGCACGGTTACATGGAACTGCTTCTTGAACATTGCCCCCTATAAGCATTCTCCTATTTAAAAACAACAACAACAAAACTAAACAAAGGGAGGCAGGGAGAAGGGAGAGTAAGAGCCAGTGAGTCACACCCACCACCAGAGTGAAGGCAAGACAAGGCCAAAGGCAGGAAAGACACGCGTTCAACAACAAAGCCCTGGTTGGTTCTAGCTATGAACAACAGCTCCAGGGCTAAGGACGGTGTGCTTATTGGCATCTAGCCACCATGTCACAGACAGGCCTCAACAGGGTGTGAACAACAGGGAGGCTCTGATGTCCCTGAGGGGCTCAGTGAGTCACTTGTGTGGTTCCTTCAGATGAAGAAGCAAAGCCTCTATGCATAGGAATAAAAGGCACTTGAAAAAAAACCAAAGCCTCTATGCATAGGAATAAAAGGCACTTGAAAAAAAAACCCTAAGTCTGTATTTCTGCTACTACAGTCTGGGCTCAATCTGAATCTCACTGTGTTCCTGTTCACAGGCACTTACAGAAAGCTTTCCATCTCATTCAGAACACCTCCTCGTACCTTATAAATATTTTGTGCCTTTTTCTTTGGATTAGCTTCACAAATCAGCTATAAGAGAAGAAAATATTTTAGCTTTATTTTTTTTCAATATTAAGGTAATGGCTGCTATAATTATTAAATGCTTCCAGAACATAAAGAGTGAATGTGAGACTTTAGGAAGTTTTATGGTGCGGGTACCACATGGTATCATGAGGAAGGCTTGCTTTTTTATGAAGAAAAAGCAAACAAATGCTTTGTTCTGAAATGAATGTTTTAGAAATGACAAGAGATGGTTCAAAGAGTGGTCACAGAAGTGAGGTGAGTGTGGCGACCTCATCCTGAGGGCACATGTGGGTCTTAACACCAAAGACATTTTCACAAACTGTACCAAAATAAGGACTAGATGCCTGTCTTGCCAACATCGCTATTGCTACTATGCTAATGAACATACTGATGTGTTCAGAAAGGCAGTGTTCTCTGCACACCTGCCTTGGCATCGGGGCTGAACATCTGTAAACACTGGTGTGACATGGCCTGGGGATACTGTACAGAAAAAACTAGCTGTCAAGTGGCAAGATAGAGAGAGAGAGAGAGAGAGAGAGAGAGAGAGAGAGAGAGAGAGAGAGAGAGAGCGCTGTGTAAAGAGAGCCAAATGGAGAAATAGAAACAGACAAACTCAAAGCAGATGGGGAAAAGCCAAGTAGAGGCCTACATGTCCCTGAGCAGCAGTACCGACTCATTTTGGTTGAGGATGCAAACCATAGCTGGCTTCTTAAATCAAAGACACAATGGTCTGTCTATACTATAAATACTTTCAGTGCTCAAAGTTAACCCAGAAACAGAGACATGAAAAGCAGCACAGAAAGTAAGAGCAGACTCTTCTTTAAGTGAGATGGTAACAAGTCAAAGAAGAGTTCTTCCCTTACTCATCTGAAACCTGAATGGCACAGTTTTCTATACTGCAGCAATAGCAGAGGCTGGCATCTGGTTCATATGCTAACACCAACCATGATCAAGGGTAAGGTGATTGACTCTCTACTAATGTCCATTACGTGCCAGGTACTGTGTAGATGTAGGCCTCACTGATCAAGAAGGCTGACTTCACCACAGTCTACAGGGACAACTGCATTGGCCAGCAACACACAGCAAAACCTGGCCATTGAAGAGGCCAATTCTTCCCAGAAAGACCAAGGGGTACAAGCTCACCTTCCCTTCCTCTCTGGGAATGATGACGTTCTCATAACGATTCCGGCACTGCTTAGAAGACCGGTAGATTCGGCTGCAGGAGTTGACAACATCACTGACAAGGTCCCAGTTAGGAGTGTGAGCAGGTGACACAATCGTGAGGTTCAAGGGCAGCTCAAGTAACTGCTTTACAGCCTGGAGGATGAGGTTTCAGAGCAAACAGGTCAATGTACATTCAAATGCCAAAAACACACCACAAAGCACTATGAATCAGCAATATGGGGAAGCAAACAAACCATGGGAATGCTCAACCCAAGGACAACATAGCTATTTACCTGTAGCAGGGCCCAGTCTTCACCAATGAGCCAGTCGGGACTGTCTTGGGCAGGTTCCCCCGAGGACTTGACATAGGTAGGCAGGGGCTTGGCAAAGGATGTCTGCTGCTTTAGTAGCAGGTTCTTCTTCTGCTCCTTGCCTTCACGTCGGATTTTCAACATGCCTGGTGTTGCCCGGTCAAACAAGGATCGCGGAGGGACAACTGCCTCACCATGCCGCTGCTTCTTCTTCCTGCCTGCAACTAAATGGGGCAGAGTTCAGCAATACAGGACACTGAGAGATTTCCTCACCAGTGGAGTGAAAAAAGGGAAGAAGGCACACAAGAGGCATGTAGACTGAGGGGCTAACAGAAACAACTGCTAAACGTAAAATCACTTTCTCGAGTTTACTATTTGTCTGTTTTGGGGTTTCAAAACAGTCTCACTATTTAGCACAGGCTGGCCATCAACTTTTATGATCTTTCTGCCTCAGCAACCCACATGCTGGGAATGCAGGTATATGCTATGGCACTTAGGCTCCTAGTGGTTTTCTACTACTAACAAGGTTTCTACTACCATCAAGGTTCCTCTCCTGAAATGGGAGGAGCCGGAAACACAGTACAAAAGACAATGGCTGGGTCACTCCTCCCATTCCAGCAGAGAGAGAGAGAGAGAGGTACATACCTGAAGGATCTGTTTTGTGTCTCTTGCGCTCCTTCCTCACATAAACAGGAGGCAGCTTAGCTTCTGGGATGGGTGTAGTCTCATACATGAGACACATAACCGAGTCAATGTAGATGTCATTGTCATCCTGAGGAGGAGTGGGTGGTGTCCAGAGCTGCATAGAGAAAGCAGGTTCTGTAAGCTACTGAGCTATGGGAAGGTTGGCCTTTGCTCAGGCATTCAGGGAGAGGGGTCATGTACCGGCATGACTTCTGTCTGTCCATCAGCATCTTCATAGACATACTCCTATGGAACATAAACAAGTTGAAAATATAACAAAGGCTTTACTTCATGCTACATGCCACAAATCACATATTTTCATCAATATTCAAGCATGACTGTAAATTTAAAAACTGTGTTTTAAAAGAGTATGAAAAAAAACTGTTTTATTTAAATCCTGAAAATACCATCCACTGAGGATTAAGTCACTATCAGTTAAGACCTCAAAGTGTCAGAACAACAGTCAGGTTAGAATGGAGTTGAGTGCTAGTTTACCATGCTGTAGGCGTCCTCCCGAGTATAGGTGAGAAGCTCTGCCTCCTCCTGCTCAAGCTGCAACTGGGCCTCCCTTTCCTGCAGGGCCCTAGCATTGCGGGATTCCCAGTCCCTCACTGATGCCATCACCAAATCCTGCTAAGAAATAGCACAGGGGAAAGAACTTTCAAGATCAGAGGAAGCAGGTTGCTTCTTCCTAGTGCTCAACTCCCCCAGCCACTGTACACACACGGTAGAGTCCTATCTCCCCAAAGGGATGTTAAGAGATTCTTACTGCTGCATGTGCTCTACCTCTCAACATGTAACCCTGTATCAACTCCAAGCTACTTCAACACAAACACAATGAAGTCAAAGTGCAAAGCAAGTGCCCCAGCTGCCTGCACAGGGCTTGAAAGATCTCAGCCTCAGTAAGGCCTGCACTGCAAGGGTTTGGCTTCATCCCTTAAACTTCGGAGTCATAGTCACCTCAAATCAAATTCAGCACTGAAAATTTTTACTTTTAATATGTTAAACTGACCAAAACTAGATTCCCTTACCTCGTTGCTTCTCTCTTTTTCTTGTTCAATGGTCATATGGAACAATTCCAAGTAATTCAATGCATACTTCTCAATTGGTGTAAGCTATTTCAAAGATATATTTTTTAAAACAGAGTTAGTAGCAATTTAATAAAGATCAATAATATTCCTCATAAAATCCTCTCACAGACATTTAATTTACAAAGTAACTGTTCTTAGTCAAAGCAAACAAAACATATTTTACAAAAGGTTTCAAATGCTGAAATTCTTAGCTTAAAAAAAAATACCCAAACCTGTTCCATAAAATCAGCCAGCTCCTCCAGCTGGGATGGTTCCTCATCATATCTAGAGCCGTCTGAGTCTGAGGACACAACTACAGTGCTGGATCCAGGCATGGCTTCCTCTGTGGACCTCTGGGTGTCTTCCTCCAGATACTCAATACTCTTGAGGGCCTAAAGGGAGTGTGCACTGAGACTTGGTGGTGGACTTGGCAAACAAAGGAGTTTGTAATGTTAAAGTAGATACCTGTACTGTAAGCAACCAGTAAGCCTCCAGAGGGACTTCCCTTCTTTTACGATTTTCATACACATGCTCAGACATTCCAGTGATAAGAGATATGGATGGATCTAAAACTTCTAAAAGTACTATCAAGATAGACGGGAAAGCTTTGTGGAAAAATAAAACACTGACATGGGTTACAGAGGGTAACATGACAAAAAAAAAAAAAACAGGGAAAATGAGGCCACCAATAATTATAGAATCTAAGAATGAGAAGGGACAATGTGGTTTTATCTTACACCTAGTATATGGTACTAACCACAGATGCTGACACAGGGAAAACAAGACAGAGACCTATGTAGCGTACAAATACAAAAGAAAAGTCCTTTAAAAAACTGTAGCAAAGGTGCTCAGAACATAGAGGACAGCTAACTTTATTAGCTGCCACTGATGCCTCTAATTCCAGCACCTGGGAGGCAGAGGCAGGTGGATTTCTGAGTTCTAGGCCAGCTTGGTTTACATAGTGAGCCCCAGGACAACCAGAGCTACATAGAGAAACTCTTGTCTCAAAAAACATTAAAAAGCTGCCACTGTTCACCTCCTAAGTACTGGGAACACATCATGGCTGGGAAAGTAAAAAGAGGTACTCACATATAAGACAATATAGCCATGGTTTAAAAAAAAAAAACAAAAAAAAATCATAAACCATGCAATCAGTTCTCAGAGTATTTGGCAAAACCTGCAGTTTAAAAGATGACCATACTGCACTAGACCCACAAAAACCATTTCCAGAAGACAATAAAGGAGAGCACCATGGTGACCTGGAGAATCTTTGAAGCTAGATACAGAAAGCCCTGTTGATGACGACAGATGTAGGAACTGCTGTGGGATAATGACCCTGTACACTGTGAAGACTCACATTCATATTGGTTTAATAAATGCTGATTGGCCAGTAGCCAGGCAGGAAGTATAGGCAGGGTGATCAGACTAGAAGAATTCTGGGAAGAGGAAAGGCAGAGAGTCAATCACCAGCCAGGTGCAGAGGAAGCAAGATGAGATTGCCTTTGAGAAAAGGTACCAAGTAATGTGGCTAACATAGATAAGAATTATGGGTTAGTTTAAGTTGTAAGCGCTGGTTAGTATTAAGCCTGAAAAACAGGCCAAACAGTTTATAATTAATATAAGTCTCTGTGTATTTACTTGGGACTGAATAGCTGTGGGACTGCGTGGGACAGAAACTTCTGTCTACAAAGAATCTCTGTTTAGCAAGATAGAGAACAATGTATGGATGCCCTGAGTAGGTAAGATATAAAGTACACAGAAGAAAAGTAGAAAAAAGAGAAAAACAAAACAACCTTCAACAAGGGAGAGACAATAAGATGGTTCAGCAGGTAAAGGTTTGTGCTGCCAAGATTTATGATCTGAGTTCAATCCCCAGAACCCACATGGTGGAAGGAGGAAACTGACTCTTGCAAGCTATTCTCTGACCTACACCTACGCCCCCCTTCACCCCGCCTCACTATAGGTAAAAGAACCAACTGGAGCAGGAAACCAAGCAATCCCTGAGCACCCTGACTCTGAACTCAGAGTCATTTGTAGGGCAAGCACTACCCTTGCTCCTGGAGTGCATCTTGAGGACAGTTTCTGGTCAGCCAGCTAAAACATTCTGTTTGTTCCTGTGCTCCCTCTGCCTTGCCTGGTGATTAACTGTAGGGCATTGTTTCATCTTTGGTATGGTAATTTCCCACCTGCCTGGGCAGAAATCCTTGTGCAACAGCTAGGGATTGATCAATCCCTAAATCAATCCCCAAATTGAATAAACGGCATTCGGCTGATCTCCTTTCGAATGACCCAGGTCTCTTGAGTGTTCTTTCAATCTCCAGGTCCTTGCCCGACTCGTGTATGGTACAGTGGCGCGAACTGTACCGAGGGGGTAACACAGAATCGGGTGTTACAGTCACTGAAAGAAATACACCCTAGATCTGAGACCTGAGACAGGGAAAGGCACTCTTAGCCCTGAACCCAGAACCACAGAAACATGCCCAAACTCTGAAACCAGTGCAAAGACAAATATGTTGTCACTAGAATCAGAGTCAGTGAAAGAAGTATGCCTTGGTCCTAAAATTAGAAACAAAAGGCTAAAAAGGACCAGTGAAAGAAACACAGTCTGGCCCCTGACCAACTAAACTAATCAATATCTGAGAAGGGAAAACTAACCAATTCCTCTTTCCCTTGGTAAAACTCAGTCCCTAAGAAGCCCTATATAAACTATAATGAATTAAGTAAAATGCTGATCCCCAGAGCTGATCCCCGAGTGGCTGCAGTAGGCAGTGGGCCTTGAGAACCCCCCGGTTCCCGAGGGGGAGGGGCAGGCTGCGGTCCTGAGAGCAGCCAGTCCCAGGCAGGGACAGCAAAGTTCCCCAAGTGGCTACTGTGGGCCACGAGGGGCAGCGAGTCCCATGAGGAGAGAAAGACAGATGTGGGGGAGGCGTGGCTTGTATCTTAAAGGGATAGAGCAGACCATTACATAAACCTCTCTGCCTGTTCAGTTAGAGGCTGCCTTTTACCCCCACCTGGCAGAGGCAGCCACTCTCCTGAATTCCTCCTTCTCAAATAAATCTCTTTCTTAAAAAAGTCTTGGGTGACAATCTTCATTCCCCAGTGCAGAATAGAAGAACCTGTCTGGGACACAGAATAGAAGAAACTTGCCAGGATGTTGGGGGGGGGGGGGGCGGAGAGACACGGCCTGAGCAAGGCTGAGCAGAAAAAGTAGCAACATTTTCACTGGAACAGGAGGAGATTGCTACATTTCTGCAGTGGCTTCCCCTTTAGCAGAGTGTTAGCAAAAAAAAAAAAAAGTAACATCTTGCCCAGAGAAGAAGACAGCTCTACTAGGTCACTCCCTTAGGGGAAAGAGCAGAGCTCAGCTGTAGCAACTCTCCAGGAATAGAGCAGAATTGCTGTATCCTGTGGGAAGACCATCCACCACGGCACCCCAGCTTCAGGTAGCCTGGCTTCCTGATAAGTCAGGGCACCTTTCCTCCAGGGCTGAGCTTTCCTATTGCAGCTCCAGCCTTCAAAGCTGTCCTATTACAGCTCTAGGTAGCCTGGCTTCCTGACAAGTCAGGATATCTTTCCTCCAGAGTTGACTAGTCCTATTGCAGTTCTACCCCTCCAGAGCTGTCCTATTGAGGGTCTAAGTATAGCCTGGCTTCCTCATAAGTCAGAATATCTTTGCACCTCCAGAGTTGTAACACCCACACTCCCCTACACACATACACACACACTAACATTAGAAAATAATGGCTGAAGAGATGGTTAAAGAGCACTTGCTGCTCTTTCAGAGGACCTGAGTTCAGTTCCCAGTGCCTGTAACTGGATGGTTCACAACACCCTGTAAATCCAGTTCCAAGGGAACTGATTCCCTTTTCTGATATCTGCAGTCACCTGCATGCTTGTGTGTGTGTGCACACACACACACACACACCTCCAGGATCCAAAAAACTTGACCAGGCAATTAAATTATCCAGGGGCTGGGGTGAGGTTCAGTAGTAGAGGTTTACATGATGCCTCGGGTTTCATCCCCAGCACTAGGGCAAAGGAAAAGACCTTCATAGGCAGCAAACTCAAGAAAAGGTGTTCAGAGTCACTACTCAACAGCAAAATACAAAATAAAGCTACCCCATGAGACCATCAGTTTAAGAGCGAGGCCAGGCAGTGCTCAGCAGCTGCAGCACTCAGACACCACTGAGCTCAATCCACTAGTCATATATTCAGGATATGCTAGACAGAGACCTCACTTCAAGGCCTACGTTCAGTAGGAATGCATGTACTTGCTTATATGAGACACTGCAAAAGTATACTTCAAAACAGGTCAGATGAACAATGTGATGAATTGGTGTGGGAGAATTGTCTGTATTCTGTCAATCATATTTTAATAAAACGCTGATTGGTCAGGCAGGCAGTATAGGCGGGAAAGCCAGACAGGAAGCAGAGGTGGAGCAAAGAGACTGGGAGTATTCTGGAAAGCAGGAAGCTCCCTCCGCAGTTCTGCCCAGACCACCGGAGAAGAAAGATGTAAGCTGCCCCGCTGGAAAAGGTACTGAGCCATGTAGCTAACATAGATCAGAATAATGGGTTAATATAAGCTATAAGAGTTAACAAGAAGCCTGAGCTAATGGGCCAATCAGCTTTATAACTTATAGAGATCTCTGTGTGATTGATTTTTTCTGGGACTTGCCGGCTGTGGGGTACCAGGCAGGGACAGAAACCCCAACAAGCTGGCCCCTCATGTTACAATGAATTCATAAATATCATTCTCCAGAACGGAGTCAGCTACATTAAGGACACACGAAAAAAGCCGAATTCCATTCATATCCAGCTCAAGATAGGCAAATGCAGTAAGACGTCAGAACAGTAGTCTCTTCTGGAAGATAGCAGCTAAAGGAAGAAAGAGGGGTTTTCTCAGTAGTTCACTTTTAGGACCAGAAAGTAGCTAGCCATCACTGTTGGTAAAGACAAACTATGAGAGCATGAAGCACAGGCCAATAGCAGACCAGGGCACTACCACACACCATCATTCATAGCCTTTGCAGAAAAGCAAGCAACAAAACAGTGGTCACCACCCTAGTCCAACAGCAAAATAGACATGTGACAGTGCCTGTGGGGAGGATATAGTTAAAAAGGGCACGGAGAACAGGGTCTAAAGAGTAAGGAACTCCATCCCTTTACTTGAAGCTGTGGTAAAGAAGAGGTATTTAGCAATCAAGGGGCCTAGTCTTGGAGTAAAGAGGGCCTTGGTCAAGCCAGGAGGGAGGACATATAAGCATCTCTAACAGGTATCTGCTATGTTCCTATACAGATGGCCACTGCACAGGATCCATGCGTGCAACTCCAAATCTTCCAATGCCTACATTGCAACAGTAATATCCCTCATATGAATTAAAACATTGCACCCTAAAAAGTCACCAACATGAAAAATGCTAAAGATAGACATTTTAGGGCCTCATCTAGGTCTTCACAATCAGCTGTGCATTTTATAGGGACAGTAAACTCAACACAGCTGAGCACCATTTCTAGTGTTTGGTGACTACATGGGACTGGTGGTTCTTTGAGTCAGGGGAGTAAGAAATAAGACAGCTCAACACAAAAAAATCAAATATGGCTCAGAAAGTCCTGATGGAAAGAAAGAAGACAGTGGCTGGCATCTTCTCCTCGATTCCCTTGATATTTCTTTACAGTTGAGACAGAGGAGGAAGGAAGGCAGAAAGGCTGCAGGATCAAGGGTGGGGAGAATCAAGTAAGAGTAAGGACTGAGAACTCAGAAGATAGGTAAGTGAAACCATATGACCATATTGTAAAAGCACACATAGTCAAGACTCAAACAGACCATTCATTGTTAAACAAGTCTTATGGATGAACATCTATCTCCTCACCTCTATGAAAGGTCTCGCAATCTTGGGTGCAATGGTTTCACTGACAGACGGTTCCTGAGAAAGCACCACAAATTCTTCAGCTTTCACAGGAAAACCAGCATCATCCATGGGTGAGTAAACTTCAAACAGCTCCTGGATAGTTCGCTGAACACAAGCAATGAACACAATCACTTCTAGGACAGACCCAATCCTGTACCTGACCTGAGCCTTGGGCAGCATAAAACCCACCAGAGAATCATTCCTCATTAGTGAAGTGAGATCAAAATAAAACAATTGTGTTCACTATGGCATTCCTCACTGAGTGAAGTAGGGAGGTAAGACAGGGTTCCCCTATGTAGGCCAGGCTGATTTTGAAAGTCTCAGCCTCCTGCATCAGCCTCCTAAGTGTTGAACTACAGTCCTGCACTACCATGACCAGTTATTGAGGGTTGCTAACAAATGAGAGCTACCTGAGTTAAGAATGCCATGGAATAGTCATTTCCCTGAGCAGCCACTTCACGGATCAAATCTTTAGTTCCATTTTTCAACAATTTCTCTTCAATAGAATTGCCACTGACAAGCCTACAAAAGAAAAAAGGAAAATAATACGTATGTATACATGTACAGATGAAACAATAGTTAAGTCACCTAGAAACATGCCCATACATGCATCCAGGCGTCCAGATGGTAACCAGAGAAGCAAGAGATGTCTCACATGCTAATCAACACCTATTAAGTCAGTGTCTGTCAAATTCTCTCCAATTTTAACTCTAGTGAGCTCTGGAGTCTGTGGTATATCCCTCTGCTTGCCAATGTTTCTCCCACCATATTCAACCTAGACATATCTCACTGAGTCCCGCACTCATCCCCACTGTCTATCCTCTGACACTTTCTGACACAAGCAGAATGATTCTGACTTTCCCAATGAGACTTTTAAGAGATGTCCCACTCCCTCTTGAGTATAAACAGTGTCCATCTGTGGAGGGCCGCAACCACATTCTCCATTGCTTCAAGGGACAAAGGTAGAGATTGACCTCTGTGACCTCAAGGTGTGGTGGTACACGCCTTTAGTCCTGATGCCTGGGAGGCAGAGGCAGATTGACCTCTGTGACCTCAAGGTGTGGTAGTACACGCCTTTGGTCCCAATGCCTGGGAGGCAGAGACAGGCAGATCTCTGTGAGTTCAAGGTGTTGTAGCACATGCCTTTAATCCCAGCGCAGGTGCTTGGTAACTCTCTACTGCTGCGTCCCTGCCTACTTCCGAGGCATCATCTGGGATAATGGGCAGTGGACCAATCCAAGAGTGACACGTCAGAAGCGAGGACTGTTTCCTTTATAAGGGCTGGGTTCCCCTCATTCTGGGTCTCCGCTTTGGAAGCTGATGCTCTCCCTCTCAAGACGCATTAAAGCTTTGCTGCAGAAGGATCCTAAGTGCCCCGCATTGTTCTTGCGGGCGAGACGGTAGCGCGGGGCATCCATCTGTCTCCTACAAGTTGCTAGGTCAACAGAGTGCTGTGGGTGTTGTCCCCACTTAACAAACAATGGAATAGTCTCAGGGTAGTACTCCAAACAGGCCCCATCATCCAGTCTATTATTCATATTTTCTCTGTCTCTGTCTCTGTCTCTGTCTCTGTCTCTCTCTCTCTCTCTTCAAGACAGGGCTTCTCTGTAACTTTGGAGCCTGTCCTGGAACTCACTCAGTAAACCAGTAAACCAGGCTGGCCTTGAACTCACAGACATCTGAGTGCTGGGATTAAAGGCGTGCACCACCACTACCACCAGGCTTGCTTGCCTTCTTTTCTTTGTTTCTGTCTGTTTTTCTTTTTTTCTTTTTTTTTTTTTTGGTTCAGTCTATTCTTTTCTAGTTTACTGCTTTGTTTTAAAACATAGTTTAAATTATAAACTATATGTTTATAAATTATATGTGGGTATTTTGCCTGTACATCATTTGCATGCCTGGTGCCCATGAAGGCCAGAGAGTAGCACTGTAGCACTGGATTCATGAGACTGGAGTTACAAGTGGTGAGCTGCTATGTGGGTGCTGGGGCCTCTAAAGAGCAGTCATCTCTCCAATTCTACTTACGTGCTTTCAGGATGCTAAATGCTAAAAGCTAAAATGCTAAAAGAAAGCTTAAATTACTTTAACAAAAATTTCCACAGGGATAAAAAGAACAAATGAGAATTTTCCAAGAAAAAAAAAAATTCTAAATAGGGAACATAGGAAAAAGTGACCAATTGAGGCCTGGAGAGATGGCTCAACAGTTAAAAGTACTGACTGACTGGCCTTCCAGAGGATCTGGGTTAAATTTCCAGCATCCATACGGCAGCTCACACCTGTCTGTAACTCCAGTTTCAGGGGCTCCGACACCCATGGCAAAACACCAGTGCACATAAAAAATAAAATATCTTTTTAAAAAAAGTCACCTATCAAGAAGCACTGCTGTTTCATCAAAGCAGGTTCAGTATGCACAGTCTGATAATGTATGAGCATGAATGGGAAAGCAGCCAGATTCTAATCCATGAGATTACTACCAAAACAATTCTATTTCTGCCTACCTTTGGTTTATAAACACACCAACACTCTGCATGCACAAAACAAGATGGCACCACCTTAACACATGTAAAACAGCACATACACGAGGTTAGTTGGGTTTTGTGATAAGGTGTGATCACTTTGTAGCCCAGGCTAGCTTCAAACTCATGATCTTCCTGTCTAAGCCTCCTGAATGCTGGGAATATTAGCGTGTGCAGTACCATGTCCAGTATGAGAAACGGTTTTTAAAAAAAAATAACAGAGAGAGAGAGAGAGAGAGAGAGAGAGAGAGAGAGAGAGAACACAAGCACACAGGCATGTAAGTGCCACAACTCATGTGTGGAAGTCAGAGAACACCTTGTGATCACAACTGTTATCACTAGTGTCAGTATTGTCAGTAATAGTGATAACTCTCCTTCTACCCTGTAGGTCCTGGAGATTGAATTAAGTTCATCAGGCCTGGTGGCAAATACTTTAGTCAGATGAGCTATCACATGGGCCTTGTGGGTGACTTTTTAATAGATATATTGTACAATGTGGTCCTCAAAGCAAAATAAGCAGCCATCTTCATCATATCAGCTGTGCCTGCTTGCAAGAGAACACCATGAGTGGACCTATTGACTGCTGATGTTCTCTCAGAAAGATAGACTGGGGGAGGGTCACGGTACTCTTATCTTTGTATGTGATTCTGCACTAACTGCATGTGGAGGGACTAGAGTATAGGCCCAGGGAAGATGGGAAGAATGGATTCTATCTATGTAGATATATAGAAGTTGCCATTTATTCTAGGGTGCAGCTGCTGCCTCGAGGTTACCCACATTCATTTAAGAAACCACACAGGCTCTATAAGTAAGCCCAATAAACTAACTGCAATGTTTCCCAAGTTAAGCTTTAGTGGCATCAAACTTTGGCTTGCCTTCAGGACCTTCCTTAGAAGGAGGTAGATGGGAAGGAATTTTTGAAATACATGTTTTTATCATTATTTGTCTTTCCAACCTCTTCCTCTAGGCAGTCAATGCAAAGGCTGTTTTAGCAAAATGCTTTTAGCCTGGGTGTACCTTGAGAGGCCTTTGAAGTAAATCCTGTCTGTTGTGACATGTTAACCTAACTTTGCTAAGTGTAACAACCATTGCTAAAGGTAACAACCTTTGCTAAGAAGCATGAAGAAGGTCCCTGTGAATATGTTTTCCTTCTGTCTGCAATGGGTATATGGCTACACCCTAATGAGTATTCCCCATTCTTGCTGCAATGAACAACTTTACGCTATGGGGCAGTCAGGATAAAGGACACAGCATTTTATTCAACAAGTCTTCTCATGCTGCTTTAGAAGAGCTGAGGCCTTCCCTGTGCCCCATGGACACGGCAGCTTCCATTATTAGACTCAGCTTCTCTTTGATATGCTGCCTGTCTGTAGGCCTGGAGAGACATTTCATATTGAACCACAGTATCATGCTGCCCCACAGTGAACTGCATCTTTTTCAGTCTGTGAATCCTGGAATTGACTATTCATACTACTAGGCCCTCTCTAGTCCCACTTTTAAATAAAACTGACCTGGCCTTTGCCTTAAGAATTGTAAGCCATTTCCTCCAATCTATCATTTACCAGTTTATTATAGTTTTATTTCTTCTTTTCTTTAAGATTTATTTATTATGTACACAGTGTTCTGCCTGCATATATGCCTGCAGGCCAGAAAAGGGCACCAGATCTCATTACAGATTGTTGTGAGCCACCATGTAACTGCTAGGAATTGAACTCAGGACCTGTAGAAGAGCAGCCAGTGCTCTTAACCTCCAAGCCATCTCTCCAGTCCTTATTATATTTTTCTTCAATACTCAACCTAGAGCCCATTCCTCTTTCTCCTGTCTAGACTATGCTGTTTTCCTAAGCAGAAAACAGTGACCCAGTACCATTCTCTCACTTAGACCAACTAAGTAAAGGGTCCAGCACACTCACACATTAGAATAACAAATAACAACCAGAAATTTAAAAATAGGCCATGGGCCCTTCGTGTTCCCAATTAGTTGTAAATGGCCAGTTACAATTTAAATGCTTGAAGATGAGACATATCTCAAGTCTTTCAACACATACTTTGTATTTTATAATTCTTAGAACAACACAAATATAAACTGTGCTCTCCAGTTATTCTAAAAAAGATGCAACATGTGAGCAAGGAACACTAGTAAGCCAATAATCAGGCCTAAGCCACACAACTGATTACAAATTCAAGCAAATGTCAAGTACAGCGACCAGACAAAAAGCAGCACTAAAACATGTCTAAGAGGAAAGTAAAACTTGCAGTTATGTAGGAATTTGTAAAATTCAACTGCAGCATATTTATTACATCTGGCTCTACCTCTTATGCTCTACTCAATTCCTACACCCAAAGATCGTCATCACCTGTATATATGGATGTCCTTGCATCTCCCAATTCTATCACACCACTCCTGGGCCTTGGCATCCATAACTGGATTTAGGTCATTGTCATAAAACACCACGGTGTCAGCCTCAACAAGGTTTATGCCAGTGGCTCGACTATGGGTGGAGAGAAGGGCACAGAAAATCCGCCTGTCTCTGTTGAAACTCCTCATCAGCTCCTGAGAGGAAACAAAGTACTCAAATGAACATTTCTGGAGAACACTGGGAGACCATTGACACTTTGGATACCTGTTTTACAACAGCCTCATTTGTCCCATGGATAACATCTTATCCTGGATGCATGCAGTTCCTTCTGCCCATAAGCATCTGTGTGTGATGTTTAGACAATACAGGTGTCATGCCCTATCTGGTACTTTCTGTCAGCCCAATCTGTAGGCCCCACAAGAAAGCAGAGTCTTGCTAGGGAGGGAGCTGTGCTTTCTCCTCTATCCTCAGGCAATGCCAGGGCACTCTACAGGCAAGAAGCCCCTGGAGTAAGGCTGAGGAAGTACATCAAGATCTCTTTAATCACTTGGGACAATGAATTGTACGTAATGAAAACTTGAGAACTTTTCTTCTTAAATTATTTCCATGCCAAAACAGAACTAAAAGTTGACCAATCATCTTCGTTCAAATAACCACCCAATTTTTTACACTATTACCAATAAAACAGACTCTTTTCTTTTTGCATCTAAGCTGTGTAGGAATCTCATATTTGCTATGGAACAAAAAGAGGGTAACTCGAGCCTTGTGCAGCACCCTATCTTTTTTGCACTCAGGACCCCTTATACTCAGGCTTGTATTACGAGACTTCTGGTAAGGACCTTCTAGTTTGTCACATGGAGCTGTGAAGACAATTTGTGGTTCACTGCCAAGGCACAGACCTTCTTTGTGTACTCTCTTTGGCTAAATGCTGAGCAGTCACTCTGTTACTGATCACAGCCTATCATGTGAAATTCTACAGTGAACAATTTTATGTGCCAATCATCAATGAGGCATTCTTGCTGTTGTGTGGAAGTCTTAGATAAGGACCACTAGATCAAGTGTCTATCCCTCTCTGAGGTTGGCAATCATGTTGCTTTCTAAAGTTATGCTAAAGAGGTTCCTACCAGCAATGTCTATTAACCAAATGTTAAAAATTAGCAAATATGGCAAGTAAAACATGGATATACTTTTCAACTCATATTTCTTTGGAAGTTAGTCTAAAGAGCATTCATATCTTTGTTGCATAGCCACCTCTTAAAAGTATGTCAGTACTAACCCAATGTGATTACAGATTACCCCTATGTATGTGTTCTGAGACATGCTTGTTTGGCGGGAGAGGGAACAAAGCATCAGGAAAAGAGTCAGTTTGGAGCTTAGATATACTCTAAATGCTAGAAGGGGTATGGGGCACTGATTGCACAGCTGTAGGAAGTGAGGCTTGAATCCCATGATTCAGGGTCACACCACGCAATCACCATGACAGGAAGATTATTTACCTGCCGTTGTTCACTGTTGGCATTTTCATCAATCCGTACATAGGTGAGATAATGGAAGTTCAAGAACATCTCTAAAATGTCCAGCATAAGAACCATCTGAGATAAAATTAACACTCGACGTCCTTCAGATTTCAGTTTCTGTAGCAGGATTGCTAAAGCTTCTAACTTCCCTAAAAAAAGGAAGGAAGGAAGGGAGGGAGGGAGAGAGGGAGGGAGGGAGGGAGAGAGTCTTATAATCCAGAACAAGTGTATGTCACTTCATAATCCATGACAATAACAGCAGGGTCTGTCATACCTGAGTCGAACTGTATCAGCCTCAGCTCCGGGAACTGCAATGAGCGCAGTGCTGTCAGTTGCTGCAGCTGCCGGTGGTAGGGGCGGATATGTTCTCTCAGGCACTGCCTCAGAGCTCGCAACCTGCTGCTATACAGTGAGGGTGGCCTCGCCACCCACAGGGAGGGTGGCATAGCCACTACTGGAGGAATCACACAGGCCACCCTGAGGAGCAGAAATCATGTGTGGTCATTATGTGCCAACCTTGTAGCCTCTGGCAGGAGCAGTGAGGGTTCTAGCCAAGGACAGAACCCTCTGACAGTGTGTACTGCCAGACAAAAGAAGTCTAAGCTCCTGATGCTCCTGATTCTATCACAAGATAGCATAATCTTTCACAGTTAAAGGACACCACCCCAAGAAACTTTCATCAGGACAGATCTAAATAATTAGCACAGAGCATTCTCTAGACCATAGCCATTGGCTCAAATATTCTTGCTGGGTCTTTTGGGACAAAAGTAAATTGTCTCTGGATGCAAACCTTTTAAATGCTTCAGGTACATGTAACTAAGAGGGGCCAGACTCAGAATACGCTGCAGACAGAGAACAGCAGTGCCATGGCCAACTTGACACTACCTGCTAAACTCCAGTCATCTACACCAGAAAACCTTCCCCTGGGCATTAGCCAAAGCTCAGTTTTAAATTTTATTTATTTACTTACTTTTAATATGTTTTTATTTTATTTAGATGGGGTAAATAACTCTGGCTGGCCTAGAGCTCACAGATATTCATTTGCCTGCCTCTGTCTCTCAAGTGCTGGAATTAAAGATGTGCACTATCATGCCCAGCTACTTTTATTTTTAGTTATGTTTATACATGTGTGTCTATGTAAGGGTTTGTACATATGTATGCAATGTCTTTAGAGACCAGAAGACGTCAGATCTCCTGGAGCCTGAAGCACTTGTGAACTTCTTAACATGGGGGCTAGGAACCAAACTGAGTCCTCTACAGAAGTAATATGGGCTCTTAACTTCTTAAATTGTCTCTCCAGTCCCTGAAGCTGGGTCTTGGTGGTTTGCTCCCAAGTACATTTCCACTGAAGTGGTCCTCTGTGATGTATAAAGACAACCAGCATTTCAAAGATAAACAAGGGCATGAGAACAAATGGCTGCAAATCTAGCACACAACCTGAGAAGCCCTGACATATGTGGCTCAGCATAGGAAGGGTTCCCTGTCCTTTTCTTTACTAATTCATTGATCTGAGACCTGAAAGGCAGGCTCTGAGCACTGAGCTCAGGCACTGGGTGATCAGGGCCTTCCTTTGGACAGGTATTAACAACATAGTTCAGTCAGACAAAGAAAATGAGCCAGAAGTTGAGCCTGGAGAGCAGGGTCAGGGCATATAGAAACTCACATAGAGGGTCAATAGTCTAAACAGAAGCAGAAATATCAAGACCTAGCAGGAATAGTGTGATGACAGTGGCACCCAGCCCACTAGCACTGGTCTACTAACTTGTTCTGAATTCTGTTCTTCAATGTCCCCAAGAAGCATATGGCTAGTTTTCTGGGTCAGTTTTCTATAAGAGCTAGCTAATAACCCAATAGGTCCTCTTGTCTCAAACACAGAGACCCCCCCAAACCATTTCAAATCCCAAGAAACTCAAAAGGACAACTTGGGAGAAAGCAATTAGAAATAAGAACATTAAAAAAAAGTCCAAAAAATGAAATACTACAGGATGTGGTGACTCATACCAGCACTTGAGAGGAAGAGGCAGGAGCATCAGCAGTTCAAGGAAAGTCTAGGCCAGTTACATGGAATTGGAAGCCAGCCTGTGCTACCTGAGAACCGAAATTAAAAGAAAGAAGAAAATTGCTTATGCGTAGCAGAGTAAAAGAACAACAACAACAAAAAGGATAAAAACTATTTACCTGCATACACTAACTCACCTGTCAAGAACATCTTGAAGAGATTCTTGACGTTGACCCAATGTCACAACCAGATCGCCTTTACTTTTTGAGGGTGACATGTAACAGTTTGCTACTCTGGCACCCGTCCCAAGGTTGCTATCTAAAGACCAGCACAAAGGCCTCTTCCTTCTAGCAGGTAGGGAACAAATCCTCAGCAAGTCTCTGCCATACACTGGAGCTTGGGAACAGCGCCGCTCATTGACAAAATGCATCTGATCCAAGCGTTCCTTCAAAAGTCTGCTTTTTTCCTCCTTGATCACATCAGAAAAAAAAAAAGACAAAAGAAAAGTTATTTGAGAAACAATCAGACAAAATCATCTCACTAAACACTTTGGGAACTGTTATGCACACATTCATTTCAACATCCATGGCCTACTTCTATGAACTACAAGCATTAAAAAAAAAAAAGAGGCAGAGAGCTTTCTCTCTCCTCCTCCCAAGATAGATAATATTTATAACAGAGGAAAAGACAAGACAAGACAAAAGGGATAAAGACCTTGATGTCTGCAATTAGAGACCCAGGTCAATTTCTTTCATTGGGAATGAGTGTTAAATCAAGGCTCTAATTCAAAGAGCATGTGCATCTTTGAAATTCATAAACTGAAAAGGACCCACAAGAATCTTGGCTGCCACAAAAAAGCTCCTGAAACTCCCTGCCTCAACACTTTGCATTTCTCACCGTGTGCCCCTGCATCTAAACCTTACCTGGGTGGGCCCTGCAGCAGGAGAAGCTGGTTTGGAAGCCAGCCCAGGTTCTCCAACAGTCATAGCGCTCACTGCTACTCGACCCGGAACACCAACTACAAATGTAAAAGCAAACAGCTGAAGGAAATGAGGGTGCTGTTTAATGCTAGAATACTTGCTTGGAAGGCTTGAGGAGCACTATCCCTAACAACTTTACGCTCCCTACCCCCAAAAGAAAAAAGCAGAAAAGGAAAGTCAATATGCTTTCCATTCACAAAGGTGGACTGCCAGGCCAAGGTTAGCTCCTGAAATCCCAAGAATATAAAAGGAGCTGGATCTAAATATCTAGTGCATCAAAGCTACGTCTATACCTGGAGTGAAGACTGTTCTGAGGACAGATCACATATCTGCCCCTGCCCAAGCCAGCCTCATATCCTCCTTTGTCCTACACTGAAAAACTACAGGTCATCAGGAAATAGTGAGTAATAGCTCCTTTGCTTGCCCATAAATCAAACCCACCCACCAGTTCTAATACACTGAGCACATCCAGGCAAGGGTTGGGACTTAGAGAAGCGGGCAGAAAAAAGGACAGAAGCTGAAACCCAGCATCATTTAGGCAACAGCCAGCTAGAGTGTGCAAAGCCTGCACCAAGCACTTTACTCTCAGGGAGCTCTAGGCAAAGTTACTAAACATTTTGTGCTTCCTAAGTTTCCTTATACACACACATGTATACACATACATATATTATATATAGTGTATATATAATATAAACATATAATATATAATAAAGTTTTATTTTTATTAATGTACATGCAATATATATATGCCTTTAAAGTATCAGTGTTTTGCCTACATGTATATTGTGTTCCACACGTGTGCCTGGTGCCTGCAGAGGTCAGAAGAGGGTGACAGATCCCCTGAGTCACAGATGTGAGCCACCATGTGGTGCAAAGAAACAAACCCAAGTCCGCTGCAAATCAACAAACGCTCTTAACTGATGGACCAACTCTCTGACCTCCACTGTTTTTTATTAGAATAGGACACTGAGGTTTGGCCATATTCAACTAGTACATTTGGGAGCAAAAGAAATAAAGCTGATGCCATGACATGTGTGGAAACCGGACTACTACAAATAAAAGTTTTGATGTAAAAGAAGGCCCATGGCCTGAGGTGCATGACCCCTCCTCCCCGTCATTGCAAAGAAAAGTCAGAAAGACGTTCTCACCAAGCCCTCCTCCTGTTCAGAACACCCTACCTTGTGGGGTCAAGGGCGCGGGACTAGGGCCACTGGTTGGGGGCTTGCTTCCCAGGGTGCCATGCACAGCGCCTGCCTGAGACACGGTCTGCATCACCACAGGGCCAGGGGCTCGCAGGTAGGGTTGCCCAGGGGCTGACACGATCTGGAGTACACTACCTGCAATCACACATCCACCAGGAGCATCAGTAACAGATGTGTGCACAGTAACACGCTAGCCATTTCCAAATGGTACAGTAACAAATGAGTCAGTATACTGCACACACATCACATTTACATAAGTAAACATGTCCACAGCTCAGTAACTCTGATGAAGGAGGGAATATTTTGAAAATCCCAGACAGAGACAGAAAACCAGACTTTGCTTTATACCACATCAAAAAAGGACCACTAACCCTGCACATATCCAGGCACATACCCAACAAGAACCACAATTGTCCTAAGGCTGTGAAGGTCACAGAAACACTCCCAGACCCATGTAGCTATTGCCAAAAGGATGAAAAACTACCAAAAAGAGCCCAGGTGTTCATGATGACTCTGTAACTTTTCTATTATGTATGCCTGAACCTTATTACCAAATGTGTGACAAGAAAACCAAATAAACCACCAACTACATTCACAGATAGCCCTGAGTCTTGAGGTCCCAAGCCCTGTAGAGATAGGTATTGAAGTGCCATGACAGTCATCCAGCCAGAATTCAGGGTAGTCTTCTGAAGCTGCTGGGGTGGTGTGCAGGGAAACTAGTGCTGTGAAATCTTAACCTGAAGGTAAGCAGCCAACGATCACCTGGTGCTGGATGTAGCTAAAGAAGCTGCAACTACTGTCACATATCAGTAAAGATTAATTTTAAGGAACTACTCAAATTTCACTACCTCCATTTCTTTGAAAGCAATAACTACAGGTTCTTAGCACAAGGTATGAGAGCTTTGGATCCCAGAGTTAAAATGAAAACTTGAATCTGGCACAAATCTTGAGGTCTCAGCTATGAGATTGAGGTAGGAGGATGGCTTGATCTCAGAAGTCACAGGTCAGTTTGGGCAACATAATAAGAATCCAACTGACAGGTACATAGGTAGGTAGAACATTTCCCCTACATAAATTGCCAGTCTTCTGGCACATTCATATTAGAAAGCAACAAACATTTCTACTCTGACTTACAAAGGAGAAAACTTTTCAAAGAGAAGATGGTACTGATAAAAACAAACAAAAAAAAATTTAAAAAAATGAGCATCACTTATTTAGAACACTGCCAAAGTGACTCAAGAATGCTATCTCATCATTCCTTAATAAGCCCTGATATGAGGCTTGTTACCATCACTTCTGGATAAAGAACCTGAAACTCAGTGACCAAGTTACCCTGCCACCCAGACAGGTTCTCAAGTGCATATCTCTGTCCTTCTCAACATTGGTATCAGCTGGTTGTCTCTTACCTTGTAACTGCAGAGGCTGGCCTGCTGTTAGCTGCCGCAACTGGCTATGTGACAAGGTAAACTTGTTCCCCTGAAACTGCAGTGTCACAGGTGTCTCTGGCTGGGCAACGCGGCTCTGTGGCCCTGCGATGGATGCCAGCTGAGCTATTTTCACTACTTCCCCACCTGTTAAAACACAGAAGAAAAGCTGAACTAACATCACGTGGAGTGAGGTTATTGACCATTATACAGCAATCACTTACTATATATAATGATTGCCTATACTATGCTCAAGTGTTTTCAAAAAAGTAGTTAGGTATGACTTTCTATCATTTTTTTAAAAAGTTATTTTAAGACAAAAGAAAAATACTATTAAATATCAGACTTTAGTGGTTAATCTACTGAATCACAACTGGTAAGGACTTTTTGTATCAACTCATCAAACTACTAAGGAATACTTTTACTTTTCTCTACAAATAATAAAAGGAGAAACCAGTAAATATAAAAAATATCAGAGGTCTATTTATATTAAATTGGAAAATCTTCAGAGGACTTACAAAACTTGAAAAAGTACGTGTCCAGAAATTAGATCATATCATCAACATAAAACAACAAATTTTAACTGCACATGCTTCTAAGTCTAGGAAAGCTTAAATAAGTACGTCAGACATAAAACTCTAAGTTTACACTAATTCAAATGAGCTCAGAGGATTTGCTATTTCAGAGCAAATGATTAGAAACTTAAAGGTTTTACCCAACAAGTGCTATCCAAGTTCAAATGCTCCTCTCCCAAGAAAATCCATGTCAGGATTAGTAAAAGTACCATAAGGAGAACAGTTAGTAAAAGACTACCAAACTACCTGAAGATGCCTTGCACACAAAATAACTGTGTACAAGGAAGGAGAAATGAAAATCAGAGATAGATGTACACACAGACACGTAAATCTCCCATCAGCACTCTTAGACAGGTAAAGTCAGTTGAAACACTCACTCCACACACTACATGTAAGTCCTCCCATACTAATGTAACTCTCATTACCTACAGAAACATGAAGTACGCGCAGCTTTCTCCTTTCATGTGACTGCCTAGGACAATCACTCCTCATTGCTGGCCAGAGAAGAGATTCCCAGTCTCTCCTGAGGCTTTTCCCAGTTTTCCAAAAAGGCCTCAATGTGGCTCTGCTACATTGTAAACAAGTAACATTTTATGATCTCTAATACTTTAGTTGGCATAATTTCCATAGTAGGCTGGATACTGGTCTATAGAAGATCTTAAATCTGTCAATCCCATTGCCAGCAGTACAAAATTCTTAATTAAGAAAAAATTAGTTAACAATTAGCTGTTTTAGTCACTGATTTGTTGAGAAATGTCTCTGTTGAGGAAGAATTCATGCCAACTTTAAACTTGGAAATATGTGAGAAACCAAAAACTAACAGTATCTAGAAACCTAGTGCTAGTTCATGTAGTCTCACCACTTGCCCCCGAGTGGACCCCAGCACTGCTGGAATAGAACTAAGGCTAAGGCTAAAGGAAGGTACTAGCCCTGAACACCAGTGCAGCACAGAAGGAAAAGCAGAGCTGGTTGAATGGGAAGAGAAAGAATAGAACAGAGCAGGGCCCTGGACAATGACCTCGGGCAAGGCCCCACCATGACAGGCATCACGCTCCAGGCCTGGATTGAGGGACAGACAGAGGCAGTGGACAGCAAAGGCTCTTCAGACATTGTGTTCCTGACACACTGCTCCAAGGCAGTGAGAGCAGACTCTGGACAGTAAGGCCACTTACTGGGCAAGCGGGCCTGGGCCTGCGAGGTAAGCACCAGCCGCTGGGGCGGTGCATTCTGCCCGGCCACCAGCGAGGGGGCCTGGGGCGGGGGCAGGGGTGGGCCTGGGGTGGAGGCCTGGACAGCGGTCTGAGCCCGCAGTTTCGAAGGATGGGCTGGGCCTGTTGCTGTGCTGGAGGTCGAGGTGGGTTGGTGTCGAGGCGCACCGACGGAAGCCTGAGAGTTCTGAAACGGGGCTGCTGCTGCTGCAATCAATAAGGTTGTTTTGTGCAAAGCTGTTAGAGGTTCTTCATAACACGCAGTATTTTACAACCGAATGTTAAGGAAATTACATAAACAGTTTATTATTTCACAGTCTCTCAAATGAGAAGCCCACTCTTAGGAAACAAACATGGAGGAGCTTGTACAGTCCTTAGGTTAAGAGAAACTTAAGGCTCTGCCTGTTGTCAATCACTAAAGCTCCATGTAAGCTGACAGAACACACAGGGCAAACATCTTGAACTAGACAGGGCTGTCAAATGCTCCCAGCTGTCAGGAAGCACTCTGTAAACACACAGAAGCACCCATTCTCTGCACTACAGAAACCTTTGCACTGCTGTTTTCAGATGAGGTTAAGACCACTTCTAGGACTTTCCCTGTCCCCTTACCAAGTGAAGCTAAAACAATAGCACCAAATGCAACAGGAAAGCTCAGAACTTTCCTAAACAACCTTGACATACTTTAAGAAAAACACTTTGTAGAGGTTGCCCACCTGCTCAGCTAAGGTGAACTTTCTTCTATAGGAAAAACCCAGAACAGGAAACAAATCTCTACAACCAGGCACAGTGATGCATGCCTGTAAATCCCAGCACTCAGGGGACTGGAAGTAGAGAGATTGTGAATTCTAGACTGTCCTGGGCTACATAGTAAGATCCTGTGTCAAAGGAAGGAAGGAAGGAAGGAAGGAAGGAAGGAAGGAAGGAAGGAAGGAAGGAAGGAAGGAAGGAAGGAAGGAAGGAAGGAAGGAAGGAAGGAAGGAAGGAGGAGAGAAAGGGAAGAAAGAAAAGGAAGGAAGGAAGGAAGAAAAGAAAGAGAAAGGGAAGAAAGAAAAGGAAGGAAGGAAGGAAGGAAGGAAGGAAGGAAGGAAGGAAGGAAGGAAGGAAGGAAGGGTCGGTCTTCAATTCATCAAGATTTGTAGGTGGCATTTTCACAAGTCATTTGGAGGTTTCCATGCCCTACAGCAGTGGCTATAATACTCAGTAGGCCAGGAACAGGGTGGCAGGAACTTTCCCACAGTCTTCTACAAAAGAGAGCTGATTATGTAAGATACCTTTTGCATCTGGGTTGGCAGAAAAAGTAGCAATCGGTGGCCGTCCTCGAACCTGGCCCTGTGGGGCAGCAGTGGCTGCATTGGTGGTTGCCATCCGAGGTGGATGTGTGCTGGGGAATGCCACGGTGCGACCCTCGGGCTTCTGGCCATACTGCACAGGCTGAAATAACCTAGATGCCCATTGGCCCAAGCAGAAGACACAAACATCACCACATTGCAGATAGCATGGGTTCTAGGGGATTGCCCCTCAGAGACCAGATGGGAAGGCAAGAGGCATAGAGCAGGAACAAAGTAGCTCCAAGTAACAGTTAGCAAGAAGCTTGTGTCCAACATGCGGAACCATCGGCAAACTCTGTACTCAAAGGTCAACATCTCAATCAGTAATACAAGAATACTGTTTAATCTCAACTATTAGGAAAATGTCAAAGTATGTAAAGAGAAAACCACCTCTGGCATACAACATCTAACTACAGTTTAAATCAACAGCAAAGAAAAACCAAATTCTCTGCTAGTACATGTGACAAGACAGCTTATGAAATGGACAGAAATAACAGGATCTGGGAAGGTACACAAAGTGCCCAACTAAGCAGCTGATTCTAGTTTGATCATAGAGGTAAGAGTTCTCTGACCTAGAAAATGGAAGGACAAACAAGAAGCCAGCCATAGAAACCTTTTAACAAAGCCCAGGTAAGTACAAGTAGAAGGCCTTGTCTGTAACGGCTATAGGCTTCCTATATGAGTCTGTCAGGCTTCAGCTGAGCTGCTAAAGATGGCAAGCAGGTCACAGTCCAAAGAAGTCTGAAAAAGAACTTGAAGAATGGGTTTCTGATTTGTACAAATGTCCTCTTTATTTCTAAAAGAATAAATACTTTCTTGTTTTCCTTTTTCAGCCAGGCACAGAATTTTGGTTCCTTTTCACCACCGGGTTTGGTCTGTTTAGAAGCATTTACATCCTGATTTCATCACTTATCTTTCCTGCCTCATGATCTCCCTCACTCCAAATCATCATTTATATTGTAGTATCACTTGTAAGAGTTGACTCCATGTCTACCCTTGTTCTGGCCCATAAGCATACTCTGTACTCTTCCCAATCAGTCATCTGACCTTGCCATGACAGATACAGCAGACTGTTCTCAGCCCTATCATCTCCTCAAATCCTAAAGTTTACTCTATTAAACATAACCAAAAAAGTGACTCTCAGGATTCACTGCCTCTATTTGAGTATCTTGTTAATGTAGTTGTGCTCACTGAAACCAGGAACATTTGGGACATTCTCAAGAGCACAGCTTTTCTCATCACCTAAGGTAAGCTAGAGGAAGGGATTGCTCACGGTCCCGGCACTTGATCTTTCAACAAGCAGAAAATCCTTGGAATAGTGAATATGCCAGATGAACCACATGCTGCTTCTAACCCGTCCGTGTACCTGCTGGCCTTGAGCTTCATGGCTGCTGGCCGGGCTGTCGGAGGTGGTGAAGCAAAGACTTCCTCCATGAGTTTCCGAGTCACCTTTTTCTTACACAGTAATTCAGCCTCATAGCGAGCGATTTTATTTTCTAGCCCAATGAGATCAAATATAGAAAGATCGGTTTCCTAAGAAGAAATGAAAAAGAAAGAAAGAAAGAAAGAAACATTTTGTAATAGGTAGCAGATGAAAATATCTGACCAAGAGTCAAGACCTGCTACAGGGTAAAAGTCAGTTGAGGAAGCTATTTCACATGGTAGGCCAAGCTGTCTCATGCTTGAGCTAGGTAAAATCATGTCTCCTCAGAGGACTAGATTTCCTTTTTATAATGGGACAACAGCTGTTTTCACTTTCCCCACTGTCATGTGAACAGAGATACTGAGAGACAACCTGGAACTGCAGAAGAACATATGCAATCAAACATAGAGTGGAGACAAACAGCAGTCTTCCCCAGGAAAGAGGAGGGGGCAAGTGTGGGCTCCATGTGCTGATCAGTGTGTGGGAGTGACCCCAGTAATGCTTACTGTAAAGACTACTTAGTGTTAGACAGAGTGGAATCAATCAGATTGAAGTGGGAGTACCCTCTGTATGCTGTGATTACCATTAATGAACAAAGAAACTGCTCTGGAGCCAGGCGGTGGTGGCGGTGGTGGTGCACGCCTTTAATCCCAGCACTCGGGAGGCAGAGGCAGGTGGATCTCTGTGAGTTCGAGACCAGCCTGGTCTACAAGAGCTAATTCCAGGACAGGCTCCAAAGCCACAGAGAAACCCTGTCTCGAAAAAAACCAAAAAAAAAAAAAAAAAAAAAAAAAAAAAGAAGAAGAAGAAGAAGAAACTGCTTTGGACCTATAGCAGGGCAGAACTTAGCTAGGCAGGGAAAACTAAACTAAATGCTGGGAGGAAGAGAACAGAGAGAGGGAGAAGCCATGTAGCCCCACCAGAGAGAGATGCCAAAACTTTACCCAGTAAGCCACAGCCCCATGGTGATACACAGATTAATAGAAAGGGCTAAATTAATATGTAAGAGTTAGTCAATAAGAAGATAGAGCTAATGGACCAAACAGTGATTTAAAATATATATAGTTTCTGTGTGATTATTTTGGGGCTGAAGCAGCCAAGAACTAACAAGCGGTCCCCCAACAACAAATTGGCGCACCAATGTGAGTAACTACATCCACATAAAAACCTGAGAAAACCTGGAAAGGAATTCTAGACACTAAAAAACAAAGTTTAGCCACATTTATTTTTCCAAAAGGGCTTTGCTTGATGGTGACATGCTGTGGCTCCTTTAAGAGAGGTTTTCCTGATTCAGTGGTAGCAGAAAAAAAGTTGTGACATTTTGAAATGCAGGCTTTCTGGGCCGTGCTGCTAGCGCAACCTCTGACTCTTTCAGAAGGCCAAGCATTTAAATGGGGTTTGTGAACAGAGTACTACAACTTGCTTAAAGGCAACATAGACTGGCTGTATGGCTCTCAGAGGCAGCAAACAGCTCCACCGTGCTGGGCTGGGTGGGGCAAGCAGGCAGTGCCTTATTTCCCCTAGCAATGGTGCCGCTTAAGCTCATAAGAAGGGCTTAGCATTTTAAGAAGCACTTCTAGTCAGAAATAATTACAGATACACAATAAAGACAAATTCAGATGAAAAAGACCTCTAAATTAGAAACAGTGTGTTTTTAAAATGTACATAGGCCTGAGAGAGAGAAGAAAAAGAATACAGAGAGTTATAAAAAGAAGTAAATGGTTGCGCTAGAGAAATGGCTCAGAGGTTAAGAGCACTGGCTGATCTTTCAGAGGTCCTGAGTTCAATTCCCAGCAACCACATGGTGGCTCACAACCATCTGGTGCCCTCTACTGGTCTGCAGGCATACAAGGAGGCTGGATACTGTACACACAAATAAATAAATCTTAAAAAAAAAAAAGTAAATGGTTTATAAAAAATATAAAAAGGTCTTTAAAGAGACAGAGTACAGTCATAGATTAAAGGAGTAAAGATAATAAAATATTGAACTTGCAGAAAAAGTAATAGAGTAATAAAAATAAGCCATGTAAAGATGAAATGTACATAGAAGATTATGTATATTATTGTGTTTTCTCTGAATTTTTTGACTGTGAAGGAGCTAAGTAATCAATGTATATACTATAAAGGTCTCTTGTCTTCTAAATTTGGGTCCAAAGAAAAGAGGCTCTCCCTTTGATTCCACAGAGGATGAGAACCTGTGGAATACTTTCAGACTAATGTGATTTGATGCACCAAGATTCCCTGAAAAATCACCGTGAACACCCCAAAAAATTACTTGGTTCAACAAAAAGCAGGAAGCAGTATGGAAAGAACTACGCCCATATTCCCAAATATTGTTTATAAATGTTTGTTTACATTTAAAGGAGGATATGCTATAGAGATTTACATTGGCATGAATCTTGGTTTGTTGATACAAATTTAAGGTCAATTTTGTTTATATATATCTGCTCTTGATAAAAGTATTGTGATTGTATAGTTCATTTAAAAATGTAATGTATAATTAAGAAATATAGGTTAATAGATAATCATATATCATAGACAAACTTGTAGTCATGTTAGTTAGATTTTCTAGATGTTCAGAGATGTATTTCAGATGGATAAGCATTCTTCAAACCTTTCAAAGACTACAAAATATGGCATTTAAAATGTTTTAAAACTTAGAACTTTTCATGACAATGAGACATATCTGCTACTGGCAGCACCAATTACTTCAAGAGGAAGATGGGAATTGAAGAGGCTCCTCATGGAGTTTGCTAGCCATTTGTGAAAAAAAGTGCCCTTGCCTGGACTGCTTGAAAGTATGCTATGTGAACTGGACGTGCAGAACCCA
The DNA here is from genome assembly GCF_982192425.1 of Myodes glareolus. Lineage (NCBI taxonomy): Eukaryota > Metazoa > Chordata > Mammalia > Rodentia > Cricetidae > Myodes > Myodes glareolus. Next base: position 128,291,072 of record NC_142027.1, read on the forward strand.
CAGAGAAATGACTGCTAAACTTGCCTAAAGGTGAGACCATCCTTCAGGGTTCCTGCTTCATGACAAAGTCTGCCAGACATTCTGCAGGACATGAAGAAAGTGACTGACAAACTGTCAATATAGGCAGAACTGTCTTTGAAATTTCATGCTTCGTGGAAAAGTCTGCTGGGTATTATGGGCCTATAAGCTGAAGATCAATGCCCCAACGATAGAGAAGAACTTTGGGTGACTACCCATACAGCAAGATGTCTCTGTCAATTCTAGAGTTGTGGAAGTTGCTTGCAATGTACTTCCTGTTAGATTAGGCAATATTATATCCTTCTAGAGTCTTTGATGGAGTTGAAGAATTTATAGTTTTCCTTAGTTGTGATAAAAAGTAGATATAAATACTGTAATTCTTGCTTGATACCTGTTTTGTTATTCGTAATTTTACTATGTTAAAGTTAAAACCTTCCTTTTTTATTTAAACAGAAAAGGGAGATGATGTAGGAGTCCCCTCTGTATGCTATGATTACCATTAATGAATAAAGAAACTGCTTTGGACCTATAGCAGGGCAGAATTTAGCTAGGCAGAGAAAACTAAACTGAATGCTGGGAGGAAGAAAGCAGAGAGAGGGAGAAGCCCTGCAGCCCCGGAGACAGACGCCAATTTTGGTAAGCCACAGTCACGTGGCCATACACAGATTAATAGAAATGGGTTAAATTAACATGTAAGAGTTAGCCAATAAGAAGCTATAGCTAATGGGCCAAGCAGTGATTTAAATAATATAGTTTCTGTGTGATTACTTTGGGGCTGAGCAGCCAAGAACTAACAAGGGGCCTTCTAATGCATCTAACACATCAGATTTATGGCCCTGGCCCTGGCCCTGGCCCTGGCAAGAGAAAGTATCCTGCTTTCCACAGCACCACTAATGTATATTTCTTGGAACTTGAGATAACAAGAAAGCAGCAATACATTGAGGAGGATGAAAGACAAACAAAAAGAGGGTCATGAAAGCCCCCACACTGCTAGGGCAAATCAAGTGGTTCAGCTGGCAGTTCTTTGAAGAAGTAGATGGAAAGGCTATGTAAGCCAGGAGCTCGACCTGAAGTGGACTCACAAGAACAATGAAATCCAAACTGTAGGAATGTTCTCATCAGCAATAGCAAGAGATGAAAATCATCCGATGAAAGAACAAACAAAATGTGGCCTTTCACAACAGAATGTTACCCAGCCCTTAAAACGAATGGTATTCTGACATACTGCAATGAGGATGAACCTTGAAAATAGACTAAGTGTGAAAGAATCCAGATAAAATTCTATGAGCTATGCAAAGCCAAATAAGTCCACAGACAGAAACTAGACAGAAAGAGCTAGGACAGTGGTTCTCAACCTGTGTGTATCCTGAACGATCCTTTCACAGATGTCACATAAGACCCCTGGAGAAACAGATATTTACATTACGATTCATAACAGTAGCAAAATTACAGGTATGAAGTAGCAACAAAAATAATTTTATGGTTGGGGATCACCACAACTTGAGACACTGTACTAAAGGGTCACAACATTAGTAAGGTTGAGAGAAGAAGGGTTGGAAAGAAATCCATATAACCATGAGGATTTTTATCTAGAAAGTAAGTACTAGAAGTCCTGCACTACTTTTCTAAATCCCCTCTCTTACCTTCCAGAATTCTCTCTCCAGAACTCTGAGAATTAGAGAGGCTGACCGATACTGTAGAGAGCCTGCTGCATAGGAGGAGCCTGGGACCCGTGGCTCTACCAGCCCAGGATGGTTACAGATCCGCTGTAGCCGTGTCAAGACACTCAAGACACTGATAAAGTGTCCACTCTTCAGAGCTTCCTGGGTCCTGCTCATAGAGAAGAGGTAAGAGTTCAGTGTCAAGGGCAAATGTATGTTCATCATTCAGTCTCATCATCAGTTACTTCCTTAATTTCAGAAACATAGGAACTAACAAGATTTCCCAAGACAGTGAATTAGTCATATTGCACATTCAAGTCTACATTCCTACACAGGTCTCTACTGAGTCACTCCAGAGAGCCAGAGACAAAGGGTTAGTACAAGCCAAATCTCAAGGAAGACTGTTCCTATATAAAAGGACCATGTTTCAATAATATCACGATCGTTTATCCTGAGGAGTAGAAGCACTCAAGATAAGGATTGATATGTAAAAAGAACCATTAAGTCAGAAGGTGGGATCAGAATACCCCAGAAAGCACATCCCCTGGTCCTGTGAGGAGAGTGCACAGATGAGAAGGTAAGCAGGCTACAAGCCAAACCCTGCTGCAGTATCAGACAGAGATCTACAAGGCACACCAGGATCCGGGAGCTGCAGTATGAAATCGAGCTCTTGAACAAGGAAGGAGGCTCCGAAGTCAGGTAGTGAAGAATGGCATTTGGAGAGCTTGAGAGAGGGATGCAGAACCACAGTGATATGACTGCAGGCTCCAAACCCAAGCAACTTATCAAAAAGGTGTCTAGAAAGAACTGGGATCAGGAGGTAGCCTGAGCCCCTCATGAGAAGTGCTAGTCTTAGTTACTCAGGGAACAACTCAGGTATACAACAGAGAACAGTGGGAATCCTGAGAAACACTGCCAGAAGGGGATTTCACAGTAAACCTAGCTTGGACAACAGGAAAGCCAGACACAGCCAGCCCTGAGTCGTGTGATGAAAGTCTCTGTACAGTGCTAGGCACAAAACCAGAATAATAAACAAGACAGACTATCCATCTAGCTTAAAAGAATAGAAGTGAAATGTGATATTTTAAAACAGTTGCCAAGTTTGGCATTGAGTGGGTTAGGACTGGGATCTACGTCCCTGAGTCTAAGAATGATAGATGTTTCCAGAAAAAGGACAGGTTTGGGGGGGGGGGGTGCACATGTGCAGACAGGAGCAGAAATGAAGCTGCCTCAGAAAGCCAGAAGCCACGAGAGAACCAGAATGTGTCTGATTCAGTGTTTCTATGCATCTGGACAGTGTAATATAGAAATGAGGGCCTACCTCAGGTTTTTGTCTGGCAGTCTGAGCACCTAATTGGATCCAGAAACCTGGTTCCCCAGTGCAAAAATGGGACCAAGATGCACAAAGGCTTAACACACTAGCCCTTGAATTGTGGCTCAGAGAGAAGGAAGGAAACAAGGAAAAGTCTCACTGTTATTCTCTTCAGAGCAGGTATCACAGAACCAGAAAAAGATCATTTAGACAGATGTTCTAGATTCAATGCTATCACCTCTTACACTTTCACAAAAGATGACATCACTCCCAAACACAAGCACCTCACTATCCAGCTGGAACAGTCACACATCAACCTAAATTCCCTGAACAATGATTTGCTAGAACTCCTAATGGAGGACAATCTAAGTCATTTAAGGGTAACTGAGCCATATTTCCCCTGCCTGCTGGCACCTGATCTCCACAGAAGCTCCACCCCCTTCCCATAAAATTAGCTCTCACTAGCTAGAACTAGCGTATCACTAAGGTCAACAAAAGAAAATGTTAATATCTTGCTGAAAAATCAACATGGACAAGTATTTTCTGCTCAAGTAGCTTACAGTGTTTGGGAGGTTGATCACAATGAATGCTTTGAGCGAGCATTCACTGCTCCTCTTCAGCATTAGGATGATAAGCTGAGTGTCTCATTACTAATATAGGCTGGGAAACAGCCTATAAATGAGCAGCCATTCACTCGGTCCCAAAATTTCCAGTAAGCCTTTTAAACATGGTGCAGCAATGTCAAATCATTTCTTGAAGGCATTAAGGGGAGCCACAGGCAATTCCAACTTTAGACATTTATTACTTTTTCTTAGAGACTCATATATACCCTGTGCTCAGCAAACAAAAAGTGGCAGGAGGCTGACCAGATTCTACTTGCCCATCATGAATGGGCCTTGTGCCCCACTGCCTTCCTGGTACAGCCTACACCATCTCTGGCCACAGCTAAGGCCTCCATCTACAGCTAAGGTAAGTGTATACAAGACAGCTTTGAGTATGCCTTAACCACAGCACCATGTTCCTACCCAGAGTGGAAAACTTGTGAGTCAGGTGAGTGAGACTAGCCTGATGGATATGGACTAGGTCCACATATGAGAGACTGCTAACATGTGAGGTCATAATAAATACACATGTGACTCTTCTCAGCTACTCTGAGTCGAGAGAGTACTGTTTAAATCCTGAGAACTCCAAGTCTAAAATTAAAATCCATTTGAACTTTGTTTCCACAGTTCCTGAATTTGTTTTAGACATAAGACACCAGAGAGCACAAAAGAAAGAATCAAAGCAGCCATGGAGAGGATTCAGATAATACAAGTTGAGCCCACTAAATGACATATAGGGCTACCAGGCAAGAGTTGGGAGATGACCTATTTAGGTCACAGAATGCTATAACATGACATGGAAACTATGCCCTTGTTACCTTCCAGAGAGACCATACTGACCCGGTAGAGCAGTGGCTACTTTTAAAGAGTAAGCTGGTCAACCAGTTGAGTTCACACTAACCACCAAAGCTTATGTAACGAGCAGCAGGCAGCAGAACAGACATCAAACTACACAAATGGCAGGTGTGAAGATAAAGCGTATCTAAAGGCAGAATAAGCAGGAATGTTAAGAGGGGATGTTCTAGAGATGGCGGAGCTCCTGGTTGACTCAATTATAGGCACACTAACTGAGGCAACAGGGTGCATCTGCTTTTCATTGCTGAGGGGCAGGTGGGCAAAGCAGCACTTACCTAGGCTGTAGGATGACATCCTCGTATAAGGCCTTCTGCCGACTGGAAAGGCGGCACTTCAGAACATGCTCATACTTCCTGGTCAGCTGTTTCTCCACATCTCTCTTTGTTCTCCTCAAAATAAATGGCTGTGTGACCTGAAGAAAATAATAACCATTTTCTCCCCAAATAATGCCTTGGTACATTTAGCAGAAGGCAAATATGCTTTAAATGAGTCAACTGTAGTTACCGAAACAAACATACCCTGTGTAATCTTATGACCATTTTGTGATAGTAATCCTGGTTTTCCTCATTGGGAGCTTTCAGAGGGAAGCTCAGGTAAGGCCTGGAGATCCCAGGAATGAGAAAGTGTACCATGGTCCAGAGCTCCAGGAAAGTGTTATGCAGAGGCACATCGATCAGAAGCAGGCGCTGCTGGCTACAAACAAAACGGAACAATGTTTGAACTCTGAAACACACAATGAGGCTACATAACTCTTCTCCTTGGCAATGTGTGGGGAAAGTGAAGACAGCAACTATACATATGCCTTCAGGAATGGACAGGCACAGTAGGACACACAGCACTTGGAGAAAGGGGTGGGGTCAGAGGCAGGCAGACTTCTAAATGCAAAGGCCAGCTTGGTTTACATATAGAGTCCAGGCTAACCACAACATTATAGTAAGACCCTGTCTCAAAGGAAAGGACTGAACAAAGGGACTCTGTGTGTCTTAGGTCCAACATGCTATGACAAAGAAGATGGAAATTTCTTTTCACTGAATTATTAATATACATATGCAATGATTCAAGTTTAAGAATCTTTAGGTAAGAACAAAGAACACTTGGAGATTTGGAAAGGACAGAACACTTGAGTGAGGTCAGACCTCTGCAGCTTGAAGATGGCTTCCCAGTGCCGCTCAGTCATGCCCTTCACACGCTGCATTTCATCAATGACAAGGCATTTCCAGTGCACCCTTGAGAAGGCAGTGTAGCCCCTGAAGAACTGCTTATAGGACGTGATGCAGATGTGGAAGCTGTTGGGCTCAGTCCACTCCTGCAATACAGAAAGATGCCCCTGTCTTCCCTGAAACCATCTGAAGAGCACTGCTGGGCAATCATACTCAGACAAGCTACACACATCACCAGCAATCCGACCTAGTCTTAACAACAACTACACAAAAACAAGTTCAAGACATTCTTCTCTGTTCTTCTAGAACCTTTCATTGACAAATTAGGCTGCTTTAAAAGGCACAAGAAATTTTCACTGGGAAAACAGATTACCACAGACAATCCTGGTTTTTATAGTGTATAATCTAAACAAGGAAGTTAAGAAATGCAGATGTTACATTGCAACTAACTGCAACAAGATATTTAAAGCAAATGTAGAATGGACTATGGTCTAATGCATCCCCTCTAAAACTATGGTGAACTGGATTCCCACTGTGGCAATATTAAGAGTTGGACCTTCTCAGTGCCTAAGTATAAATCAGCGCTTTATGAAAAGGTAGCAAAGATCCAAGTGAAACCATTCTGCATTTCTGCCTTCCCCCAAGCAAGCACACAACAAGAAAAGTGTCATCTTAGATGATGAAAACAAGGCTTTGCCAGATGTCAAACCTATCTGAAACTTAGCCTTAAGACTTCCAATCTCTAGAACTTCAAGCAATACATTTCTACTCTTTATAATTATCTTCTCTGTGGTGTTTTTGGAGGGGGTTGTTTTGCTTTGTATTTTTAACAGCAGGAGAAAAAGACCAAGACAGATTGTAAAAGAGGAAATGTACCTAAAGACCCACACTTAATAAATTTTACTTGACGTAGTATCTTAATCCTGAGCCAAAATTTCAAATGATGGAAACTGATCTATACACATTCACTTGGGTCCTGGTACTATTAAGTACTGGGGCCCAAAGGAAACTTCTATCTGTCACAAATATTCCTGTGAGTAATCCACAGAAACTATTAAGAACTCAGGAGACCTCACACACTCCATTAAGCTTGTGAAAAATAGCACAGTCTTGAGGCAGGAAGCACTGCACTCTCTTTCCAGACAAGAACTCATTTCTGAACTATTTTCCTTACATTACTGGGAACTGAACTCAGTCCACACATGCCAAGAAAGCACTCTACTACCTAAGCAGGCCAGAAGGCAAATGGGGCCTAAAGTCTAAGCAGCTTTCACCCAGGCAACTGGGTGTCCACCGTGTCCTCTATGTTTCTAAGGACTCAAATTCTAGAACCACATATATATTTGGTAGCTTACAAATAAATAGTATTGGGGTTGAAGAGATGGCTCAGAGGTTAAGAGCACTGGCTACTTTTCCAGAGGTCCTGAGTTCAATTCCCAGCAACCACATGGTGGCTCACAACCATCTATAATAAGATCTGGTGCTCTCTTCTGGTCTGCAGTGCAGGTGTACAGGCAGGTAGAACACTGTATAATAAATAAACATGAAAAAAATGTCAATGATACAAATAATCTCATTAAGCAGCATGTAAAGTACTCACATGGCTGAAGTAGGAAGATCGAATGGTTGAAGGCAGCCTGAGCTACATAAGGAGATTCTACGTTAAGAAAAATTAAGATGTCTAGCTTTATTTCAAGCTTAATTATTATTGTGGGACATGTGTGAGGTATGTCTATGTACGCATGTGTGCACCATAACACACATGTAGGGGTCAGAGGACAACTTTATGGAGTTGGTTTTCTCTTTTAAACCTTCAGACAACTTTTAACAATCAAAATTAGGTTGTCAGACTTGTACGACAAGTGCTTTTATCTGTTGTGCCACCTCTTCATCCACTGTATATCGTATTTAAAAGATGCTTGGCTAAGGGTGTTCACTGGCACACCTCTTGTCTAGAATATGTGAAATTTGGGTAGATCCCCAGCAATGCAATATAAACTAAGAGAGAGGGTGGTGGAGGTGGGGTGACAGTACCTGTCTCTTTGCTTTGAGTTCTCTGTGGCTGCCAACATAAGAAAGAGTTTTGAGGCCAGGACACCAACGTTTCAACTCTAGTTCCCACTTGAGTATGTTACAACTCCTCATGACAACAAGATGAGGGCCCCAATTACCTATAAAATATAAAAAAAGAAAAAAGAAGATATGTGAGATCCAAGTACCTAAGGCTGAGTTTGACTAGAAGCTTATTAAGTATGTGGCCCATGGGGGAAAGTGAATACCAAGGAAACAAAAACTATCCTCCAGCATAGATACACTGCCCAGAATAGGGGCAGGTGTATCCCTGCTGCACTATGACAGGGGACAGGCTCTCCAGAAACGCTGCTGAAAAGGAAAAAAAAGGATCCACTGATAACCATATGAACTTTTATCATGAGCCAGAAAAAACTCTTGTCTGTTCCAGGTGTGGTGGTGCATGCCTTTAATCCCAGCAAAGGCAGGCAGAGTTTTATGAGTTCTAGGTCAGGCAAAACTAGACAGTGAGACCTTATCTTAAAAAACAAACTACTAACAACAAAAAAGAACTTCTGTCTATGGCAAAAAACAACCCAAAACAAGAAAGCTCCTGACTTGGGACCTCAGACCCTGATTAAACCTTCCCAGTAGCAAATGACCTGCAGTTCAGACAGACAGGCACCTCCTTAGGCACTTCTAGGTAGAGAAAAATCCAACTGACCCAGTGATCAAACTTAGTCTGAAAACAGCATTTTATAAGTCAGAAGGTGTAACCCAGAAAACAAACTTCACTTTCTGTGTCATAAATGAAATGAATACAATTGAGGGTCAAAGACAGAAACAGCTGATTCTAAGGTAACGCTACACTTCACTTATCTGTGGCCACTGCTGAAGCATCCCTGCTGATTCTGGAAAGAAAGTGTTCAAGAGAAAACCACCATTTCAACAGACATTTCAGAGAAAAAAAACTTATCAGAAGTCAATAAACATTTTTTTTTCCTTTTGGTGGTTAGTGCTAAGGATCAAGGCAGGATCTATCTAAACAACAGGTCAAAGAGATGGCTCTTGTAGAGAACCTAAGATTGATTCCCAGTACATACAATCAGGCGGCTCCAGGAAGAGCTAACACCTCTAGCCTTGATAGGTACCCATACACAAACACACATACCTACACACAGACACCCATACACATAGTTTAAAAATTAAAATTCAATCTTTAAACTCTAAATATACAACCTTACAAGTAAGGAAACATGACCAAACCCAAAATGGCTTTCTCTCCAAAAAGTAAAATAGGATTAAAAACCTAGAGTGGGAGAGCACTGCTGTTCTTGCACAGGACCTAGGTTTGGGTCCCAGCACCCACAAGGCAGCTCATAGATCATTTTAACTCCAGTTCCAGGGGAGTCAATGCCTCGTCTGGCCTCTATGGGCACCAGGCATCCATGTCCCATATAGACATTCATATACGTAAAACATATTTAAAAAATTAGTAATGAGTAGAACTAAGCATGTGGAACACTAGAAAGGCCTTGCCTAGCACACACGAGACCCTGAATTCAATCCCCAGCATGGATGGATGGATGGATGGATGGATGGATGGATGGATGGATGGAAGGAAGGAAGGAAGGAAGGAAGGAAGGAAGGAAGGAAGGAAGGAAGGAAGGAAGAAGTTGGAAAGGTGACTAAGAGGACACGCTGTTCTTGCAGAGAACCAGAGTTCCGTTCCTACTTCCCATGTCAGGTGGCTCACAACCACTTGCAACTCCAGTTCCAAGGGATCCAACACTCTTTTCTGGTCTTCAAACACAGAGACACATAACAATAAGTCTTTAAGAAGAAAAAAGGCCCAGGCAATGGTGGCAAACACCTTTAATTCCAGCACTCGGAAGCAGGAGGATCTCTGTGAATGCGAGTCTAGTCTGGTCTACAGAGTGAGTTCCAGTGCGCACACCTCCTTTAATCCTAGCACTCTGGAGGCAGATCTCTGAGTTTGAGGTCAGCCTGGTCTACAAACTGAGTTCCAGAACAGCCAAGGCTACAAAGAGAAACCCTGTCTCGAAAAGCAAACAAAGAGGGAGGGAGGGAGGGAGGGAGGCAGGGAGGGAGGGAGGCAGGGAAGGAGGGAGGCAGGGAAGGAGGGAGGAAGGGAGGGAGGGAGGGAGGACGGATGGAAGGTGAGGGCCAGAGAGACGGCTCAGAGGTTAGGAGCACTGGGTGCTCTTCCAGAGTTCCTGAATTCAATTCCCAATAACCATATGGTGGCTCACTACCATCCATAATGAGATCTTGTGTCCCCTTCCGGCCTGCAAGCATACAGACAGACAGAATACTCTGTGTGTGTGTGTGTGTGTTTGTGTGTGCATTAAATAAAAAAATCTTAAAACAAAAAGAAAAAAGGTAAATTCAATGTATAATATAAGCTTATATCAAAATGTCCTTATGTAACAATACCATGTACAATGAATTTCGTCCCTGTCCTATCCTATCCGTCTGTCCACCCCCCACCGACAGTCTCACTCTGGCTGACCTGAAACTTGCCATATAAACCAGTATGGCCTTGAACCATACTCACAGATATCAGCCTATCTCTGTCCTAAGTGCTAGGATTAAACACATGTACACCACAACATCCAGAATAATGAAAATTTCTGAAAGTATTTAAAAAAAAAAAACAAGCTAAACAACCTGATGCAACCCCTTTCTTGGAAAAGGAAATGTGGCAGTGGCCATGCATATAAAAGCTAGACAAGACACCAGGTTATCACATAGTCACTACCAAGGGAAGAAAATAGGAAGGCTACATTTTTTCTTGTTTTTCAAATTGCAATTATGTAACTATCTATTTATAGGGACTGGCAACAGACAGGGATGTGTGTACCTGCCACAGCAAGTATAAGGAGGTGAGAGGACAACTTGCAGAAGTCAGTTCTCTCTCTACTAGTGAGTCTGGGTGATTGAACTCAGGTCTTCTTTACATTTCATTTAAAGCAGGTGTACCTACCCCACTGAGTCATCTCCAGTTCTATTCTTTAAAAAAGAAAACAATAAATTCTTATCTTGTGTGCATTTCTCAGCATTTCCAAACTACAATTTCAAGTAATCAACACTATAGCTCGGTGTGGTTCACACCTTTAATCCCAGTGCTCAGAAAGCAGAGGCCTGTGGATCTGAGTTCAAGGCTGGCCCAGTCAACGAAACTAGTTCTGGAATAGTCAGGGCTACACACTGTCTCAAAAAACAGCCCCCCCCCCAAAAAATCAATCAGTAAATTAGTAAACACTATTTGTAAGACAAGGAGGGACCCATCAGACATTAATTTGGGCTAGAAAGATGGAAGACTATAGAACAGCAGGAAAGGCCCCAAGCAAGAAGCAGCTACTCTTTTTTTTTTTTCCCCAGGGGCAAGGCAGAGCAAGGAGTGGTAAGTTCAGCTGGCTCCTCCTCCTACACGTCCTTCTGAGCCAAGCCACACCACCCTTTGTACACCAAACTTCATATAGCCTACCCTTCTGACATCAGCAGCTATTAGCAAAGTGGACAATCCCTCCCAACCTAGGCCTGTAATGACGCTATCCTCTGGCTGAAACAGTCACATCTACACAAAGACCTCCACCCTTCTTCCATATGGACATTTACCACCTTTCCAACCATACCTATCCACTGCACTATCTCTGAGTGTACCACTGCATTCCAGTCCCACACCCATGGCTCTAGTTCCCTGGTTCCCTCACATACAGTGTGATGGACTTCCTTGTCCTGCCTAAAACTCCTGCAGATTCACCTACTCATTCCCTCACAACTAACAATATGAACACTCCTACTTTAGAAAGACAATCACTTCTAACTACGTAGTACCATAGTAAAATTCAAAATTTTAATAACACACAGTTAATCATTGCCTTAAATGTTAACTGTGAAATTCAAGAAATAAAGAATTCATAAATTGTAATTTGCACAGCATTCTAAGCATATTCTGAGAAATGGGGCAATCCCTTTGTCTATTCTATCCACACTGTACATGCCACCTGCTCAATAGCACCTGGTAGAAACACTGGTTATTAGATCCCTGGTAATGGTACAGCAGGGCTTGTTCAATTGACACTTAGTAACAGTCCTAATGAGGAAGAATAGTGAAGATGGCACTTTGAGCATGCCAAAAAGACGCTTTTATATGCTTACTTTCAGTTAAGTTCTGAACTTCAAATGAAACATAGTATGATTCAGGATTTCAGCACCCACTGGGGTATTAGAACATGTCTCCTGAAGATAGGGTAGACTTTTAAATATAGTAAAACATTTAATATCCTTTCCCCTTAAACAATAAAATAAAAAGACAGAGTGCTTTTTTCCTATCTTGAATCAACAACTATATATGTGCATCTACTTTAAAATACTACATTTAAGCCATGGTGATATCAGCTGGGCATGGTGGTACATGCCTTTCATACCAGCACTTGAGGCAGAGACAAATGGTGAGGGTACTTGCCACTGAGCCTGCAGACCTAAATTCAATCTCTGGGTCCCACATGGTAGAAGCAGAGAACCAACCCTACAAGCTGTCCTCTGATCTTGACAAAGGGCTGCATATGGACATATATGGACATACACATAAAGAAAGAGAGGAGAGGGAGGGAGGGAGAATGGATGAATGGATGAATGGATGGACGGACGGACTGTGGGCCTGAGAGGCGGCTTAGCAGTGAACAGCTCTTCCAAGGACCTGAATTTGGTTCTCAGTGCCCACATCATACGACTCACAACTACCTCTGCAATGTTCCCGTGGGCAACAGTATCCACAGGGCATACATTCACACAGACAAACACACATAGACAAAAATAAATAAGAATAAAAACTGATTATATAATTAAACTTTTTAATACAAAGGGCAAATAACAATAAAAGCCCAATACAAGGATGATAAGTCAGGTCAATTTTTCCTGCAACATGGCAAGGACCTACTCTGATTCTGCAATGGAATAATGGAAGAAACAATATACTCCAAAGGGTAGAAAGAGCAACTTTACAAGAAAAGGTACCATGAGATTGTGTTCCGGCTCATAGTGTTCTTCTAAATAGTTAGTTCCTGGGCTGGAGAGATGGCTCAGCGGTTAAGAGCATTGCCTGCTCTTCCAAAGGTCCTGAGTTCAATTCCCAGCAACCACATGGTGGCTCACTACCATCTGTAATGAGGTCTGGTGCCCTCTTCTGGTCTTCAGGCATACACACAGACAGAATATTATATACATAATAAATAAATAAATAAATAAATAAATAAATAAATAAATAAATAAATAAATAAACAAACAAACAAACAAACATATTTTTTAAAAAAAGTTAGTTCCTACAGCATCAGGCCCCCTCAGGCACAGAGCCAAGCACTGGCCCAAGGCAAGCTACAGGGCAGCTGATAGAGAGTTTGACCCTAAAGATTAAGACACGGGGCTACCTGAAGGCATGCATGGTCATGCTAGTTGGGCAGCCCAGACCCTCTGGGTAACCACACCACTCCCTAAGGGATCCAAGAAACACTTCAGAAATGTGTTCCAATAGAGAGAAAAGAGGTTAGATGAGTGAGCACCCTACAACTCCATGAAAATGTGAGCAAAGAAGAGTACTGTAAGCCACACAACCAACTGTTCCCAACTAGGGAAATAGAAAAATGGGCTCAGTCTATAAAATACTGGCTGAGCAACTAGAAAAATATAAATTCAGATCCCCAGTGCCCACATAAAAGCCAGTTGTGATAGCACATGTCTGTAACTCTAGGGAAGTGAGAAAGGGATGCCCAAAACTCACTGGCTAGGTGGTCTAACCAATGGCAACTTTCAGGTTAAATGAGATCCAGCCTCAGAAAATAAGATGGACATCAATAGAAGAAAATACTCATCCTTCCACCCCAACCTCCTACTGCCAGGCAACCTCTGGGAACAACACACACAGGGGGAAGCTTGACTAGCCTAGATGCAACATGGAAGCCATTCTGCTGTCTACACACTAGGGTAACAGCTGCAGTCATTTGGGCACTGGGGATCTGAATTTATATTTTCCTACTTGCTCAGAAACAGACTGTGGGTGCTGCATTTTGAATAAGCATTAAAATTCCTTTATTCAATGATAACTGTGAATGAGTTTTTGTTTCTTCATGTAAAAAGTATTTGTTTTCTATTTGGGTGGACAGTTTCACTATGCTTCCAAGTTGATCTCAAACTCCTGGACTCAAGCAATCCTCTAGCTTTGACCTCCTGAGTGCTAGTACTAAAGGACTGCACCACCACTCCTGACTTTCTGAGAGTAGTTTGAGTGTTTTACCTGCCTCAGGGAAGAGGAGAGGAGCAGAGAGGCTGAAGAAGTCTTCTCCCTCAGATCCAACACTCTGCTGGTGGAAAACTGAGAGACTCTTACCTTCATTACAGGCAAGGTGAGCAAAGAAAGCAATGATCTGTACAGTTTTCCCAAGCCCAGCTTCATCAGCTAATATGCCATTGAGATTCTTCCGGTATAGCTTGGCCAACCAGTCAAGGCCTATCTTCTGATAGTCTCGGAGAGCACCATACAGCAAAGATGGAGCACTAAACTTCACCTATAGTGACAGACAGACCAGTTAAAGAATGACTAAGCAATTAGTACATCTTCTCAGAGCCTATATCCAGAGGCTGTATAACACACCTATACCTATACAGTCCCAAATGATTTACAGAACAGAAGAACAGCAATTATCTTTTCTAGCAATTTTCTATGGAGCCTGTTGGGAGGCAGAAAAGATTTCCTCACCGCAGTTGTGATGCGGGCACTGCCCTTAGGGAGGACAGCTTCCGCCACAGCAGTAACTTCTGTGATGTCCTTGGTGTTAGATTTTCCAATGCTCATTCTCTCTGCAGCTTTAAACTGATCCATGATGAAGAGTGAGTCAATGAGAACTGAGTCCCTCCGGCTCTCCCTGTCACCAGGACAGTCTTCCACATCTAGAACAACAATGAAACAGAACTAGGACTGCTGTGGGTTTTAGGAGCCTAACCATAGAAAAAACGGGGGAAGAGGGGGTAGGAAGGAATGAACAACAAAAAAGAATATAGAATAATTGATACATTCTTTTCATTGCAATCCATTTTATACAACCACAATAACATGAATAATTCTTAGGAAACATCACAATCAACTATATCTGGGACTCAAAGCATAATCTGCCCCAACAGCCTGGTGTTCAGGAAATGTCTGTTGATTGGGAGCCAATAACATGGACAGACAAGTATCTGAGGTTTAATGATCTCCCTTCTACTACTATCAAAAAAAGAGGAAAAATTAGGAACATCAGCCAAGTTTGAGAACAAGGAAGAAGTCTTTGTCTCTGACCCTAGGTCTTGCTGCAGAAGGGGACTGTGAAAGGTCCTGAGTTCTACAGGAGACCCTCTAACAACTGACACATGTCCTCACATCTTATATCTACCTAATAAAAGCATAAGAATTAGAATGAGAAATGGACAAGCTATGAGTCCATGTATTCTGTGTATCTGTCTGGAATGCCTAATAAGTAAAACCAACCACTAAAAGCCTTCAAGTTAATAAGCAAGCACAGCAGAGTCCAGAAAAACAGGAAAATGCTTAGGTTCATAAACCAAAACACACATCTAGAAAAAATATTTCTACATCATCCACAGTTTACCCAGTGCTCTGGCAAAGATGGGAAGTTAATAAGTAAAAACCTCAGAGTTTAAAGCTTATTCAATTGGAAAACTGCATATAAAATATACTTCTTTTTTTTCTTGGCTCAAATTCACTTGTTCTTTGTTTACAGTTACATCACAGGTTTTATCCTATCCAAAGTCCAAAGTTCCTGCCATAATTAACATAAACTGAAGAACCTGTTCTTGGGTCAAATACTTCCAATTTCTTACATCTTATTTTACATATTTATTTTGGCTTTCATTTTAAACCTCAATTCTTTAACACTAAAAACATACCCTCTTCCCCGCTTGACTCTTCATGATCAGGTTCAGGCTGCGGCCACTGAAAATTTGGCAAAAAGGCACCTTCATACAATTTCATCAAATCAATTAAGGGCAATTCAGCTGGAAAGGATGGCAGAGAGAAACAAGATCATTTTATAACAACTGCCACTTAGCTGTAAAGGGAAAAAAAGGCACTCAGAAAGGTAGAGCAAAAAGACTGGAGAGGTAGCATGTCACATACACTCCTCTTCCTAAAACAGCTGATATAGGCTAGCATGGCTTATCCAAAATGCCTAAAACTAGACATATTCTTATCTCTTCATTTTCTGGATTGGAGACTATCTATAACTTGTCAACTGAGCACACATATGAAAATCTACTATCAAAAATACTCTGATTTGAAACTTCAGAACACCATTTCTTGACTACTCAAAAAGTTTTAGATTTGGCCAGACAGTGGTGGCACACACCTTTAATCCCAGAACTCAGGAGGCAGATCTCTATGAGTTCGAGGTCAGCCTGGTCTATAGAGTTCCAGACAAGACAGGCTCCAAAGCTACACAGAGAAACGCTGTCTTAAAAACCCAGGAAAAAAAAATAAAGTTTTGGATTTTAAAGCATTTTTGAATTCTGGATTTTTAGATTAGGAATTTATAACCTGCAAATTCTAAAAGCACATTTCTTTTCTCTGAAAACTAAGATGGATGCCCATAACTAATACAGAGTCTAAATATTTTTTTTAGTTAAATTTATTGGTATTAACATTTTTAGATTTTTTTTTTTTTGGTTTTGTTCTGGTTTTTTTTTTGTTTTGTTTTGTTTTGAGACAGGGTTTCTCTCTGTAGCTTTAGAGACTGTCTAAGAACTCACTCTGTAGGCCAGGCTGGCCCCCAACTCACATATCCACCTGCCTCTGCCTCCTAAGGGATTAAAGGCACATGTCACCATGACCGGCAACAAATATGAACTTTTTTTAATTAAAAGTTTTATTTTTTAAATCAGACACTATTGAAAGCCACTCTCATGACCAAAGTATAATTTATGTCCCCTGGGGTAGAGAAAAGGCTCAGCAGTTAAGAGTACTTCATGCTCAGAGTACAGAGCCTCAGTTCCTAGTATCTACCTCAGACAGATCCAGAATTCCAGCCTCAGAAGATTCAATGCCTCTCTGGTCCCTGAACTCATGCACACACTCACATGCAGACACACATATAAACATAATTAAAAATAATAAAAACAAAACAAGAATTTGTATCCAGAATATATAAGGAACTCAGTAAGTCAAATAAGTAAGAAGAAAACTTAGCAGTCAAATGAGACATGAGAAAACGTACTTCACTGTCAGAGAATTACTCCTCTAAGCCACCAGGGGACTCTATCTTCACCACCAGCTCCAAGGCTGATATCAGTACAGCATGCAGCTCGGCACAGACATGATTCTGCAGGCTGACCTGAGCCTACTTAGAGACATATGTGTACAAACACCACAGAACAGAATGCCAACAACAGTACTGCTGGAATCAAAGTAACTGAAGACATATTTATGTGTGAAACAGTGTGTAGAGTTAAGGTGTTAAACAGCAATATCCAACAATGTATCTGAAACTACTGGACAGGAAGAGCAAGTCACACCGTACAAAACCACTGTGAAGGAATTCTGTTTCTGTCTCAACAGTGGCTAGGGAGACTCACAAAGGTGGGAGAGGAGAGTTCAGAAAGTGAATCACAAAAAGTCTAGGTCAGCTATGATCACCAGGACAGAATTCAACACCAGAGATAGGTTTCCTTGAATTTGGCAGCACTATGCTATTGCAAAATATTTGTTCAACTATGCAATGATGTGTTGCATTTGTTTAACTATGTAAAGATGTGCTGCATTTGTTTATGCTGCAGAATATTTATTTAACATGTAAAGATGTGTTGCTATTTTACCTTGCCTGTATAAGGTTGGTCTAATAAAAAACTTGAACAGCCAATAGTGAGGGAAGAGGTATGGGTGGAACTTCCAGGCAGGGAGAGTAAGGAGGAAGAGGAACTAGGTTGGGGAAAGAAAGAAAAAAGACGACAAGGAGATGCCAGACACCAGACAGACATGGAGGAAACAGTAGCAGGACATACAGAATGAAAGAAAGGTGAAAAGTTCAATGGCAAAACAGATGAAGAGAAACAGGTTAGTTAAGTTAAAAGAGCTAGTGTGACAAGCCTAAACTAAGGCCGAGCATTCACAATTAATAGTAAGTCTCCGTGTCTTTATTTGGGAGTGGGCTGGCGGTCCAAAGAAAATGATAACTACACTATGGCCCATGTACGGCTGTCATTTGTATCTGACATTATTTTCAAATGCTCCTGTGTCTATTTAATATTTAATGAAAGTATTTTCAGTAAGATAGTGACAGCCTACCTTCTTTGGCCAGATTACAAAGTTCTGTGTGGTGGTCTACTAGCCCTTCATGTGCTTCCTCCTCTTCGATGGTCTCTTCTTCATCTTCCACTAAAATGGTTATCATCAGAGGTCAGGGACATGCAAAACTTCACTTGAAGTTCTCAACAACACTAAATATTATTAGGCTTCAAAACTGTTTTATAGTTATTAAAGAAACTGAATATAAATACTTAAAATTTTCAGATTGATTCCAGAAAACCACTGTTAAACAAGCAACAAATGGGAAATGTTTTCCCTTTCACTTCAGTCTGTTGCTTCAATATGCAATAGACCTCACACTAGCTCAGAATGCTGATAAAGTTCCCACCCAGTACAGAGCCCACCGCAGAAAAACTACAAGCATACTTCCTGGGATGCATGCTTTCTAGGAACTCATCACTGCCTACTACAAGAAGGGCAACAACCCAGATCAAATGTGTGCCCTCCCGTAGCAATCCTGTGCTTCAAAAGCCATTAACTGAGAACAGCTATACTCTTCAACCCTAAACTCTCAGAGGTAAGAGGGCTGGCCAGAAAAGCTGCACCTCCTCAGCAGCAGTTCTTCAGCTGGCTTCTTCTCATCCACATGACCCATCTCTTCCAAAATACATGTGCATATGTGCATACACACACATGCACATACTCTGTCCACTATCTCTACTCCATCCCCAAATTCCTCAGTTGTTCACTATAAAACTTCTACCATTCACCAAAGTTGACAAGGCAAAAGATACCACATCCACAGGACCAGGACACATCTAGTCCTAGAAATGAACAGCCTGGTGCAACCTTACAAGACAAGCTAGACCTATGCTGGAATTTCAATCTGCCACTACTCCTGCCTGAACTTGCTTAACAATGCTTAACTTGCTTAATGAACTGGCTTAGGAGAAAGAATAATGAAAAGGTGTGGTGGCCATGCTGACATCACAACTGAGGACAGCCTGGGACTAAGTAAGGCTGTACCAAACACAGAATTTAAGGTGACAACATTGTCAGATATTTATCAAGCAAAACAGTTCCTAATGAGTCTAATTCCCTAAACTGATCCACTACCTAACAAGGGGATACCCCCATATCAGCCAGATAGTCACAATTATAATCTACAAAGAAAATCATCTAAAATCACTAGACATGGCTAGATGCCACCCCAAAACATCTATTCCTCAATGCTTTCTCAGTCATCATATGTACTGCTAGCTGCACTGATGACTGACTATGTCCTAACCTCCCAATATCAGCAGGTAGTCAAGGAGAGGAAGACAAGTACTTAGCCTAAATCCTTCCAAGAGGATTGTTTGGCTGGAGGCACCAGCATTGCTCCTGACCTCTACCTTTCCCAGCTTCAGTGCCAATAGTCAGAGTTGTGTAAGAGAAGATGAACAGGGACCATCTCCCAGGAGAATAGCTAAAAGAAGAGACAGAAGACTAGGACAGAGGAACAAATGGGAGAAACAAGAGCACTTTGAAGAATACCAAGTTGCTATGTGAAAGCAGGGCAATGGAACCCAAGCTCCTACCTCCTGTGGGTCACTGTCACTCATTTCTTTATCTTTTGGTGTGAAACAATCCTGACAGCTACCACACTAATAACCTGCTCAAACTCTCCCAAACAAGAATCAACCCATACTAAAACCTCAAACTGGAAGTTTACACACTGCCAGTCAAGCCAGTTATAGTGCTCCTGAGACCACTGGGACCTCACTCACTCATCTAGCATCTGCTACACACACTGTCATGTGTTTTCTCTAATACCTTATTCCTGCTTCCTTCCTGTTCTTACAACTGGGAGCCAGAATATCTGCAAACAAGTCAGAAGCCATGAACACAGGCTGATCTCAAGTCACTCATACTCATTACATCTGTGTTCTACTCTGAACCAAGTGCCAACATGGTGCTCCTCCCAAAGATCCCAGCCTGGTGACTGTGGTAGGCAGTAAGCATGTCTTCCTTCAACAGGTACATCTCCATTAATGTACTAAGGTCAGAAAAAGACCTGGCCCTGAATCATCTCTGTGTATCCCTAAGGCCCTCCAAATGCACCTGGGTTTCCAGAGATCACAAAATAAGATACCACCAAATTGCTACAGAAACACCCCATATGTCATCTGGAAATACCAAAAGTTATTCTTTTTACTCAAAGACTCCTGGATAAATAAAAAATAAACTTTTAACCAATTTAAAATAATAAGTCCACAGTCAAAGTCAGCATAGCTGAAAATATACAGAATGCACATCCTGCTGGTGATCAAGTCCTAAAGCATCAGGGACTAAAGCAATAGGGAACCAACCTTCATCATCAGTCAAAGATGTGCTAGCTTTTCTTTTCCTTCCAAATAGTCCTAGATCCTGAAACAGAATAAAAATAAAAAATGTGAGATTTAACATCACAGAGAAGATGTCAAGATGGAAGCATCTACTTAACAGATGCCCAATGGACAGCATCAAGGAATTTGGTGGGCAATCATGACATAAACACCAAGGGGAAGAGGAATGGAGATATAGATCCTTAATTACTGTATACAACTGCATCCTCTCAAATTCGCAAATTCATATCCCAAGTGAAACTACAGCTATTTTAAGTGCCACTATATTTTTGTTGTTGTTCTGATTTTCAAAACAGGGTTTCTCTGTGTAGCCCTGGCTGTCCTGGAACTCACTCTGTAGGCCAGGTTGGCATCAAACTCAGAGATCCACCTGTCTCTGCCTCCTGAGTGCTGGGATTAAAGGTGTGCACCACCACTACCCAAGGCCACTGTATTTTCAAAGCAGACTAATTTCATACCCTACTAACTTCTCTAGGAAATATAACAAGCCCACTCTTTGTGTCAGAGAGCAAAAACAACCCTGTACTTACCAGAGCATGTTCTGGTGATGTATCAAATACCTTTAATCTGGACTCTTTCCCTAAAGACACAAGAAATACAGTATTATCACTAAACCTATGGCAGGATGATGCTTTTTACCTCACTAAATACTGTCTACTTATCCAAGCTGAGTCCTATGGCTATCAACAATCAAAGACAGGGAGTACAAATTCCACCACCTCCACCTCCCGTGCACAGTAAACCCATTCCCCTTAGTAACCCAGAACAACTGTTTTCATCTTGTGGTTCCTTTTTTTTTTTTTTTTTTTTTTTTTTTGAGTCAAGGGGTAGCTGAGTTTAGGCTGCCTTCAAATTCACACACCCCTGCCTCTACCTGCTAAGCGCTGGGATTCAAATTAGTGCCATTTTGTCTAGCTCTCAGTTAACAATTCTACAACTTTAGTAATGGCCACTTCTCAGCCTGCTCCCTCACCAAAAAGATAAGAGGTATGAGGGCTCCTGGAACATTCTAAGGACTAGAGAAGACAGTAAGGACCACGCGTGTTGGTGTCTCGCATGTACCTAAGTATTCAATTACTGGGAGAAAACGACTACAGAAATATCCCAGTGGTGCAAAGGCCAACCCAATTCCCAAAGGGCCCTATGTCTGACAGATAAATCAGTTGGTCTCTTTACTGTCCAGAAACAGAACTTCAATTGTGAAAACATTCAGAGTCGACCAACTTTAGGTTACTGACACATAGTAAAAAGAGAAAAGGAGCTGAGATGAAAAACTAAACCATTGCTGGGCCTGGTGGTGTACACTTTGTCATCCCAGCACTCAGGTGCTAGAGAACAATCTTTCCTCCTGAATTTCAGGCCAACAAGGGCTACAGAGTGAGATCCTACCCTCTTCCCCCAACACTCCTTTGTGTATGTGTGTATGTGTGTGTACACAAAATAAAACAAGCAGAACAAATGTATGCACATGCTCTCCTGATCAATGAACTCTCTAGCCAAAACCAGGAAGGTGAACACAATATAAAAACTGCGGCGAAGCCTGTGTGTACATATCCTATAAGTTAAATGCTGGTCCTTACAAATGTTACATGTAGGCCTCAAAAATCTCTATATCTGAGATTCATTAAGACTAGCTTTAAAAGTTTGGCAAGATGGCTCAATGGGCAAAAACACCTACCATCAAGCCTGATAATCTAAGTACAATCCCCAAAACTCATATGATGGAAAACAAACCAAGTCTCACAAATTGTACTTAGACCTCCATAGGCATGTGGTGGCACACATTCACCCATACATATACAAAATAAATAAGTAAATCTTTAAAAATATTTTAAAACTATAGGAGGACCAGAAAGATAGGACAGACAGGTAAATCCCCTTACTGCCAAGCCTGATGGTCTGAGTTTGATCCTTAGGACCCATGTGACAGGAGAGAACCATCTCTAGAAAGTTGTCCTCTGACCTTCACACATGCCATGGTGCACATGTGTCTTCCCCCATCCCACACTAAATAAATAAATGTAATAAAAAAGTTTCAATATCATACCTCTTCTGGAAACTTTCTGTAAATTTAAGGCTTTTTTCCTTTTCTCTTCTAATTCTACTTGTAGTTTTATTTCTACAACCTAAACGTAAAAAAAAAAAAAAAGATGAGTAAATAAGCAAGTCATTATGGATGTAAACTGTACAATTCTGCACATAGCACATTAAACTCACACAAATAGCCAACCTCATTCACAATATTTAAGGAAAAAAACTCAGTTTGGTGCTCTCCTCTTTATTTTGTATCCTAGTCTATCCTACTCAAATTCTCTTAGGTAGTAAAAATCTCAGTTCTTAAAGAAGTGTGTAGATGGGAGTAGGTATCCTGAGATACCTTTCACAGCCACAGCACACCAAGAACTACTTGACAGGCCTTCACTACATTTTCATTTCAAAGCTGCCATAGCTACAAAGGTAAATAAAACAAAGTTGTCAGAACAGGATCATCCTAAACCTCGCAAAAGACTAACAAACAGAGTGGCAAGTGAGCACAAAGCCTCTGGGTGCACACACACGAATGTTGAAGCTCCTGAGACTCTGTCCCCTGGCAAACACCCTCATAGTTTGGACACATTTGATTTTCTTTTTAGATCCTACTAAATTCCAGTATTTACCTGTTCAATGTTTGACCAAAAACATTCTATTTCGCGAGCAGTGGTGGCAGCAATGCGTCTCAGCCTGCTCTGTTCTTCCTTCTGCCCTCTTTCCTCACCAAGTTTCTTTTCCTCATGATGACGGGCTACAGTTCTGACAAGCTGGGGAAGAAAAGTTCAACAGTTTGTTGTACTCAGGCTGGCAAGATGGGTCAGCAAGTAGAGGCACTTGGTACCAAGCTTAACGAGTTAAGATTGATTCCTCAAGAGCCATGTGAAATGGAAGGAAAGACTCAACTCCCAAAAGTTGTTCCCTAACCTCCACATGAACGTGCACACCTATATGAAAAAATAAAGAGTGGGGGGGAACAATAAAAAGAGCTCTATGCTGTGCCAAGAGAAAAGGGAAATAAGGGGGAAAAAATTAAGACTTCTCAGCCTAGCCTAGCCTAGCCCAGCAGTAGTGGAGCACATCTTTAATCCCAGCACTCAGGAAGTAGAGGCATGAAGATCACAATTTCAAGACCACCCTGCTCCACAAAGAGTAACCATACCACAAAAAACAAAGTCACACATAATTCGCTGATAGGTGCCTCCCAGGCTCTTAGGTCTGCTAGATGAAAACACAGCTACAAGCAAATAAATACTGTCACTTTTTTACCTTTTCTAGAAATTTATCTTACTATTTACATCTATTTTTCTCACATATGAAACACTATATGGCACTACACCTTTTTTCCCTGTTTCATGCGATTAATATCTTCACATTCAACAAATACAAAAAACATGCCTAATGGGCCATTGAGTATTTCAATGCATGAATGCAGCTAATGTTCCTACATATGGAAATTGTTGGGTTGAAATAACTCACATTTTCCCTAAACAAAATGATGTTTATTTTCTTATTTTTGAGGTAGGGTTTTGCTGACAAGTTTTTTGGGGTTTTTTTTTTGGGGGGGGGGTGTTTTTTTAACAGTAGAGTAAGTGTCTGCATATGTAGGTAGGTGCATGTGAGTGTTAATGCTCTAAAATATGGGACACTTCGTGAATCTGAGTGTCATTCTTGCACAGGGCCATGATAATCTTCTCTGTATTTTATTATATATGCTACTGAAGCAAGTAATAATTGTTTTTTCTTTTTGGTTTTCGAGATGGTTTCTCTGTGTTTAACAGCCCTGTCTGTCCTGGAACTCACTTTGTAGGTCAGGATGACTCCAAACTCTGCCTTCTGAGTAATGGGATTAAAGGTGTAGATTGTCTAATAGGCAAGGATTTTTTTTAAATTATTTTTATGTGTATGAGTATCTTGCTTGCCTATATATGCAGCGCCTAAGGAGGCAAGAAAACATCAGAACCTCTGGAAATAGATTATAAACAGTTATGAACCACCATGAGGGTGGGTGCTGGAAATCAAACTAGGGTCCTCTGAAAGAGCAATCAGTAATTTTAGTATACCTGAGTTATCAGCACCGAAACTGACTCTTTCTCATTTTTTTGGTTTTTCAAGACAGCATTTCTTTGTAGTTTTAGAGCCTGTCCTGGAACTCACTCTGTAGACCAGGCTGGCCTTGAAGTCACATAGATCCGCCTGCCTCTGCCTCCCTTCCAAGCACTGAGATTAAAGGCTTGCATCACCGCTGCCTGTCTCCTTTTTGTTGTTAAGATGTCTATGTAGATACCTTTTTTTTTTGTTGCTGTTGTTTTTGGCAGGGTCTCAGATTGGTCTCAAATGTACCAATCTGACCAATGTATGAGTCAAAGATGATCTTGAACTTATTCTCCTACCTCCACCCCCCAAGTCTTAAAATTCCAATTACAAGTGTATACCACCACACCTGTGTTATAAATGCTGGCAATCAAACCCAAGAACTTCAGGCATGTTAGACAAACACTCTGCCAAGTGAACTACATCTCAATCTGAAGATTTCAATTTATTTTAGGAGACAAGGTTGTACTATATAGCTCTAGCTGACCTGAAACTCACAAAATAGATCAGGCTGGCTCTGAAGTCACGGAGTTCTACCTGCCTCTGCCTCCCAAGAACAGGGATTAAGGTTGTGACCCACCATATCTGGCTTAAGATTTTACTTTAAAGAATTTTTTTCATGTGCTTGTATGTTTTCCATGAATGTATGTATGTGTACTTGTGTGTGCCTGCTACCCTCAGAGCCAGAGGAAAGTGTCAGAATCCCTAGAACTTGAGTTATAGATGGTTTGGGTACCCATGTGGATGTGGAAACTGAACCCAAGTCCTCTAAAAGAGCAACAAATGCTCTTAACCACTGAACCATCTCTCCAGATCAAGACTCTATTTTTAGATATCATTCTGTGTTCCCAATGAAAATACTCTATGTACTTGCCAGTATCAACTCCAAAAAGTAGGGAGAAAAACTGAGTAACTCATTCAAGAGCACATACCAATAATCACTGTCTACCTCATCTGAGATAGAAAAAGCACTCAACTACAACGACACCAGGCACTAGTGTCTCACCAATACTCTCACGGCTTCCTTGAAAGCTCTCCTTGAAGTTGATGTTTGTTTCTCCCTATCCCAGAGAGAAGGAAGGGTAGATGAAGGCTTAATGTGCAGTGCTGACCCCTCACTAATGCTTATGAATTCTGTGCTGTTCTTCAGCTTACCTACCCTACCCCACCAGCCTGAGTGCTAGGAATAAGGTCATGTGACACCACCATTTCAGGTATGTGCCTGGCTCACTTAAAGCAATTTAAATCTCAACTACTCCAAAAGGCACAAAGCATGTTTCAAACCTACTTTCTTAGCAGCAGCCAACTTCCACCTCCGCTCCTGGGCAAAGTCTGTGGCCATCCACTGCATCTCTTCCAGCAAGTAGTCCCAATGAGATTTAGGGCGCGGAGCCTCTTGAAGCTTTGGCAGCCGCCTTAGGGACCACAAGCCTTCCTTCCTTAAATCTGCTATTCGCTGATGGATCTGGTTTTCCTGTTAGGAACATGGATGTGGGGGGTAAGGGTCAGCATGTAATTAAATGTACTCTGCTAAACCCTACTGTGTCAAGCTTAGGAACTGAAAGAGAGAGACTCAAAGAGGCCACCATTCAAGGTAAGTGTTCACACAGGTTAAGTGGCTCTAGAAGAATACCATAGAGTCAGATTCTCTCGGACACCTTCAAGGAAGCCAAGCAGTAGTGATGCTGCTGTCTCTAAAGAGCAAAATAAAATGGCCCAGATGTAAACTCAGTAGTAAAACAACAACCTAGCATCCCAAGGACCTGGGTTCAAGCCCCCAGAGCCACTAGAAAAAGAAGAAAAAAGTTAGAATGAAACCAAAAGGACTGATGTTTACACCAAAAAATCAAAGTGTGTACAATGGAAACAACAATGCCAGGAATTTGCTTTACAACAACCAGGAAAAAGAAAAAAAAAAATCAATGAAGACTAGCCACAGAGTTGACATCAAACTAGACAAAGAGAAGCACTTAGTTCATGTCAATCAAATGTAATGTGTGCTTCTTTGTTGGGTCCCTAGAGGACAGGTCTTCGCACCCCCACTTGATCTGTTTTGCATTCTTGTGGTTGGTTGAAAACAGGAACAAAAACGGAACAATCTGTTGTTTCCAGCAATGTTTCTAAGGATGTTTACCCCTAAGCCACTGAGTTACGATGATGAGCTTCTTGCCTTTGCTGGCTCAGCCTCCCCTGCTGAGGGCTGTATATACTGTGTGAGAACGTGGAATAAAGGCTTCTCTGCAGAACCTGAAGTTGTGCTGTGTGTTAATCCCGACGTCCCTCGCTCAGAAGAACTACAGTTGTCGTGCTGGTGCGACACTTCTTTAAACTCCTGATAAAATTGAATAAAACAGTCCTCCAACAAAAACTAAGTACTACATGTTGGGCATTGCCTCTTGAGGATGTGGCTCCAGCCACTCCTGCCTGACTCCCACCTTCAGCCATGACTGGACAAAAATCAGTCCACCATGGTCAACTTCACCACAAGGCAAAGATGTCCATGAGTCTACTTCGTGCAGAAAAGGGCTGCATTATTTAGTACCAGTCCTGGTTTCTAATGATCATAAACCAAGTACTCAGTTCTATACTATCACAGCCTTTAAATAATGAAATATATATCACAAACCAGAATACAAGCTGAATTCTGGCTATTTTGTATGATGACATAAGTCTTTATTTTGTTCAGTTACTCTCTTAGTCAAGTTGGGAGCAAGATCTCACAAATCCAAGCTAGTCTAGAAAACAAGAAGATTCCCCCAAACAAATAGGCTCTGTACTTGCCTAGGCACACTTACCAGTGTTATTTGTTCGGCCAGCTTATCCTGAGAACCATCCTGGGATGAGGCTGCATTTTGAGCAGGACTCTGTGGCTTGGGGGGAGCTGACACTGCTGCCCCTGGAGACCGCGAAGTGATGGGAGACAGAGCCTTGCTGGAAGCAGTAGAGGGTCTGTTCACTGGTGAAGAACGAGCAGGCAAGGGTCCAGGGCCTGAGCCACTCACAGGTACAAGGGATGAGGAAGAGGAGGAAGTGGGCAGAGACCGCTGGCAGGGCTGGGAAGAGTCCAGGGGGGGCCTGGTCGATGCCACTGTCTAGTGGGCAGAAGACAAGTGAATCAGGGTCAGGACAAGGCTCAGAGTGCCCAAACGGCAGAGAACTCAGTCAACGCAAACCAGCAGTCAGTGCCTTCCTCTCCATGGCAACACATGCACACAAAATTAATCCCATCACAAACCACAACTTGGAACCACAGGCTAGATGATGTCCAAATATTAAATTGTTGTACTGCAAAGAAGCTAACAAAAGCTCCGTTATAAACTGGACTTTAGCACCGTTGTATATTATCTCAGAGCTCATGGAAGCTTTCCTCTTCTTCAGTTTTTTTTTCTCTTACTTTTAAAAGGTAATTTAATTTTTTTTCCTTTAAAAAAAAAGCAAAAAACAAAAAACAAAACAAAACCTTGATCATAAAGTCTACGTAGGCCTTAAACTGTATCTTCCTGCTTCAGTCTTCTGAGGGTTGGGGTTACAGATACACACCATCATATGCAGGTTTTTTTCCTTGCATTTTTGGAAGGTGGTGCTATTTTCTTAATTTCTTGTAATAATTTTAGGTCTGATTGGCAAGTTTTATTTTTTTATTTATGCAGAACTAAAATTTGTATTATAAAAGGAAGGAAAGGCAGTTGCTTTGATCATGAAGGCACAAAAAAGGAAGTTAGATAAAAGCCACAGGACTGAGGATTGATCACTCTCTGCTCACTAGTTGCATATACAATGTGACCCGGCACCTCACACCCCTGTGGCCATGCTTTCCCCATCATAATAGGTTGTACCCCTAAACCATGAGCCAGAAATTCCTTCATCCCTGAATTTAAAGTAAAATAAAAACCACAGAAGACTGTTTTAGCTGTAGAAAGATGAGTAATACAATGCTAAACTAGATTTTTGTGTTATATTTTCTTTTTTTTAATTGTTTATTTCTTTTTTTAAGATTTATTTATTTATTATATATACAATATTCTGCCTGCATGCAACCCTGTGAACCAGAAGAGAGCACCAGATCTCATTTCAGATGGTTATGAGCCACCATGTGGATGCTGGGACTTGAACTCGGGACCGCTGGAAGAGCAGACAGTGCTCTTATCCTCTGAGTCTTCTCGCCAGCACCTTGTGTTATATTTTCATGTAACAGTATCACTCAAATGTCAGATGAGCTTATTGTTTTTATGTATACTATTTAGAGACAAGATCTCAATATTGTAGCTTAAGCTGTCCTTGAGGTTCCTGCCTCAACCTCTGGAGTGCCAGGATTATAGGCCAGTGCCACCAAGTCCCAGCTTGGCTTCTTGCATCTTTTTAACAAATCCATGTATGTCTTTTATTACAGGAAGGCTAGAAAGATAGAAAACCTTTCTGTACTGTCCAGAAGCCATTCTCACAAAAGGGGCCTCAACCCCAGCAAGTCTGTGTGAAGGAGACTAGGAGCCCAGAGGAGGTCACTTAGAAAGAGGTGAAGGGCAGGAAGGCCAGTCAGGCCCACCATCTTAAGATGTTAACAATGACTCCCACAGCAGGTGTCCACCTCAGGGGCCCAGAAGTCACAGTAGGTACACACATAAAGAAATAAAGCATTATTGGAGTATAGTCACCTCATAAATTATCTGGAGTTATGTTTTCAGGAACAAAGCTAAGGGACTGACAGAGCAGAATGGCCTGCAAAGCCAAAAAATTCTCCTATGGCCCTTTACAGAAAACAGGGACTAATCCCAGCCCAACTCATCGGAAACAAGGGTCTCTCCCAAAATACTGAAGATTGACCCTAGGGCCTCAGACAAGCTAGGCAACAGTCCACTTAATTTTCTTTTCACTTTTGCAACAGGATCTAAGTTGGCCAAGACAGCCTTGAACATGCAATCATCCTGCCTCAACCTACTAAGCAGCTGGGATTACAGACCTGTGTTACAAGGTCTAAGTAGTAATGAGTTTCTATAGATTTATGTTTTTTTTTAAGATTTTAAATTATTTGCATGTGTATGTGTCTCTGTGTGGGTATGGATGCACACTTGGGCATAGGGCCCTTGGATGTCAGAACCCCTGGACTGGTCTTAAACCCTGGACAGTTTCTTAAAAGCCATTTACCATAGCTGATCCTTTTTTTGTTTGTTTGTTTCTTTCTTTTTGTTGTTGTTATTTTTTCCAGACAGGGTTTCTCAGTGTAGCATTGGCTATCCTGGAACACCCTCCAGGCTGTCCTAGCTGATCCACTTAAACAAAGGCAGGAAACAAAGGTAAAAACCACAAAGCTGCTCTAAGTGAGGACTGTGGCTGCAAAAGAAGGATCACTCTCTTGAAAGCAAAGTCATGGGGAGCCTGGCATAATGGTGTGCGCCTTTAATCCCAGCATTTAGGAGAGGGAGGCAGGTGAGTTCAAGGCCAGCCTGGTCTACTGAGTGAGTTCCAGTACAGCCAGGGTTGTTGTCTTGGAGGTGGGAAAAAAAAGAGAAAGCCATGGGGACAGAGTCTAGTGGTCCTGGGGGCAATCAACTTCCTTCCCTAACCAAGTGTGTGAGAAGTTTCCATACCTGCCTGCCTCAAAGCTCTAGAATAACCCAAGAAACTTGCCACTAAAATGATGACATGTCAAATTTTTAACCTTATGGCTTGAAAATGATGACATGTCAAATTTTTAACCTTATGGCTTGAACTTCTCATGAAACGGGAGTAGCAAATTCCACTACACAAGGTTGCTAGGTAAAGAAATTACCCCCAGTGACGTTCCCACTACAGCACATGGTAGTCGGTATAGATTGTTCTTCCTTTTCTGTGTCCATCTGTTTTAAGCCTTTGCTATAAATCCTATCTGGAACTTAAACTCTTCTGAGAAGCTCCCTTATTAATGAGAGAAGTGACAACAAAGGGGCCCAATACTCACTGGCTCCCATCTATGCTCTAAAGCTGGAGTACCTGCCATGCTGCACAGTCTCACTGGACTTCAGGAATGGGAGAAAGCACTCACAAACCCACATAAATGTAAAGTCAGTGAGGAGGTCCTCAACACTAGAACGGGCACAGTGCCATCACACTGGTGGAATTCATCATATTTAAAAAAAGGAAAAGGAGGCCGCAAAGGAGAAAGTCTAGCCGATAGTGAAGATCATGGCTTCACCCTTGAACAAAGCTAGAGTCAACTCTAAATTATCACTTCATTGATGTCTCTTTGGGTCAATCCCACAATTTTCAAAACTGGTAAAATTGATCACCACATAAGGTTTCCCAGAAGACCAAATGGGATGACAAATACAACATGCTCCAAACATCAAGAGACTTAACAGGTCAAGGCTCCTCTACTAAAAGCAACAATAATAATGATTTTCTATTACTTTAATGATTGTTATACAGAGCCAAATAGAATTAATCTGCAACTGCTACAATAACCAACTGTGCTAAGGAAGACAAATAAAGCTGCTTCCAGGAATGTACTGGTTTGGTGCAGACCATACTACCAAATACCTAAACCGCAGACCATCTTTGCAGACCGCTTCCTCTTTTCTTCTGCATCTCACTAGTCAAAACAGCCAATGTCCACAGAGTACCTGGGTCTGGGAAGAAAGCTGAGAGGTCTGCATCTGTGCCTTTCCGGTCATCGGAACATGGAGGGTCGGCTGGGCAGGCTGTGGAGAAGAAGCAGCAAGCTGGCTAGGCAGGGGGGCAGGGATGGGGGCATTCAGCTGTGGTGTCTTCACTGGGATTTGGAGCTGAGTTGGAGTTTCCACCATCTGTGACTGCTGTGAAAACTGTAAGGTGGAAGAGAGAGCTGTGGCTGGGACAGTGGCTGGGGGCAGCCTCGCAGGGAGCTGTGGTGGTGGGGTGTGCAAGCTGGCGGCATTCTGCACAGGAGGTCCTGTGGAAGGGTCGTACTGCTGTTGGCTCTGCTTCTGTCCAGTGAGCTGTGTAGCCTGAGGAGTTGGGGGCATCCCTCCTGCAAAATAAAACAAAAAAAAAAGCCCAAAGCAATGATCTCAGTGCACAGCAGCTTCCACCAAGTGACTCACAAGGACACAGACTAGACATCCTGCTGCTCACATGAGAACTGTTAACACTCAAAATGGTAGTGTCCTAGAGCAGACCTAAGGTCAGAATGAGAACACAAAGAAGGAAAGAATGCACCCAACTATTGCAAGTTAGTACTAAGCAAAACGAGTATCAAGTAACCACAGGGCACCTGACAGCAGTAGCAATAAGGAACAGAGAAATAAAATCACTTGGAAGTGCAATGTGGAGATGTGTGACTCCCACTACAAGGGCAAGAACCTATCGCTAGGGGCTTTCTCATACTGAATTGACTGAGATGCAGAAACATGTCCCCACATGGGAAATTTTATGTTCAGTACAGTCCCTTAACTGCATGGTCCCAATCTGGGCCAGGCTCTAGGTTTTGGGCATTCCCTCATGACAAACTAAGAGTGCTGCTCTACTGCTGGGTCTTACCTTGGACTGTTGGCATTAACTGCTGCAGAGGGACTCCTGCATTCACCCCTGGATGCTGGAAAACTACCCCTGGATGACCCACTTCAAGACGAGGTCTCTTAGACTGCTCTAGAATAATTTTCAAGAAAGGTGTCGTTTCATGTAAAAATAAAACCACAGAAATAGTAGGGAAAAAAACATATGTAAGTGTTTTTATAGTCTTTGAAAAGGGAAGCCCTCCTACGCTATAAGGGATAAGACTGACACAGTTCCATTAAAAATCTGAAAGTACAAAGAAAAGCATCATACAAAGGTCAAAGGACAAGCAACATATGACTGGCAGAGGCTCACTTCATTATTCTCAAAGCACTCACAAATAACATGAGAAGTTTCAATGCCTAGGACAATTAATTGACAGAGAACATCAATGGCAAGCCAGGGACAGATTCACAAATGGTTAATGAGCAATAAAATAAAAGCTCCTGTGCAACCTTACTCAGAATCAGACATCCACATCAAAACAGGAGGTGTGACTTCACCCTTAGGTCAGACTACCAAAGATTAAAAGATTTATCAAAATAAGGAAAATGGACACAGGGAGTCAAAAACTCTTGACAGTTGTGGAGCTGGACACGCCTACTCGCAGGCAGTCTGAGAGCAGCATTACATCTCACTCCTCTGGACCTGGCAGCTCCTTCAAATCAGTTACCTCCTTCAAATCAGTTACCAGATATATCAAATGAACATTTCAGACTATACGTCAAGTCTCTGCTCATTCTGGCAGAAAATAAAAACAAAACAAAAACCAAAAAAGGGTAGTAATAAACATGGAAGACTAGCAAAGACTGATAAAAGTCAGCCGTTTGCCGGGCAATGGTGCCGCACGCCTTTAATCCCAGCACTTGCTAGGCAAAGGCAGGCAGACCTCTGAGTTTAAGGCCAGCCTGGTCTACAAAGTGAGTTCCAGTTCCAGGACAGCCAAGGCTACACAGGGAAACTGTGTTTCAAAAAAGTCAATTGTCCAAAGCCATATGTAGTGTGGCACACACCTGCAAACCCAACATTGGAAAGCCAGAAGCGGGAGGTTTTCTCCAAATTCAAGGACAGCCTGAGCTATGAAGAGTTTCAGGCCAGTCAGATCTCATGATATAGGATCTTTGAAAGAAAAAAAATTCATCCACATAGTGAAACATGGTGCAGATACTGGAAGATTCAGATGCATTGACTGGGAAAGTGACCTATTAAAATCATTATTTTTTTTTTTAAAAGTAACTCTTTATGTTTACGTCTTAGTGTTTTCAGAACTGCAGAAGAAATAGGCATCAAGGCAGAGGCAGCCATGTGTCACCTTCTGAACTACCTGTGCCTCTCACATTATAAAGAGAAAAAAGTGCCAGGCAGTGGTGGCACACACTATTAATCCCAGCACTGGTGAGGCAGGGGCAGGAGGATTTCTAAGTATTTCAGGCCAGCCAGTGCTACACTGAGAAACCCTGTCTTTAAGAAAAAAATTTGGGGAGAGGGGAAAAGAGGGGTATGGTAATTTAAAAAATAGTTTCCGAAGGTGGTTATGCAGTTCTAACAGTGAGTCACACCAGCTATTCAAGGGAAAGCAGATGGAATGTGCAGAATCAATGAAGTTTCTAATTGCAATACAGATAAAAACTTATACAAATATTTTAGCTGATAATAACCAAAAGAAAAATTAACTTAGAAAGTAGAAATTAAGTTCTTTAGAAACATGTGAAAACTAAACCACCACTGCATTGTTGGTCACGCCAGGCATACCTGTGGATGGCATCACCTGCTGCCTCTTAAAGGGGTCGGCTTCTGTGGCACTGCCAGGCCCCACCACAAGACTCCCAGTCAGAGCTTGGTGCTGAAAAAAATGAAAAGCAGTAAGATTCTTATTGTTATAGCCATCAGAAGAACGACACACACTTCACCACCATACCTATTTCAAACACTGACCTCTCTTCCTTTAATAAAGAGGCTGCTACTACCTACCCATCATCTTTAAACACACATATATAATGTACATTTATATATCAGAAATACTGTAAGATTCTAACTTACCTCTTAGGAGAAAAAAAAAGGACTGATAAAGACCTATTATTCTGGTTTTAAATGGAATTTCAAGTCATCACCAATCTACAAGCTTCAAAACTAGTTTTAACTACTGATTGACAACAAAAGAGTTGATGAAGACCTAGGAAACCTTACTTTTAGTTGTGAGGCTACAGCTTGTTGACCTACGTTCATACTACCTGACCCAATTTCACACCAAAAAATTAGTAACAAAGAGAAAAATACAGGTGCCTTCCTACTTGGGATCAAACCTAATAAACAACAATCTATCCGGAATCTTCAAGATAATGTTTTTTGATTACCACCCCATCTCTCTCTCTCTCTCCCTGCATATATATAAACACATATGTATCTAGCCATATATTTTTTCATTGGCATATACACATACACAGAAGTGTGTCTACATACATATCTATGTATATGTACATACAAACAAAATATACGTTAGTTAAATAAGGCTTAAATAAAGCAGAGGAACTCAATCTGTATGAGTTTTATGGTTTCAACTAGGTGCATTTGACATTCTAGAAAAGGCAGAACTATGAGGACAGAAGATAGTCAGTGGTTACAAGGAGTGGGTGGGAGGGATGGGTAGAATGCAGCACATTTTATATGATCATGGCAGTCTAAGCCTGTAATTGGCACTGAAAACAAGAGGGAGCCCCAGTGTATACTATAAACTCTGGATGACAATAATGTCCACACAGGATCAGTTAAACAAGTGAACCCCTGTGGGCAATGTCGATAGAAGTCAAGTTACACATGTGGGAAGACAAGGAAAAGGGGATAATCTCTGTACCTTATTTCTGTTTTGCTATAAACCAAAAGCTACCCAAAAATAAACAGTCAAGCTTGGTGTGCACATCTTTAATCCTAGCACTCAGAAGGAAGAGGCAAGTAGATCACTGTGAGTTGATGCCAGCCTAGTCTACATAATGAGTTCTAGCCAGCCCGGGATACACAGTGAGGCCTTGATACACAGTGAGGCATTATTTAAAAACAATTTTTAGAAGACCTTTAAACTAAGCGGAGAAACTCCTACCTATAACCCCAGCACTCAGGAAGCAGAAGCAAAAGGATCTCTCTAAGTTGGAGGCCAGCTAGGGATACATAATGAGACCCTCTCATTAAAAAACAAACAAAACGAAAAACAAAAAAAGATAAAAAACTATAAAAACGTAATTACCTGAAAAGCTATTGACATGTCACTTCACAAAAAGAGCAATGAACTGAATCTTGGTCAGCAAAGACTTTTCCATCTGAGCACTGCCCCTGCCATCTCAGCATGTCCCTAACAGCAGCACTGCCCAGTTGATATAGGTTATGGAATTTATCTCTAAAAGATTTGGCTCTTCCAATTTAAACATCAAAGTTAATGGTGCTAATCAAAAGACTACGTGTGTGACTACTGAACTAAGTGCCTTGAGGCCTAGAAAGAGACAGGGTTTGGCCCCTATAGCCCACACTACAGAGTTTATGTTCAGGTGGCACAGTGAACACAGAGGTGCCCTGTTTATATTTAATAAAGATAAGCGGAGGATAGAGAGCAGGATAGAGTGTGCTGGCTAGTCTCATGTCAACTTAACAGAAGCTAAAGTTATCTGAAAGGAAGGAACCTCAATTAAATGCATCTATAGAAGAGCAGTAGTGGTACAGGCCTTTAATCACAGAACCTGGGAGGCAGAAGCAGGCTGATCTCTGAGTTCAAGGCCAGCCTGGTCTACAAATAAGAGTTCCAGGACAGCCAGAGCTGTTATACAAAGAAACAGTGTCTTGAAAAATCAAAAAAGAAAAAAAAAGAAGAGGAAAAAAGAAAGAACGAAACAAAGAATGAAGGGAGGGAGGGACAGAGGGAGGGAAAGAAACAAACAAGCAAGCAAGCCTTTGTAAATCCATCAGTAACTAAAATAAAAAAAATAGATCTAGTAGCTGTAAGGTTTTTTTCTTAATTAGTGATTGATGGGAGGGCCCAGCCCACTGTGGGTGATGCTATCCCTGGGCTGGTGATTCTGGGCTCTGTAAGCAACCAGGCTGAACAAGTCATGAGGAGCAAGTCAGTAACACCTTCCAAGGCCTCTGCAATCAACCCCAGCATCCAGGTTCCTGTCCTGTTTAAAGTTTCTATCCCGACTTCCTTCAGTAATGGACTACAATGTGGAAGTGTAAGCCAAATAAACCCCTTCCTCCTCAATTTGCTTTTTGGTCATAGTGTTTCATTGAAGCAATAGAAACCATAACTAAGACAAAGAGGGAAGAAATAAAGCAATGGTCTGAAAAATCAAAACATGTTAACAATGGCTTCTCTGTGAATGCGGTTATAGATAACTTGTAATTCATGTATGTACACTTTTCTCAGTTTTCCAAATACTGTGAAATAAATGAGTATCACATTTATTCTTTAATAAAAAGATAAATGGCTTGCATCCAGGAGCGACTAAGTACTCTGTATTAGATGAAACATTCTCCAAATGACCATAGCTACATGTGAAACACCAGAACAAAGAAGAGGTAGCAGGTGACAGAGAAGGAAAAGAAGTCTCACAAGTTTCCCAAAGTTGGCAGGTGGCATGAAGGCAGTCCACAAGCTACACTCAGTGGAAGGAGGACAGAGAGAGCAAAGACTGCTGGACATAGGAACCCTGTCTACCCTGCCTAGGTCTGACTGGCAGATACTAGGAATCTGACTAACCACCAACCACATTCAAAAAGGCAGCATATAAAGGTCAAGATAAGAAACTAAAAAATTAAGTGCCACCTGCCTTAAAGGAAAGCAAAATGTGCAGCTGCAACGCAGTAGTCAGGCATGGTAGGCCACAGTCCTAACACTCAGGAGAGTGAGGCAGGGGGACTACAAATACAAGGCCAACCTCAACTGCATGTAGAAACCCTGTCTTGGTTTTTTTGTTTGTTTGTTTTGTTTTTCTAGAAAAGATTTCTCTGTGTGGCCTTGGTTATCCTGGAACTTGCTTTGTAGACCTGGCTGAAAACTCTGTCTTTTAAAAAAAAAGTCAGGCACACGCCTTTAATTACCAGTACTTGGGAGGCAGAGACAAGTGGATCTCAGTGAATTCAATACCAATCTGGTCTACAGAGTGAGTTCCAGGACAGCCAGGACTGTTACACAGAGAAACCCTGTCAAAAAAAA
Source organism: Myodes glareolus (assembly GCF_982192425.1). NCBI lineage: Eukaryota > Metazoa > Chordata > Mammalia > Rodentia > Cricetidae > Myodes > Myodes glareolus. The sequence continues at coordinate 128,328,217 of NC_142027.1, forward strand.
AAAAAAAAAACCGGAACAAAACAATAACAACAAAGTTAGCTACAAAGCAGTAAGATCGCTCAGCAGGTGACAATGCTTACCACCAAGTCTGATAACCTAAGTTGGATCCCTGATACATACATGGGAGAAGGGGAGAAATCAAGTTCCCTAGGTTGTTCTCTGACCTACATACATATGCCATGTACTGAACTTTCACACATACATGTGTATGTGCTTGCACACACATACACAATCAATCAATCAGTCAGCCAATAATGTAGCTTACAGAGAATCTAACTCAAAATAATTGCTGCCTATACAAGGAGAAAGACTTAACATCAGCAGGAACTTGAAGCTTCTAAAGTCAAATTTCTCAATTTTAAATAAGTAATGAAATGGCTAAATGGCTAGACCACAGCTTCTAAGACTGATGCTGTCACTAAAGGTAGAATGGGGACAAGGAAGAAGAAAGAGACCTTTCTGAGTACCTTTAAAAACATATCTATTAGTGGTAGAGACTCAGTAACCTCTTTTTTTTAAAAAAAAAAAAAAGATTCATTTATTATGTACACAGTGTTCTGCCTGTATGTATCCCTGCAGGCCAGAAGAGGCACCAGATCTCATTACAGATGGTTGTGAGCCACCATGCGGTTGCTGGGAATTGAACTCAGGACCTCTGGAAGTCAGTGCTCTTAAACTCTGAGCTATCCCTCAGCCCCAACCTCTCATCTCTTAATTCAAAGTTTTCTGACAACACAAATACAAAGCTTACCTAAGTCTTCTTTTCAAAAGTATGTACAGTGGGGCTGGAGGGATGTCTCCATGGTTAAAATCATTTTCTGTTCTTGTAAAGGACCAGCATTTGGGTCCCAGCACCTACAAGGTGGCTAACAAGCTCTAGTCCCAGTGATTCCAATGTTCTCTTCTGTTCTAACAAGCACCAGAATGAATATGATACACATACATACATGCAGGTAAAACACTCATGTGTACAAAATAAAAATCTTAAAAAGTAAAAAGAGCTAGACTTGGTGGCACTGCCTTTTAAAAATCTTAGCACTTGGGAGGCAGTCTACGAGTCTGAGGCCAACCAGGTTTACACAGTGAGACCTGACTTAAAAAAAAAAGAAAAAATAATAGTAAAATTCATTTTTAAAAAACCATGTACAATAAAACATCTTATAATCCCATTTCATGAGAGATGGCTCAGAGGTTAAAAGCACTGGTTGCTCTTCCAAAGGTCCTGAGTTCAATTCCCAGCAACCACATCCATTCCAGCTCACAACCATCTATATTGAGATCTGGTGCCCTCTTCTGGCCTGCAGAAATACATACAGGCAGAACACTGTGTACATAATAAATAAATAAGTCTTTTTAAAAATCCCATTCATGCTTAATAAACTTTCAATTATACACATAAAAACATGAACATATTCATAATAAGACAGAAAACAATGGCTGGGGTAGGGTACCTAATACTGCAAAGGTGGTCACATAGAACCATTCTGCTTCAAGACCCTCCTCAGCAGCTCTGGAAAATGGCTGGGTTACAGAAAGCTCTAGATCTGTATTCTGATTAACACAACATTAGCTGAAAACAACAAAATCCATCCTGAAATTCTTTTTAGAATGCTTAGTGTAGCACCAGGACAACATATATGAGAACAGGAAGGCTGACATATTCTGGTATATCCATCAATATCCTTGGCTAAACATGATGTAGCATATGTCAGGCCCTATAAGCTAACCCTCTCTGACTCACAAATGCTACACTCCTAAGAGCACTTCCCTAGTGGGAACAGAAAGTCCAAACCTGAACACCAGCTGAACGAACTACAGCTCTCAAACTGATGGAATATGAGCAACTGCTTGATGGAGTTATAAGCACTACCATGAAGGAGCAAGCCATGTGGTGGTACACTGTAATGCTAGCAGTTTGGAAGCATTGGATGCTGCAGTTCAAGGTCAGTTCTGACTCCCACATGTGCATGTGATTTTAATTAATCATATAATTTAAATGGGTATCAAATATTGAATAACCCATTCCAATTTTCTGTATATTTTAATTTTTAAAATATATCATTGAAAAGAAAAATTAAGAAAGTCACTGCATAGCATTTAACATACCATTAATAGGATTGAGGATGTGGTTCAAAGTGTACAAACCTAAATGGCCTGAGCCTGATCCCCATAATCCACAGAAAAAGTAGGATATAGTGGTGTCCATCTGTAATCCCAGCATTTCCATGGTGAGATGAGAAGTGACCATAAAACAGTAACTTCCACAAGACATAGTGGAGCACACCTTTAATCCCAGGATTTGGGGGACAGAAGCAGGGACCCAGGTCAGCCTCGTCTATATAACAAATTTCAGACTAGACAGGTTACACAGTAAAACCTTACCTCAAAAAAAAAAAAAGAAAAGTGTCCTCTGACCTATACACACACACACCCACACACACACACACACACACACACACACACACACACGCTGAATAAACAGATTTAAAGAGCTAGGCTGGCATGGTGGCTCATGCCTTTAATTTAATCCCAGGACTTGGGAAGTAGTAGTTTAAAGCATAGACTAAACTAGCCTCAAATTTGCAACAATGTCCCTGCCTCCTGATTCATAAGTGCTAGAATTAAAGAAATGAACCAGCACACATAGCACAGTAGATGAATCTTAAACATTCTGTGCCATGAAGGGATAGGGACACATCAAAGTTACACTAGAGTCAGCTTGAACAGACCTCCAGCAGTCAATTACAAATATCCTAAGAATCAAAATAAATGGGAGCTGTGGAAAGGGGTTGGATAGTTGTTTAGCAAGAAAAGAGACTTCAGGATGAAAAAAGCAGACACAGTGATCACCATGTGGGTTATACCAGAGTATGAGCCTGTTAACACTCAACAAGCTCTTCTTCACACTGACATAAAGTATTCCACAATTTAGACTCAAGAGAAATCATAAATCACATTAATAAACATAGAAGCATCACCTGACAAAATTCAATATCCACTGATGAAGGGAATTTCCCAAGCCTGAAAAAAGACAACTACAAACTGATGGCTCCCACCCTCATCCTGCAGAGAAGGACCTAAAAACAACACTGTCTGGGTTTCCACTACTATAAGACACTACCACACTGAAGTCCTGATCAGTACAGCACAGCAGTGCAAAGAACAAAGAAAGAATTAAGACTCCAGGCTAGAGAGATGATGCAGTGGCTAAGAGCACTGACTGCTTTTCCAGAGGACTGGGGTTCAATTCCCAGCACCTATATGGCGGCTCATAATCATCTGAACTCCAGTTCCAGGGAGATCTGATGCCCTCTTCTGACCTTCATGGCCACTGCATGCACATGGTACACAGACACACATGCAGGCAAAACACATAGATGAAATGAGAACCTATGTACACATAAAATGTTATCTGTAAGCAATTACAGCAGTTTTGTTTGTGAATCCCTAAAACAGAAATCCTCACTACCCATCAAAGACAAAAGGGTGAAACTGCTCTCTGAGGACGCCGCCAGGAGACAACAATCTAACTTGTAAGCATAATGAGGCCAGAGAAACTTCTTAGTGCCTTAAAGGTTTACAGAGAGCACAGGTTGATTCCCCAGTGCCTGCTCACAACCATCTAACTCCAGCTTCAAAAGATCTGATGCCCTCTTCTGGTTGCCAGAGGCACCAGGCACAAGTGGCATATAGAAAATCAACCTAATAAAAATTTTTAAACATACCAGATTCTCCATGCTGAGAATAGAGAATGCCTGCCAAGAAGTGAGATAGATAGGAAGACAACCTGGGTATGCTTTCTTCCTCCTAGAAAAGAATGGGTTAAACCATCTCACTGCAAACTTTGTGACCTTTGATTCAATAAAGTATGAAGGTTGCACAGCCATGATGGAGAAAAATTAAGTTCTTTTCTCTACTTTGGCCAAACTGTAAACAAATCTTCTTCCCTTCACAAAGTTCTACTTCCTAATTTCTTCTGGAATACAGGGAACCTGTGAAGACAAGTTATGGACCAAGTTATGGACCAAGCAGTATATATCCAGCAATCAGAAGAAACCACAAGCTGACCAGAAAGATACTCGGAGAGCACTTGTCAGAGGACATCAAAGGTCAGAACATGTAAGAGTGCATAAAGGACTGTTCAGCAGAAACAAAACTTTTTTGAGCAGTGTTGGGAAGTACACAACTCTACAGTTTTCAACATTCACACAACTACAGACCAAAGAAAAGTGAATGTTACTAAATGTTAAGTAAATCAACCAAAGAAGCACTTAAAAAGTGTCATGTAACTCACTGATTAAAATGAATGAATGTAACAAGAAGTGAATAGCTAATAAATGCAGAAGGAATATGAAAAAGAGAAATCCCACTTAGGAGCTGATGTGGGAGGAAGAGGAAAAGGGAAAAGGGCCAGGAGTTCAAAGCTACATGGTGAGTTGAGACAAGCCTAGGTTACTTAAGACCTTATCTTTTTTTTTAAGATTTATTTATTCTACAGAGAAACCCTGCCTCAAAAAACAAAAAAAAATTTTTTTTTTTAATGTATACAGTGTTCTCTCTGTATGTATGCCCACATGCCAGAAGAGGGCACCAGTTTTCATTACAGATGGCTGTGAGCCACCATGTGGTTACTGGGAATTGAACTCAGGACCTCTGGAAGAGCCGCCGTCAGTGCTCTTAACCTCTGAGTCATCTCTCCAGCCCATTAAGACCTTATCTTTTAAAAAAAAACAGGAAGTCTTAGTGATTCACAACTATAATCCTACCAACACTTGGGAGAAAGGTAAGAGAACTGCTGTAAGTTGGAGGTCGGCCTGAGCTACAGAATAAGTTCCAAATAAGCCTGGGGTAGAGTAAAGCTCTGCCACAAAAAGAAAGATAAGAAGGAAAAGGCAAAAACAAAATATTTAATTAAATCAAAAGGATTAAGGTGGCCGTGATGAGGCACGCCTTTAATCCCAGTACTCAGGAGACAGAGGCAGGAGGATCTCTGTGAGTTTGAGGCCAGCCTGGTCTATAAATTGAGTTCCAGGACAGCCAGGGCTGTCACACAAAGAAACTCTGTCTCGAAAAAAAAAAATGCACTTCTGTAGCATTCCTTCAACATCTACCTGACTTGAACATGATACTAGGGTATGTTGAGCAATCCCATACAACAGAACATTTCACAAAATAACTGGTCTGTGTGCTTCAAAACATCGTAATCACAAAAGACCAAGAAACCAGTCTAGATTAAAGAAAGCTAGAGAGGCATGACAAGTAAGGAATATGGATCTCCTGGATGAGGTCCAAGGCTAAGGGAAAAACTACAAAGGATCTCTGGAGAACCAGAGATGGAATCTGAATTTCAACTTCCAGTCACAGGCATTTCCTGCCTTGGAGGACCTGCTCTTTTCTACTAGCTGAACCACTTAGGGATAAGGGTCATAATTCCATATGGTACTGCAAAATCACGAGAATGAAATGCAAACAGCAGTGAATCACAAAAGGTACAGGGGGTTCCTGTATGACTATATATAATATATATGACTATAGCAACTTTCATGTTTTAATTATATTAAAATTAAAAACAAAACAAAAATATCACCAAGGAAAAAACTGCTTTCAGAAGCCAGCACACTCTCTCCAAAACACCTAGAATTTAGCATATGTGTGAATCTCAGGGTCACGAATGCATTCTGTTCTCCTCTACTAAGAAATCTCAGTTCTGATATTCTCTAGGTGATTCGCACCAACATTTCTTCCAGCTAAGGAAAATACCTACTATGTCTTTTCCACTTTCTGTTTTGCACCGTTTTTCAAAATACAGGTAAAAGACACGAGAAAAAACAAACATTAAACACAGCACACAAGGAACCCTAAGTATACAGTAACAGGACTTTGAATATTAGAGAACATGCACACTACAAGCTACCACCACATTGCAGGTTACAGAAAACAATGTAGTAAGGTCCGTGTTGTCATTCATTCATGCAACAGAATTTCAGAACTGTATATGCAGAAAGACTTTTACTGTTCAAAATAAGAAACGGGCTCTGGAAAAAAAATGCCAAAGAGCAAATAGTAAATTGAAGGTTAAAATATCTGGATGAAAGAAACGTTTGGGATGAGACTACAATTTAGAACCATCAAAAAGTACCTGAAACAGTTGCTGCTGGGATGAAAAAGCAGCAGAAACATTTGGCGGAAGCTGGGTTGCTATAGCAACGGGAGTCCCAGTCTGCCCATCCTTGCCTGTCACAACCTTTACCTGAGAGAAATATTTTGAGAAAAAAAGGTAACATAATTTTTAAGACTGCTCAAAATTATTAGAATTTCATTGCTGACAGCTCACTAATTTTGGTGCTTAAAAACAGAGTGTTTTTTGTATCGAATCCTATAAAGGGACAGTGAGCTAACTGACAGGTTCATAGCATAACAATCTAACAGCTGCCAATCTTCAGAATTCCAGTCTAGACCACAGGCAACATTTTAGATTCTGCAACTTCCAACTGTAAAATGAGAATGGCAGACACTCAGGTATCAGTGTCCCACAGCTGGCTTCTTAAAAGATCTGCACAGCTATAATGTTCTGTAGCCTACCACATTGATCACACAGCAAAATTGTCTTTAGTAGAAGCTGTTAGTGGTTGTATTTCTTCAAAAGTACAGATAAGAAGGCACAGCTCACAGACAACATTGGTAACAGACACAAAGAAAACTCAGTTTCACTGTTCCATGGCACTAGTGGTGGTCTCCAAAATCATTGAGACCTTCTAAATAACAAAAATGGTTCAGCCTAGGTTCAGTGTTGAAGAAGACACAGATGGCAAAGCCACACAGAAACATCCACAGATGCTAGTGAGGACTCTGGAGCAAAGGCAAACTTTTGCTCACCAAAAGCAGGTTTCATTGCCAAAGGGCTGACAGCATTTTAAATTATTTTAGCTCTATCATAAAACAAAATAAGCTCCACCAACATAATAAACACTACACAAGACAAAGGCACAAAAGACAGTGCATCACAGTACAGGCCACTAAGACCCCAGCATACCTCAGAGAACTGCGGAACTGCTGTGCTGTTAGAGGGAACTTACTGTGCAGCATTCTAGAAACCCAAAAAACAAACTGTCTATAAAAGCTTCTGTCTCAAGTATCACTCCATAGATGATAGCAAAGTGTGAGCTTAAAACACGATCTCGCATCTAACACTACATCTAAAACCTAAAAAATAAAATTTCTTATTGTTGTTTGATACTATCTATACTTAAATTGTGAACAACCCACACGAAATACACCTAGTGGCTTACTTATTTAAAAACCTTTTTTTTATGGACAGACCTACATAAACATATAGTGAAACCAGGAAACCAGGGGAGAACTAATCCTCACTGAACCAGGAGAACCTTTCCTGTGGGTTGCCAGAGGACTGCCAACAGTGTCATGTTGGCCAAGGACTACATACACAGAAGTGAGAAGCCTAGCTGAGCTCTCTGTCCAGGATGGGTTCTGGTTCTCAGTGACAACACCTGACTCTGACAAGGCATCAGTCACAAACACAGTCCATCTTCCCCACAGACAGCTAACTGAAGCGCTAGCTCTTCCTCTACATAAAGGAAGAAGAAAAGCACACACTTTATTCCTCTTTGGATTCTATGCCACTCAAACCCTATATTACCCCATTACTCACACATTTTCAGTCTACTGTTGCACACCATCTATTTTGCTTTATATATAGCCTTTCAAGACTACTGAACTGTTGTCTTACCTCATCATTGATAACTTCAGATTTCTCTTCCTCCTCCTCCTCTTCCTCTTCCTCTTCAATATCCAAATCATTCTGCCTAAGATATGCTTGTAAAGGGGCATAATGCTTCTTTTTAAAAGCCAAGAAATCCATCATGTTGCCCTGAAGATGTTGCAAGAAGAACAGTTCAATTAAGTACTCCTTGAAGACCTCCTTAAGTGCCTCCATCTCCTTGTAGTGGTAGTCCAGGCACTGCTTTCTCATCTGTGCCATCTCCTGGGAGGCTGGAGGGATCTCCTCCAACTTCTTGGGAGCCTTCTTCATTCCTGAGCTTCCCATAGACGTGAGAGGCACACTGGAAAGGCCTGGAGGCATGGTGGTTCTGGATGGGCTGGTGGGCGGCGGTGGGGATGTCATCCCAAATGCTGAAGGCCCCCCAACGCCAGGGAGCAGCACACCTGTTGTCCTTTCAAACCCCAGAGATCTGTTCAGTGGCTGCCCCTGAAGCACCTGCTGCTGCTGCTGTATCAACTGGCCCTGAATAATGCTGCTGATCTGGGGTGGCAGGCTGGCTGTGGTGATGTGGTTCGGGCTGGACAGAGGTTGCAATCCAGTGCCTCCTGCAGCTGCAGGGCTCTGAGGCCCCAGATGGTGGATGGTGCCTCCTGACTGTGCATGAGGTTGAGAGAGTCTCCGTTCTCGGACAGTGATGGGAGCTCCTGAATGCTGGAGTTGAACTTGGGCTCCCTGGGCCATCTGGGTCAGGCCTGGTGTCTCCTGAAATACAAAGTGACCACCACTTGAGGGGCTCAAACTGATCTGCCTCACAAGCACACTGGCATCCACAAAGCCTCCAGTGGGGCTGCTGCTGCAAATGCCCAGTCCAGGGCCTGGGGCACCTGCACGAACATTCTGCAGGGCTTGCCCTGGCCCAGGGCTAGGCTGTGTGGGGCTCTGAGTCTGGACCTGCTGTGACAGGGGAGAAGTAACTTGAATGTATGATGGAGAGCCATGCTCAAAGCGCCTCTGCTGTGCACCAAACTGAAAACCTGGCGAGGTAGGGTTGGGCAATGGCAGAGGGGCCAGTGTAATCTGCTGGTTTCCTCCTACAACAGAGCCAACATTCTGTAGTGTGATGTTCACATTTTGCCCAGCCACAGGACTTCTGCTCATTAGCTGCTGAATCTGGTACCCAGGGGATTGGGGTGCAGATGGGCTGGCTGATGGAGCGAAAGGCGCTGCAGGCGATGGGGATAAGTTAGGATGGGCTGGCTGCTCCTCTTCACTCCCAGTGAAGGACCTAGACCTCTGTAGCTGATGCTGGACATTCTGAGAACCACTGCCATGGTGCATTATCACCTCTCTTTTCTATCCAATGTAATATTCCCCTGAAAAAATAAAAATTCAAATCAAGACATTGGAAGGTAAATACAATCATTTGATTACCACTTAATACAATTACCACTCAGTAGCACTGAAATGATATTTGAACCTATGTTACCATGGGTCTGATTCAAACTAGAGCTCTTTTCATTTCTTTATATAAAAGAACAGGTGGCCACATACATGCTACCTATAACTCCCTTCCCCATCTCCTTTTCTCCACCCAAGATTCCAAAGGAAAGATGGTCAGGGAGAGAGGGTACCCTAGCCCCTGCCTCGTATAGAAGTAAAAAGCCAAGAAGTTGGTAAGTCCATTAAGAAAGAACTATTATATAAAAACTATGGTACTACACAGCACATTCAGCCCAAAGGGACAGTGGCTACTTTGCAAATGACCCTGTGAGATCGGCCACAGTGATGTGGAATGCTCTTCTCTGTGCTGTGAATATGTTTTATTGCCACTGGTTAATAAAGAAGCTGATTTCGCCAATAGCCAGGAGAATAGAGCCAGGCAGGAAATCCAAGCAGAGATAAAGGGAAAAAGAAGGTGGAATCAGGCAAGAAGCTAGCAGTCACTGGGGAAGCAAGATGTGAGGTAACAAGCCATGAGCCTCGTAGCAAAATATAAAATAAGAGAAATGGGTTAATTTGAGTTAATTTTAAGTTATAAGAGCTAGTTAGATCTGGGCGAAGGTGGCTCTCGCCTTTAATCCCAGTACTCGGGAGGCAGAGGCAGAAGGATCTCCATCTCCGTGAGTTCAAGGCCAGCCTGGTTTACAAGAGCTAGCTCCAAAGCTACAGAGAAACCCTATCTTGGAAAAAAAGAAAACACACACACACACACACACACACACACACACACACAAACTAGTTAGTAATAAGCCTGAGCTAACAGGCCAAACAGTTTGTAATTAATATTAAGCCTCAGAATGGTTATTTGAGAACTGGAAGGTAGAAGAGAAACCTCTAGTTACATGACAGTACCAAAGAACCTTCCTCCCCTGTTAGTGGCTCAAAGTGGCTCTTGGGATTCACTAGTTTAGCCAGGGCTTATATGCTAAATAGCTACATCTGCCTCTCAAGAACAGACCAGAGCAGTTACACTGTTGACCCAAAGAAGCAAGCTGAGGGCAAAGAATATGTCCCCATTAAGAAACCACCAGTCCCGGGGGCTGGAGAGATGGCTCAGCAGTTAAGAGCACTGACTGCTCTTCCAAAGGTCCTGAGTTCAATTCCCGGCAACCACATGGTGGCTCACAACCATCTGTAATGAGGTCTGGTGCCCTCTTCTGGCCTGCAGGCATACAGACAGAATATTGTATACATAATAAGTAAATAAATAAATATTTAAAAAAAAAAAAAAGAAACCACCAGTCCCTTCAAGCTCAAGTCAACACTGTCATCACCTTCGTGAGGAAAGCACAACGGATGATGACTATACACGACTTCAATGAGTGGCAGTCTCCCGGTCAACCATGTACGGCAAACATGCACAGTGTAACCAAAAGAAAGGCTAAGCTGAGAAAGCTACAGTGATGAAAGAGCAGAAGAAACTTGGGGAAGAAAGAAAGCTTCAGAAGAAACAAGACGATGAAGCAGGAAAGCACAATTTAGGTGTCAGACCATCAGTGCTGCCCCTCAAGTCTGCCTATTCTCCACCATGGTGGACTGCAATCATAGAATATCTTCTTCAGAAGAAGAAACAATGGTACAAATATAGCACCTGACATTCAGCTCATAGGCAGAATACAAAAGGAAACACTGGACAGAGACCCAAGTCATGGCACTGAGGGTAAAGGCACACTTCCTACACAAGCCTCAGGATCTGAGGTCAATCCCCAGGTCCCATGTGGGGAAAGAAGAGAGTCAACTACCTATCCTCTTACCATCCCTACACACACCATAGCACATGAACACACACACAAGTATTTAATCAATTTAAAGGCTTATTTTTGCAACCAAGATAAGCAGCAGCCTCTCTCAAGGCAATCACCGTTTATCTCTATTAGAAAAATGAAAAAGAAATAAATAAAGAAGCCATGAACCTGAAAAACTTTCAAATTTGCAAACTTTCAAATCAAATCAAGCCAAGAGTGGTGGCACACATCAGCAACCCCAGTCCTCCAGAGGTTGAATCAGGACTGTTGCTGCAATCTCAAGGCCATACAGTAACTGCACAACAAGACCCTACCTCAAAAAAGAAATGGGACAAGAAAAAAAGAAAACCCAGGCAGTAGTGGTGCAGGCCTTTAATCCCAGCACTTGGGAGGCAGACAGGAGGATCTCTAAATTCAAGGTCAGTCTGGTCTACAGAGTGAGTTCCAAGACAGCCAGGAAAACCTGTGTTACAGAGAAACCCTGTGTTATGAGAAACTGTGAAGATGTATTGCTATGATTGGTATAAGAAAAAGCTGAATGGCCAATGGCTAGGCAGGAGGAGGTAGAGGCAGGATTTCCAGGGAGAAAAATGAAGAGAAGGAGGAATCTAGGAATGCAGGAGTCACCAGCCAGACATGGAAAGGAGACAGGAGGTGCAAGACGGAAGAAAGGCAATGCCACGTGGTAGAACAGATTAAAAAAATATGGCTTAAGTTATAAAAGCTAGTTGAGACAATCCTAAATTAAAGGTCGAGCTTTCATAATTAATATAAGTCTTCATATCACTATTTGTGGGCTGGCAGTCCCAAAACATAAAAAAATTTTTTTAAAAAAAAGCGTTTTACAACCCTGTCTTGAAAAACAAAAACAAAAAAGAAAGGAAGGAAAGAAAAGGGGTGAGGAGAACGGATGAGAATATGAATCATTTATGAACATACAGGGGGAACTTTCAGTCACACTGGACTTTCAAAACAAGCTATGAGCTGGGCAGTGGTGTCATAGGCCTTTAATTCCAGCACTTGGGAGGCAGAGGCAGGCGGATCTCTGTTAAATTAAAGGATAGCCTGGGACAGCCAAGGCTACACAGAGAAACCCTGTCTCAAAAAACAAAAAACAAAAATGATTACTGCAATTGTTTGACTATGAAAAGTTCACCAAAGGGCTTAGTCCCCAGCTGGTGGCACAAATGGAGGTAGTAGAAACCTGAAGATGGAACCTACATCAAGGAAGGAGGTCACTGAGAGTGTAGCTTAAGGGTATGTCTTCTTTTCCCCCCAAGACAGGGTTTTCCTGTATGCCCTGGCTATTCTGAAACTTTGCCTCCTGAGAGCTGGGATTAAAGGTGCAAAGATTTGTCTTATCCTAAGTCTCTTCCTGCCTTACTCATCTGCTCCGGATGGCCAACGAAGTGAGCAGCTTTGCTCCTCCACACCTTATCTGCTGCTCTGCCTCACCACCAGCCAGAAAAAATGGACTCAAATGAAACCATCGACGATCCTGAAACATGATTCAAAACTAATCTTTCCACTTTTAAGTTAATTTTTTTAGAGTAACAGAAAGCTCTAAGAGTTTATAATCTTTTGAAGTATTATGGGGGCACAAAAACAAAAAAAAACATATACAAAGTATGTAAGAAAAATCTCAGAAGTCAGCCGGGTGATAGTGGTGCATGCCTTTAACCTCAGCACTCAGAAGGATGTAGAATAATCCTTCTGTACACTGTGAATATATATTACTTTCATTGGTTAATAAAGAACTGACTGGCCAATAGTGAGGCAGGAAGTATAGGCAGGACAAGCAAACTAAGGATGTTGGGATGAAAAAGAGCAGAGTCAGAGGAATCACCAGGAGACACAGAGGCAGCAGACATGTTGGAGACCAGGTAGGCCACAAGCCATGTGGTAATACAAATATTAGTAGAAATGAGTTAATTTAAGTTGTAATAGTTAGTAATAAGCCTGAGCTATCAGTCAAGCATTTACAATTAATATTAAGTTTCTGAGTGATTATTTGGGAGCAGCTGCTAGCACTGGAAAACTCCAACTACAGTTCTCTGAGTTTGAGGACAGGCTGGTTTACAAAGCCAGTTCTGGAACAGCCAGGGATACACAAAGAAAGAAACCCTGTCTTGAAAAACAAACAAACAGAGCAAGAGAGATAGCTCAGAGGTTAAGAACACTGGTTCTTTCAGCAATGCCCAGCAAAATCCCAGCAAAATTCTTCAAAGACCTCAAAAGAACGATACTCAACTTCATATGGAAAAGCAAAAAACCCAGGATAGCCAAACCAATCCTGTACAATAAAAAAACTTCTGGAGGCATCACAATCCTGACTTCAAACTCTACTACAGAGCTGCAGTACTGAAAACAGCCTGGTATTGGCATAAGAACAGACAGGAGGACCAATGGAACTGAATAGAAGACCCGGATATGGGGCTGGAGAGATGGCTCAGTGGTTAAGAGCACTAGCTGCTCTTCCAGAAGTCCTGAGTCCAATTCCCAGGAACCACATGATGGCTCACAACTCATCTGTAATGAGATCTGGCACCCTCCTCTGGCGTGTGGGCATATACGGAGGCAGAATGTTGTATACATAATAAAGAAATCTTTAAAAAAAGAAGACCCTGATATCAATCCACATATCTTCAAATACCTGATCTTTGATAAATAAGCAAAAAATATCAAATGGAAAAAAGAAAGCATATTTAACAAGTGGTGCTGGCATAACTGGATATCAATATGTAGAAAAATGAAAATAGACCCATTATCTATCACCATGCACAAAACTCAAGTCTAAATGGATCAAAGACCTCAATATAAGGCCAGCCACACTGAATCTTATAGAAGAAAAAGTGGAAAGTACACTTGAATGCATTGGCACAGGGAAACACTTCCTAAATATAACCCCAGCAGCACAGATACTGAGAGAAACAATTAATAAATGGGACCTCCTGAAACTAAAAAGTTTCTGTAAAGCAAATGACACAATCAACAAGACAAAACGACAGCCTACAGAATGGGAAAACATCTTCAGACAGAGATCTGATCTCCAAAATATACAAAAAACTCAAGAAATTGAACACCAAAAGATCACATAATCCAATAAAAAAAAAATGGAGTACAGACCTAAACAGAGAACTCTCAACAGAGGAAGCTAAAATGGCTGAAAGACGCTTAATGAATTGTTCAACATCCTTAGTCATCAGAGAAATGCAAATCAAAATAACTCTGAGATTCCATCTTACACCTGTAAGAATGGCCAAAATCAAAAACACTGATGACAACTTATGCTGGAGAAATTGTGGGGAAAAGGGAACACTTCTGCATTGCTGGTGGAAATGCAAGCTGGTAAAACCCCTTTGGATGTCAGTGTGGTAATTTCTCAGAAAATTAGGAAACAACCTTCCTCAAGACCCAGTAATACCACTTTTGGGTATATATCCAAAGGATGCTCAATCGTGCCACAAGGGCATGTGCTCAACTATGTTCACAGCAGCTTTCTTTGTCATAGCCAGAACCTGGAAACAACCTAAATGCCCCCAACCAAAGAATAGATAAGGAAAATGTGGTACATTTACACAATGGAGTACTACACAGCAAAAAAAAATAATAATAATAATAATGACATCTTGAATCTTGCAGAAAAAATTGGATGGAGCTAGAAAACATTATTTTGAATGAGGTAACCCAGACATAGAAAGACAATTATCACATGTACTCATTCATAGGTGGTTTTTAAACATAAAGCAAAGAAAGCCAGCCTACAAACCACAATCCCAAAGAACTTAGACAACAATACAGACACTAAGAGAGACTTACATAGATCTAATGTACATGGGAAGTAGAAAGTAGAAAAAGACAAGATCTCCTGAGTTGGGATTGCACCCCATTGGAATGCTCCCCATTGGGAGCATGGGGACCTTGGAGGGGGACTGGAGGAAAGGAGCAGGGAGGGTAGCAGAGAAAAACTCTCAATAAATATCAATAAAAAATGTATTAAAAAACTGATTCTGATTGCTCTTTCAGAGGACCCAGGTTCAATTCCCAGCACCTACATGGCAGCTCACAACTGTCTGCAACTCCCCGACATCCTTGGCAAAACATCAATGCACATCAAATAAAAAGAAAGAAAAGAAGAAAAAAAATCCCAGAATGTCAAAATAACAAAACAAAGGATTAGAAAGAAGTTCCTCCACATACAGGAATCTATAATCTGGATGTGGGGACCATGCCCATGATCCCAGCTATCAGGAGGCCAGGGCAAAAGGGCTGTGAATGCAAAGAGACAGCACCCCAGCTTCAGAAACAAAGTCAAGTAAAACAAGTCAGAAAACCAGTGGAAAGAGACAGATATAAAAAGTTATAAAGACACATTAAGAAAACTCAAACTCATCAAAAATAATTGATCATGTATCAAATAATTAAGCATTTTTATCAGCTAAAGTTCTACACTAAATGTAGAAGGCATAACATAGAAATCCAGAAAATGTATTCCTGAAGGAAATTCAATTTTGTAATCCCCAAAACAATAAAGTTGTAACTGAGCAATAGCAGGATTTGAGAGGATTTCATGTTAGGGAGATAGTTTAGTAGGTAAAGTACTTGCTGCACAAACAAGAGGACCTGAGTTTCAAGTCCCAAGACCCATGTAAAAGCAGGACACAGTAGAGCTTGTCTTTAATCCCCAGGCTCCTACACTAAAATGGGAAACAGAGACAGGAAAATGTCCAGGTCACAGGCCACCTAGCCTGGTATACACCCTATTTCAAACAAAGTAGAAGGCAAAACCAACACTAGACCATCTCTGAAAACCACAAGAGCATCCACACATATATACAAGAGAGCGCACACTCAGTGAGAGAACTCAATGAGAGTCAGGACCCAGATGGGGATCAAGACCCAGAAGCAAAGCAGTGGCATCTAGACTAAAATGGCCTTGTATGACCCAATCACTGAGATCCAGCCACACTACTCTACTCTTTCCCAACAAAGTACCCTCACATTTCAAAACTCTCTCACACACAAATGTAGGTACCTTCACTGAGAACCCCAATGCTCAAGAGCCCTTTCCATTCCCAAATAAATCATTTGACAGACACCAAAAACTAATTAGCTCTACCTACAGGTGTTATAAACAACATTCAACGTTTAAGCATAATAGTTAGGGATAAGTGTTTGCTTAGCATGAGCAGGACCCTCAGGTTGATCCTCAGTACCATATACATTCAAAAAGATTGTTTAATCTTTTATATTATTAAAAATGATGCTTTCAGCCAAGTATGATAGCACATGCCTGCAATAGAAACATTCAGAAGACAGAGGCAGAAGAACCACAAGTTCAAGCCCAGACAGGTCTACATATTGTTCAAGGACAGCCATTGCTAATGAACCAGAAAAAAAAACACAATATTTTCATTTGTTTGCTTTTTAACAATCTCAAGAAACTCATGGACAGGAGCTGGACAGATGGCTCAGCAGTTAAGAGCACTGGCAGCTCTTCCAGAGGACCTAGGTTCAATTCCCACCACCACCATGGTGACTTACAATCCTCTGTAACTCCAGTTCCAGGGTAAATGATTCCCTTTTCTAGTCTCTGTGGATACCAGGCAATCAAGAGGTAAAGAGATATACATGTAAGCAAAACACCTATAAATAATATATAACACATAAAACACATAAAAACACATAAAATAAAAAGGGTCAAAGAATGCCAGGCAGTGGTGGCGGACACCTTTAAACCCAGCACTCCAGGAGGCAGAAGCAGGCCAGCCTAGTCTACACAGCAAGTTCCAGGACAGGATCTAAAGCTACACCCAGGAACCGTGTCTGGGGAGAGGAGCTGAAGAGACGGCTCAGGGGTCAAGAGTACATGCTGCTCTTCCAGAGGATCAGAGTTTGAATTCCAGCACCTACATTGGGTAGCTCACATGCACCAGAAAAATCAGATACCCTCTTGTCTCTTGCATACACATGAACACACACACACACACACACACAAAGTTCATGGACAACCAGAACAAAGACTTCAGAAACAGCGGTGTCTAATCAGTGGAGAGGAGATGCCCAAAAGCCCAAGAAAAGGTGCTACTGAGAAAAAGAAGCAAATGGTGACTGGGAGCACACAAAAATTCTCTCCCACCCTGGAATACAAGGTAGCTAAGAACTTAAAGGGTCAACTGGAGAGGAGCACTAAGACAAGGAAAGGTTACTAGTTAGATAGGAATAAGGCGGCCAGAAAACAACTGAAGAATGTTACTCTGTGAGTGGGTCACAAAGAACAACCAAACACAGAGGTCACAACATCAACAAATGCCTCACTGGGACAACAATACCAAGCAATATTATGAGGCAGCTATTGTATAGTTGAGCGATCATGATACCTCCACAGTTTGAGACACAAAGCTTTACATAATCAATCATTTTTTAAAGTTAGAAGAACAGAACAAGGGACAATAAAGGCGCTTTTAGTATTAAACTGTCTGAGTTCTAAACATGGGGAGGAGTACACCTTTAATCCATTACAAGTCAGGTAGCAAAGGCAGGTAGATTTCTGAGATAGAGGCCCACCTGTTCTAGGCCAGCCAGAATTACTCAATGAGATCATGCCTTTAAAAAAAAAAAAAAAAAAAAGAGGGGGGGTGAGATCGAACTGGGCACTGCAGCAGGCACCTACACTCCCAGCTACTCAAAAGACTGACGTAGGACCCGGGCGGTCCTGGCGCAAACCTTTAAGTCCAGCACTCGAGAAGAGACAGGTGGATCTCTGTTCGAGGCCAGCATGGTCTACAGAGAGAGTTCCAGGACAGTCAATGTTACACAGAGAAATCATGTCTCGAAAAACCAGAGAGGGAGACTGAGGTAGGAAAATAACCTGAGCCCGGGATCAGAGGCCAGCCTGGGACACAAAAGTAAGGTTCACCTCGAAAAAAAGTAAGTAAAACAGCCGGGTATGACGGCTCACACCTGTATCGCCAGTGCCTGGCAGAGTCAGCTGGGTTACTAAGAATAACAACAGGCCAGATAGGGCTATTTAGCGAGTTCTATCCAGACTGACTCAGATTTCCATGAGACTTTGTCTCAGAAACTCTAAACTAGTAAACAGAAAATTTAAAGTTTTCTAACATTCATAGTGTACAAATGTCACAAACAAAAAATGTACAAGAACCACGGATCTTTGTGAGCTCAAGGACAGCCTGGTCTAAATAGCAAGTTTAAAGGCCAGTCAGAGCTACATGGTGATACTCTGTCTTATAAAAGAAAAAAATAGAAAGAAACAAACAAACAAAACTATAACCGTTTTGTCACGCGTAAAATCCAGAATTCAAAGAACGCAAACATCCTGTCAGGGATGAGCGCAACCCCCAGAAGTCGCGGTGCTCCCAGATACTAGATCTGGGAACAAACCTGCGGAGACAGCGGCTCGGAGGCTGATGGTGTACCTCGGAGTCCCGGCCCGGGAATCTCCCCGGTCCCTGGCGGTCTTCCCGCTCTACCTTAGGTCCCAAGCTCTGCCCCGCGCAAGGAAGCCGCGCACCGCAGAGCAACGGTGCCGCGGGCGTTAAAAGCCCCGCCTTCCCGACCGCTCCGAACAGACCAGGCCGCGCGCCTGCAGAGAACCCGGCTCGCGGGGGTGCAGACGAGAAAAAGGCCTTCCAGAGGCCGGACGACGCGCCAAGCCCGACCACCGGTATCTCTCCGCGCCGCTCGGCCCCTCGGCCCCGCCCGCCCACGACAAAGCACCACCGCGGCCCGGGCCTTACAAGACGCACGCAGCAGCACCGCTGAAGGAGACCGCCCGGCACGCCACCTCCGCCAGATGCCTACCAGCCCGGCCTCTCACCCCGCTGTCGCCGTTCAGGTCACCCTACACCTCGAGCCACGCTCCGTCGCGTCCGGACAGCCCGCAGGCTCGAGCGCGCCGCAGCCGCTCGGCGTATCCGGGTCCACGGACGCAGGAAGCAGCGGCGCCGGGGCTACGGCAAGCGGAGAGGGACTAGCAGTACCTGTCCTGCAACGCCGCTCACAGCCGTGCGAGGTCGCCTGAAGTTAAAATGCTCCAGTTGGCGGAGGCAAGGGGCGGGGCTATAAGCAGGCTGCGCGTTGAACGGGTCTGGGGCGGAATCCGGAGAGCTGAGGACTATCTCAGAGTCGCCTCTGAAAGGCCTCAGCTACGCGACTTGGGACCGCTGGGTCCTTACGAGGAGTCTGCGCGCAAGCAGGCAGAGCTGGGGGCTCAGCAAGTGCCTACGGGCCGGGGCGTGGCCTTGTCAGTACGGGGTGGAGCCCCATGGCTCGGGGCAGTTCGGGCAACCTCGGGGCGTTGCCTCGTCTGTACGAGGAGGAGCCTGATGTCTTCCTCCCCCTCCCAGTCCTCCCCTTGGGGGAGCCTGGTTTGGAAAAGCTCGGCGGGCGTAATCCGGTCCTCTGGGTCGTAGCCATGTCTTTCTGGGAACTAGGGGACTAGCCCCAAGACCTAAAACCCGAGTATCACTGTGGTTCACAGAAAGAAAGCTGAAATGAGGTGAGCAGAAGTGTGGAAATACATCCAGCAACATTAGAAAGCAGAGAAATGATAACTGCGATCAAGCTAAGGTAGGATTGCTGTGCAAGTTGGGGCCGACCTAGACCTGCAGAGTGAGACTTTTTTTCAGGGGAGGGGGGTCCTTTAGACAGGGTTTCTCTGTGTAACAACCCTGGCTGTTCTGGAACTCAGTTTGTAGACCAGGCTGGCCTGGACTCGCAGAGATTCGCCTGCCTGTGCCACCCAAGTGGAATAAGATTATTTTTAAAAGGCAGCACTTTTTAAAATATATATATATATATATATATATATATATATATATATATATATTATGTATACAATATTCTGTCTGCGTGTATGCCTGCAGGCCAGAAGAGGACACCAGACCTCATTACAGATGGTTGTGAGCCACCATGTGGTTGCTGGGAATTGAACTCAGGACCTTTGGAAGAACAGGTTATGCTCCTAACCGCTGAGCCATCTCTCCAGCCCCAAGGCAGCACTTTTTTAAAGACACTTTTTTAAAAAGAAAAAGAAAATAGCAAAGCATGGTGGTACAACCTGTTAATCCAGTAGTTTTCAAGTTGTGGTTAGCGACCCCTTTGAGGTAGCATATAAGATATTTTGTAGAGGCTGGAAAGATGGCTCCGTGGTTAAGAGCACTGACTGCTCTTCCAGAGGACCCGGGTTCAATTCCCAGCACCCACATGGCAGCTCACAACTGTCTGATGATCCAGTTCCAGGGGATCTGACACCTTCACACCAATGCACATAAAATAAAAAGTTAAATAGATCATAAAAAAATTTTAAAAAAAGATATTTTGTATATCAGATATTTACGTTATGATTAATAAAAGTAGCAAAATTACAGTTATGAAGTAGCAATGAAAATGATGTTATAGTTGGGATCACCACCACATAAAGAACTGTAGAAAGGGTCTCAGCTTAGGAAGCTTAGAGTCTAAAGCAGGAAGATCTGGGATTCAGGGCTAGCCCACCCACACAGCATCAGCATGTTCGAGGCTGTCCTGGAATACATAAGACCCTGTCTCACAAAAACATGTGGCAAATATGTTAGGAAGAAGGGGTCCAGAGGGAGCTATGGAAGTAAGGGAAAAGGAAGGTGAATGTAATCAAAATATACATGCATGCCCCTCGGCTCCCCCACTGAGTGCAGTCCGAATGAGCCCTGGTCATGACAACTGGAGCGATTACTACAATATTAAAGTTAATTAACAAATCCAGAACTACTCAAGCAAACTAAATCCTTTCCATCTAAAAATCCTTCCTTCTCCCCTTCATTGATAGGAGTTATTTTGCAGACACAAGACTTAATCAAGTAGGAGTCTGTTTTAGATGTCATAGTTATAATTTTTTTACTGAAGGGTCATATTTACATTGTTTTTTCTTGTCTTATTGGTGAAAGTTATTTTAGGAAATATTTCATCTCTGTGACCATTCAGTCATATTCATTCATTCATTCATTCAGTACTCATTTGTTTACCTACTCCTTACTCCAAGTACCAAAACTGGTTTGAAAAAGTATATATATACACACACATACATACATGAAACTGTCAAATAATAAATTATCTTTTTTTAAAAACACAGCAAAGGGGCTGGAAAGATGGCTCAGAGATTAAGAGCATTGCCTGCTCTTCCAAAGGTCCTGAGTTCAATTCCCGGCAACCACATGGTGGCTCACAACCATCTGTAATGAGGTCTGGTGCCCTCTTCTGGTCTTCTGGCATATACACAGACAGAATATTGTATACATAATAAATAAATATTTAAAAAAAAAAACAACAACAACAAGGAGTTGGGGCAGCTGAAAAGATGGCTTATCAGTTAAGAGCATTTGGGGCTGTTCAGGACCTGAATTCAGTTCTCAGAACCCACATCAGGTGGTCCACAACCATTTGCAACAAGCTCCAAGAGATCTGACCCCCCTTCTGGCCTCCATAGGCATTCACATACATATGGCATACACACAAACAAATAAATAATAGAATAATTTTTAAAAAACTAACAAAGGGGACTGAGCACTACTGCTCTTGCAGAAGACCAGAGTTAGATTCCTAGCACTCACACCAGGGAACTTACATGTATACACACGCACACACAAATCTTTTTTTTAAAAAAAAATTGTTTGCTTTTTCCAGACAGGGCTTATCTGTGTCCTGACTGTCCTGGAACTCACTCTGTAAATCAGGTTGGCCTCACACTCAGAGATCTGCCTGCCACTGCCTCCCAAGTACTGGAATTAAAGTTTTTACTTTTAAATTAGGTTGTGTATGTGTGCCTTATGTATGGGTATGTATACATGAATGCAGTGCCATCAGAGACCAGAACATGGGGCTGAATTGTCTGGAGCTAAAGGTATAGGCAAATATGGCTGCTCAATCAACAGGGGTGCTGGGAATTGAACATGGGTCCTCTGCAAAGACAGGAGAAGCTTGTAACTGCTGAGTCATCTTACCAACCCCTAAATTAATTTTCTAAAAACTTTTTTAGATTTATCTATTTTACTCTTTCTGTAGAAATGTTTTGCCTGCCTGCCTGTTGCCTGTTGGATCCTCTGGAACTGGAGTTAAGAGAGTTGTGAGCCACCATCTGGGTGCTGGGAACCCAGGTCCTCTGCAAGAAAAAATACTCTCAACTGTTAAGACATCTCATCTCACCAAGCCTGAACTATAACTGCTTGCTTGCCATGACAAACAAACGAAAAACTCAGGCTGTGGGATGAAGACATCTGTGCAGGTCTATGCTATAGGAAGTACTGCAGCTTGTATTTAATCACCTACTGGGGCGTGGCCTCTTATACTGTTTACGGGGGAAGCCCTTCTCTCTCATTCCCCTTGCTCCATTCCCACCACCTGTTCTTTTGAACCGTGTGATTCAACCAATCAAGGGAGGATTCTGATTTGTGAGTTTACCCCTTAATAAATGACTATCTATTTCTCGATTCTGAGCTAGTGTGGGATTTAAGCATCCAACTACCATAACAGGTCTAAGGGCTGAATCTGCAAAAAATTTGAGGATGTTCTGGAAGGATTCCACTGGGCTGAAGGGGGCACTCCAAGTCTCATGCTGAGGTAGTGGCAGTCCGTGTGCAGTGAGGAGGGATACGCTCCAAACCCAAGCTGTGAACAGCCAGGTGGAGGTTAGGCTTCCAAATTTGTGTTGGAATCTCAGGGACAGAATGGACAAGAGTGCCCTGAGGTCAGAAAATGAAGACCCCAAGTTCCATTTCACAGCTCCACAGCTCCACTGCTCAGGTGGGAGCCACCACCTGCTGAGGAAACCCAAAAGGAGGTGAGGAACAGCAGTGCATGGAAGTGGGGGCTGCTGAAGCACAGACCCACTGGGGTCTCTCCATAGCCCAAGAATAAGTAGTATGGAATCACAGCCAAGAGCTCATATTACCACGGTAGCCGCTTCAAAAAAAAAACTGGACTGGACTCAAATAGGCCAGGATAGAAAATGAGGGTAAGGGTAGCAGTTGGGAGCAAACTGCTGGTGGCAGGACATACCACTGCACTCACCTACATCTACTGCCTGCCCTGTCAACTACAGCCCCATGCTGACCCTATGTGCCCTTCAGCTATCCCTAACACAGCAGTATCCCAATCATCTTACAACCAATAAAGAATAATTGAAAATAGAAAAAGAATAATTCACTAAGCAAAACATATTTAATAGGAAAAAAAATCACTCCTTTTTTTTTTTAAAAAAAAAGTGTCCTTTCATGCTAAAGGTGTATATACACAATGCATGGGCTAAGAGGCAGCTGATTCCTAGAATGAGAATTTAATATCCTGAGGTTATGAAGCCACGCTAAATCCACAAGCTGGCCCCAGAATTCTTGGCTTCCATGTCCTGAGAGACAGGCAAGTGCAGAGACTCCAGCCTCAACCCTCACAGCAGTGGCAGCAGCTGTAGTCTCAGTCAGTGTCTCCATCCCCTTCGCTGCCCTCCAGGGAACTGGGGACCTGTAGGAAACAGGGGGTAAAGGACTGTGAGACCCAACTTGTAGGCATTCCCATGTGTGGGGCATGGGGAGAATCCTGGGTACAGTGCCAAGTGCTTGAGCTGAGGGAATACCGTCGGAGGCACAGGAACAGACTGCAACTGAACGGGCAGCCTACACCTTTAAAGGTAACCAGACTGCTCAGCAGCTTCAGCCCAATGCCAGCCCAAGCAAGCCTTGCCTAGTATCCTAGGACAACTACTGCCTCAGCAAGCAGCCAAGATCACAGTGTGGGGCAGGAGCTAGAGGTAAGCCCAGTAACCACATAACCCCCATTCCTCCAGAGGCTGTGAGACTCTCTGGGACTCAACTTGCTATCTCCAACTAGGGCTGAAGACAAGTGTTTACCCAATCCATCTAACCCTAGTATGTACACATATGCACACTACAGACCAGGCTCCTACCTTGGCACCTGTACCAGCTGCTCCAAGTGCAGTGGCACTGAAGTTGTGAATAGGGAGAGTGCTAAGCCACTGGGCCATGGACCGCTCATCCCGCTCAGTGCTGACAATGGTAGGATAGATGTATTGCTCCTTGAAAGCAGCCACCTTTCCTTCCTCCTGTGTCCAGTCCAGGGGCTCATGCAGCCCATCGCTGCCAAAGCGCTGATTGTACTTCTCAAAGTGCACCCTCTCCAGGACTAAGCCAAGCCCTGGTGCCTTGGGCACATCCACCTTCTCCTCACCCCAGCTGCGTTCCAGCACACTCTCAGGGGCATAACCCTTCACAATGGCTACCACCAAGCCAACCATTTTCCGGATCTGGTGCATCATGAAGCTCTGGCCCTTCACCTTGATCACAGCAAACTCCAGGCCCTCTCGTACAAAGGGCTCCTCACAGTACATTTCCAGAATGTAGCGGCGTGCACTGGGCTCTCTTGGCCCTTTCTGTGAGGTGAAGTTGTGGAAGTTGTGGGTGCCCTTGTAGCAGGCCAGAAGCCGGTTGACCTGCTGCAGAGTCTCTGCACTCAAGCGATAACTCTCATCCTGTACATCCCGGTCTTTGTGAGCAAAGGCAAAGGTGGGCAACATGTAGCAGTAGGTCCTGGCATCACACTTATTCTTGGAGTTGAACCCGCCCGTGACCCTCTTCAATCCTAGAGGGCAGCATTTAAGAAACCCAGGTGAGCAGAAACACTTCCAAGGTGGGCCATCCTGATAGCATGATTCTGGCACCACTTGCCCAGGAGAGGTACCCAGTTCTGACTCCAAACTCAGAATCTACACAATGCCGAAACCCAGAATGAAACAAACCCAGATGTCAAACCTAAGGATCTGCTGAAACTGCAGCTGGCAAACATGCCAGGCCCAGGTTATAAATCTGCAGCAGCTTTGACCAGGCTGTGAGTCATGAGCCATCTGAAGGAGGTAGCTAGGACTAGAATGCTAAGTCTTTATACAGATACAGCAGCAGATTTCAATAGCAAGAAATGCTAACTACTGAGCAAAACTGGAGGTTCTCACCTCTAATTGAAAAGCTATTGGCAACTATTGGATGCTGGGGAAAGAAAGTCCATTTTCCTCGGGTAATACAGCCCCTGAAAGGTTACCTATGCTCCAGTACTAATGAATACACATATAAGCAACACTAAGTGGGAGGGAAAGTGTTAGGGAAGAGGAGAAAAGAACTGGAAGGGAGAGAATGGGGGGAGATTTTGATCAAAACATTTTATATGCATGTAAGAAATTCTCAAACAATTAAAAAATACTTGGGCTGAGCACAATGGGAAATGCCTTTAAACCACACTCAAGGAGGTCGAGGCAAGCCTGGTCTATATAGTGAGTTCCAGGATAGCCAAGGCTACATAGTGAGTCTCTGTTTCAAGAAACAAAACAAAGCTGAGAGGTGGTAGTACTTTCCTTTAATCCCAGTACTCAAGAGGCAGAGGCAGGTAGATAGCTGACAGCCTGGTCTACAGAGTAAATTCCAGGACAGCCAGAGCTACACAGAGAAACCCTGTCTTCAAAACAAAGAAACAGGAAAACAAAACAAAAATTAAAAAAACTAGGGGGCTGGAGAGATGGCTTAGCGGTTAGGGACACTGACTGTTCTTCTTACTTATTTACATATGACTCTTTTAGATTTGATTTGATTTTTGAGACAGAGTTTTACTCGGGCCCAGGATGGACAAGGGCTCACTGTTCTCAGCACAGTCTAACACAGCTGGTTCTTTTTTTTTTTTTTTTTTTTTAGGAAGTGGGCTAGGGAGCATAGCTCAGAGACAGAAAATTTGACTACTGGTATTAAGTGCTTTAACTCCAGCACTCAGGAGGCAGTTTTCTGTGAATTCAGGGTCAGCCTGTCTACATAGCAGAGCTCTAGTCCAGCCAGGACTATGCAATGAGACCCTATCTAAAAGGAGAAAGAAAAAAAAAAAAAAAGGAAAGGAATAAAGCAAAGAAAACTAGCCCACAAATCACAATCCCAGAGAACCTAGACAACAATGAGGACCCTAAGAGAGACATACATAGATCTAATCTACATGGGAAGTAGAAAAGACAAGATCTCCTGAGTAAGATCCCTGGGAGCATGGGGACCTTGGGAGAGGGTTGAAGGAGAGGGGAGAGATAAGGAGGGGAGCCTAGAAAAATGTAGAGCTCAATAAAAATAAAAATAAGTAAATAAATAAATAAAAACCTTGACTAGCACGTACAAGGCCATGGATTTAAGGCCTAGCATTGCCAACAAAAATAAATAATTAAATACAAAATTTTTAAAGGCAGGCGTAGTGGTGCCCACCTTTAATCGCAGGACTCGCAGGCAGGTCTCTATGGACCCAGGGCCAGCCTAGTTTACATCGTGTGTTCCATAACAGTCAGGGCTATGTAGAAAGACCCTGTCTCAAAAAACAAAAAGAAAGCAAAGTGGTAGTGGCACACGCCTTTAATCTCAGCACTCAGGAGGGAGAGGCGAGTGGATCTCTGTGAGTTCGAGGACAGCCTGGTCTACAGAG
Source organism: Myodes glareolus (assembly GCF_982192425.1). Taxonomy (NCBI): domain Eukaryota; kingdom Metazoa; phylum Chordata; class Mammalia; order Rodentia; family Cricetidae; genus Myodes; species Myodes glareolus. The sequence goes on from NC_142027.1 coordinate 128,354,707, forward strand.
CAAGTTCCAAAACAGGCCCCAAGCTACACAGAGAAACCCTGTGTGGAAAAACAAAAACATCAGAAAAGAAAATTAAAGGGGAGGGGGGAGGACACTGGAGAGATGTCTCAGCGGTAGAGAGCACTGGCTGCTGTTCTAGAGGACTGGAGTTCATTTCCGAGCACCCACATGTCAGATCACAGCTGTCTGTATCCTCAGTTCTAGTGGATCTGACACTCTCATACATACATACATGCAAGCAAAGTACCAATGTGTGTATATAAAATAAATAATTAAAAAAAAAGTTAACAGGTGCTAGAAATATGGCTTGAGGGCTGGTGAGATGGCTCAGTGGTTAAGAGTGCTGCCTGCTCTTCCAGAGGTCCTGAGTTCAATTCCCAGTACCCAGTTGGTGGCTCCCAACCATCTGTAGTGAGATCTGTATCTGGTGCCCTCTTCTGGCCTGCTAGCACCAGAACACTGTATACATAATAAATAAATAAATATTTAAAAAAATAAAAAAGAAAGAAATATGGCTTGAGACAAGCATAAGGCTTCAGGTTCTAAAAATCCATTTACTAGTCCTGTTTCAAAGGATCACCGCTGGCCTTGTTTTAACCATCTAGCTACATGTTCACAACCATCATTTTATGATAATTGTATTCACAGACTATCACAGTTGTACTGCCAAAGGCCATGGAACTGCGCACTCAACTAGCTAATCCTGAGGGAGCAACACTGAACATTCCCAGTACCTAACCACCTGCTGAGCATCTACAAGATTCTCCACTTCCTTCCCAAAGAGCTTGGCCAAAGGTAGTCGAGTAAGCACAGCCTCTGACCATATGAGGCCACAGGTGCACAGGGAAGCTTACCCAGAATCCGAATGTGGGATGGAAGGTGGCTATTGATCTTGTCCAGAATGTTGTCAATTAACCACACCTTTAGGGATACTACCTGCCCAGCTGCAGACACACCCTGCAAAGAAAACAGAGCAGAGAGGAGAGATGGGTTAGGAGTCTTGTCCTCCAGCACAACCCTTACACCCTGGTCCAGAGGCAGAAGAAGCAGCCAACATTCCAGCTCAGCCACCACAGTCAGGAACACCCCATTCTGGTCCTGCAGGTGACAAGTATTTAAAGCAGCATCTTGTTCTCACTGTGCTTGTTTTTATTTGTTTGTTTTGGGTGCTTTGGGGAGTGGGTCTTCCTATGCAACCCTAGCTGGCCTGTAACTCACTATGTATATCAAGCTGAGCTTCCCATAAGCCCTGTCCTCTCCTGGGATGACAACTGCACATAAGTAAGCCCAGTGTTCTTCTCTTGTTTGTTTTAAGACTGAGTCCTGCTATAAAGCCTTGAACTCTGTAGCCTAGGCTATGTTCAAACTTGAAATTCTTCCTCAGCCTCACAACTTCTGGGACACTTGTACCTCCATGTCTGGCTGTGCTATAGAATAAAAAAGTGCTTTCAAGCCCTACCACTCAATCTACACACAACAGGCTCCTTTGGAGGTCAATGCAATCATAAAGACTCAGGCCCAGTCATGTTTTTATATGTCCCAAGCCTGGGAATGTGATGCAGCCTCTCAAGATGTGGCCCCCAAGTGGCACCATCAACCAGGAATTGATTCCAGGATGGACACCCAAGCCAATCAGAGACAGCAAACAGTACTTGACCTTGTGATATGGAATACAAAAGTTAGCCATCAGGCACAAGCAGCCACTTCTGCAAGACGACCCACTGTGATGATGTGCTTATCATGTGGGTACACAGTGTTGTCCAAGACCTCTCACTTGGGCAGGAGAGATGGCCGAGTAGCGGCTAGAACTTGCCCTCCAAGCCTGGTGACCTGATCCCCAGAATCCGTGACAGAAATCACTTTGAATTTCTATTCAAAGTTGCCCTCTGACTTCCAGCTGTTCACACCCGTACTCACACACCACAACAACAAAAAGTCTCTGACTTCCACATGTGCACACCAATACTCATACACAACAACAAAAAGTCCTAGTGCCCACACAGAAGACATAGATGCTTACACTAACTATATGTTGCAATGAACACATCTTGGCTACACAGAAAAATGATGCAGACTATTAGGCTTAACCTTACCTAGCTCTATCTGAAATCACAGTCATGAGTATATAGGTGGAGGAAGAAGCAAAAGTGCAGGCAAAGGCAAAGGGAACAGATATAAGAAATGCCAGAGGCCAGGGACACTGGTATAAGTTGTTGCACCATAGGCAACATAATTTGTTTCTCCTGGAGTTAGAACTTCTATCACCATCCAATCCCAAAGACCTGTGAGACCTGTCTTGTTTAGACCCAAAATAGCCCTGTGTTGGTCTTTGCCCTGGACTGTGGCATCCCGAACTAGTTCTGTTTATTCTGAGCTGTGGCCAATAAATCATGTCTTTTTTAAAATTTTTAATTATATGTATTCTTTTTTTCAAAGACGTATTTATACTTGAATATATGGCTGCATAACAGAAGAGGGCATCAGATCCCACTATAGATGCTTGTGAGCCACCATGTGGCTGCTGGGAATTGAACTCAAGATTTCAGAAAGAGCAGCCCAGCCAGTGCTCTTAACCACTAAGCAATTTCTCCAGGCCCCATGTGTATTCTTTATACACATTTTAAATATGTAATTATATGTATAGGTGCCCAAAAATGCCAGAGGCATTGGATCCCCTGGAGTTGGAATCTACAGAAAGTGTGAGCCACCTGATGTAGGTGCTAGTAACCAAATTCCAGTCCTCTGGAAGAACAGTAAGTGATCTTAAATGCTACATCCTCTCCAGTGCAATAAATCATCTCTTTTGTTGTCTCAGATTAAAAAAAAAAATCCAAAATCAAAATTAAGGGGAAAAATTCACCCAACAAGAGCAATCACCCTAATAATCATATCTACTTTGTGGAGGGCTATTGTGCTTTGGCCTAGGACAGAGCTATGCAAAAGAAGCAAAGGCCACTGAAGACAGGGTCCTGTTCAGCCCAGCTGGGACCCAGCAGCAGATTAGTCTGTGTTCCTGGCCTCTTGACAACAAAACAAAGTGTTCTTTCCCTCTAACACTGGCATGATAGACAAGTGCCACCAACTCAGTCAACCTATACTTTGTTTTTATTTTCTAAATAAAACAGCACAAACCATGTCACTACTATCAAAACTGCTATCATGCCTCATCGGGCATGACCCCTGGCTAGGATCCCTTCTGACAGGTGGACCCTGAGACAACAAGACAGTGAAAGCTACAGGAAAATGGGGCACATACCTTGTCTGTGCGAGCACATCGCTGGAAGGACATCTTCCTCATGTCTGTCCCATGGTTTTCAGGGATACAACCTGCCTGGACTAGGGCAGATACCAAATCATCTTCAATGGTCCTGAATTGAGAGGACCCCAGATTCCTCTAAAGAAAAAAATGGACATCCTGTTTTCATCAGCTCTTAGGATGTAGGCCAGGAAGCTGAGCATCACTTTCTGGAACCAGCTAATGATACACCTCTCAGCCTACCCTAACCATGGTCCAGGGTGTGCGTGAGTGCACAAGCTCGGACATATCAGATAAATCCTACCAATCCCCAAAATAAACTACATCCATGGCTCTCAGAGGAAATCTTCCAAGGGAACAGGCCTGTGAGTACCTCAACCAAGTCCCTTGCATGAGAAAATCTTTTCAAAGTCTGCTCTCATTACCACAGAAGTCCACCCCTAAATACACCATGAAGTCAGGGACACTTCCCAAATGACATAAAGATTATAATAAAAAGAGACCATAAGCCTCACTCAGCCCTATAAGCCAGGCACCTTTGTCATTTCTGTAATGAGGAAACTGAGGCAAACAGGATCTTACTGGAAAGGCATAAAATTCTTCAGACAGCCTACATTAAAAAATTTCTGGGCTGGAGAACTGGCTCAGAGGTCCTAAATTCAATTCCCAGTAACCACATGGTGGCTCATAGCCGTCTGTAATCTCATTATTATTATCTGGTGCCCTCTTCTGGTGCACAGGCAGACATGCAGGCAGAACACTACATACATAATAAATCAATCTTAAAAATAAAAAATAAATAACTTTTCATAATCAGAAATGCCCTCCAAAAGGCAGACTAGTTACCCCAGGAGCAGTGAACAGTCTGTATCTGTAGCCTCATTGTAGCCTGAAACCACTACTACTATCCACTCTCACAAAATGAGTTTCACTATGAAGCCCATATTTTTTGTTTTGGGTTTTGTGTGTGTGTGTGTGTTTTGTTTTTGTATTTTGTTTTTTACCGGAGAAGAACAAGGTCTCACTCTGTAGCTCAGACTGTCCTTGAACTTGAAATCCTCCTGCATCAACTTCCTGAATGCCAGAATGACAGGCCATGTGCCACCATCCCAGTCAGCCTATGATCTTTTTTTAAAGTAGAACAGGATATGACTTGTGTCACTGCTGTCATTCATTCTCAAAATCACTATTATGCTTGGTCAGACATTTTTCAAAGCTATTGTTTAGGTTGGACACATCGCAGCAATGAACCCATCCTGTGCATCAGGATTAAGGTATTTTGTTGGTAGTGTTTTTTGTCTTGTTTTTCAAGACAGGTTTCTCTGTGTAACAGCCCTGGCTATCCTAGAACTAAATTTGTAGACCAGGCTGGCCTTGAACTCCCAGAGATCTGCCTGCCTCTGCCTCCTGACTGCTGGGATTAATGTGTGTGCCACCACCACCTGGCAAATTAAGATTTTAAAAGTGAGGAAAGGGATCAGATAGATGGCTCAGTGGTAAAGAGCACTGACTGCTCTTCTAGAGGACTGGGTTTGATTCTCATCACCCAGATAGCAGCTAACAACTGCCTGTCACTCCAGTCCCAAGGGATCCTATGCCATCTTCTAGCCTCCGGGGGCAGTGCATGCACATGGTACACAGACGTGCATGCAAGCAAACACCCAGATATACAAAATAAAAGTAAAGGTTAAAATTTGTTTTAAAGCCGAGGTATGGTGGTACACACCTTTAATCCCAGCACTCTTGAGGCAGAAGCAAGTGGATTTCTTTGAGTTTGAGGCCAGCCTGATCTACAGAGAAAGTTCCAGGGCAGCCAGGATGACACAGAAAAACCCTGTCTCGAAAAACAAAACAAAACAAATTGTTTTAAGAAAAATTAGAGGGGCTGGAGGGAGATGGCTCTGTGGTTAAGAGCACTGGCTGCCCTTCCAGAAGACCCAGGTTCAATTCCCAGCACCACATGGCAGCTCATGTTCATGTTCATGTTCATGGTAACTCCAGTTCCAGGGAACCAAACACCTTCACACTGACATACATGCAGGCAAAACACCAGTGAATGAACATAAAATAAAAATAAATCAATAAATGTTTTTAAAAAAGAAAAATTAGAAATGGGAACAGTGCTAACAGCAGAGGTGACAAGAAGGACCAAGATTCTTCCCACACTGGTCAGTGCCACTTTCAAAAGGTCAAGTTGGTGATAGGTGCCAGCCTTGCCCCAGATCCCTAATGCTCTTCAGCAGAGTTCAGCTGCCCCTCAGGATACCGGCCAGGTAGAACCTGCCATCTCTCTGGTCTCCACTCTCAGCACTCCCAAGTACTGTGACAAGACTCACTGCTTCCAAGGTCACATGTGAATCGGCACAGAGCTGGCCTAACCATTAGTGAAACACAACCACCCAAGTCTTATATGGAAGACTCTCAGTTTTGCTGTTTCCTGAGCATCAGGGAACAGAGGTCGATCCAGGTAGGTGCTGTCTAGGTGCAGCCCTCCTCACCTGCATGCCGTGGTAGCCCTTGCCGGAGTAGGCCATGAGCAGCACAATTTTGCGTTTTGGCAGCTTTCGTGGAGGCTCTTCATCCTCACTGCCCTTGGCCCTCTTGGGAGGATGCTGCGTGTCTTCCCAGACCCAGCCACCTCGGACCTTCCTGTCTTGTTTGTGTGAAGCCAGCGCTGGTGGCACCTTGTTTCCAGCCATAGGGGGCAGGCTGGGAAAACAGGCATGAGTGATCAAGGTGGTAGAAGGATGCAAGAACAGAACCTGATGCTCTCTGCCTGCCTCAATGGTCTCTGAAGACCTTGTCTAATAGTAGACCAGTCTGGCTCATCAATGACAATGACAAAGTGACTGGGGTTGGGAAACAGTGGCAACTCGGGGGTAGAGTTTGACGCACAACTGGACACAAGCAGGCAGCAGAGGCAGACAGCTCAGGGGAATACAAGGTAGCGATGGAGTCTCAAGGTAGAGATAAGACACACGTAAGTTGAACAGAGGCAGACAGCCAGGGCAGCAGTGGGAACTCAAGGCACAGGCGCCGGTCGCGGAGTCTTTACCCGGGCACGCGCGGGCCAGGGCGCGCAGTCCACCATCCCCAGGCTCTCAGCAGTGTAGCCCACAGGCGGGGGAAGCCCATGTGCGGCGGGGTGGCGGGCACCGACCCTCGATCTCACGGATCCCTGATGAACTCTGCACCCCCAACACCCCTGCCCTATCTTTCTTAGCTCCGGCTCGTTATCTTAGGCTGACCTGTCACCCCACAGCCCCTACCCTCCGCCCGCCGCCCTAGAGATAGCGCAGCCAGCGCGCGTACGGAGCGAGGAATGTCCCGCCGGCCCCACTCACGGCGCCGAGGACCCCCGAAGGCCGACCACGTGGACGAAGGCGGAAGCGGGCAAGCGTTGGAAGGCGGCCGAAGGCGGACAAAAGTCTTTCTGGGACGCGCCTAGTGGGGTGGACCCAATGGGTGGGGCTTCCCAACCAGGATCCAGACTAGACTAGACGCAGGTTTCCAAAGAAGCAGAAGGCTGGCAGCTGCTGAGTCTTGAGAATTAAAACCACTTCATTAAAACATGCAGGTTAGGAATGCACCAGGGAGCCAATCATCAGATAAATAACCGTTAAAGCCCAAATAACGCCAGCACCGTCTCAGTGGTTCTAAGTGGGTCCTTGCCTGAAGGCCCAAAGTACCAACCCTGGCACTGGGAGGTCACAGCTACTCTGAATGGTTTTGCGGTACGCAGACCATCAAGGCGTCCCTGTGTTTTTCGTTTCCAGAAATTGCTCCAATTGCCAGATACTGATGTGTTTAATGGCATGAAACCGTGAGTATTATTTTGTTGTCCTCATGTTACTGATAAAACTGGGCACAGGTTCTGACCCTGGGTCACACAAATAGATGTCTACATCCAGCTCCATTTTCTTTTTTATTGTTGTTTTGTTTTGTTTTGTTTTGTTTTTGGAGACAGGGTTTCTTTGTGTAACAGTCCTGGCTGTCCTGGAACTCGACTTGTAGACCAGGCTCACTGAGATCTACCTGCCTCTGCCTCCCAAGTGCTGGGATTAAAGGCCTGCACCACCACTGCCTAGCCATTTTCTTTTTTTTTTTTTTTTTTGAGACAGTCTTATTGAATAGGCCTGACCATTCTGAAACTCACTTAGATAGATAGATAGATAGATAGATAGATAGATAGATAGATAGATAGATGATAGATAGATAGAGGGTGGGTGAGTAGATAGGTGGGTAGGTAGGTAGATGGATGGGTGAGTGGATGGGTGGGTGGGTGGGTAGATAGATAGATAGACAGATAGATAGATGGATAGGTAGGTAGATAGATGATAGATAGATAGATAGGTGGATAGATAGATAGATGGATAGATAGATAGATAGATAGATAGAAAGATAGATAGATAGATAGATAGATAGATAGATAGATAGATAGATAGATAGATAGATAGATACAGATACACTTGCACACACATACACATATAGAAGCCAGGCAGTGGCCCACACGTGGTGCGGGAGAATTGTCTGTATTCTGTCAATCATGTTTTAAATAAACGCTGATTGGCCAGGCAGGAGGTATAAGTGGGAAACCCAGACAGGAAGTGGAAATGATGCAAGGAGAGCAGGAGAATTCTGGGAAGGAGGAAGCTGATTCCCTCCACTCCTGCCCAGATCACCGAAGCAGCAGGATGTGAGCTGCCCCAGCTGAAAAAGGTACTGAGCCACATGGCTAACATAGATCAGAATAATGGGTTAATCAAGATATGAGAGTTAGCCAGTAAGAAGCCTGACCTAATGGGCCAATCAGCATTATAACTTACGGAGTCCTCTGTGTCATTTTCTTTGGGGCTAAGCAGCTGGGGGGCTGGGCAGGACAGAAATCCGAACAAGCAGGCCCGGCCTTTTCATGTTACACACACGCCTTTAATCTCACCACTTGAGGGACAGAGGCAGGTGAATCTCTGTGAGTTCAAGGCAAGTCTGTGAGTTACAGGATAACCAGGGCTGCACAGAGAAACTCTGTCTAGAGAAAAGAAGATATATGCATACATGTATATGTCTGCTTCCCAAATGCAGGGATTAAAGGCATGCACCACCATACCCACTCAGCTCCTGACCCCAGACTTTTGGCAACCCTCCTGTCTCAGCCTTCCAAGTGCTGGGATTGCAAGTGTGAATCACCACATCTAATTACCACGTTCTTATTTTTCTAATTGTGTCAAAGACTAACACACAGCAAACATGATGCTGGACAAGCAGCCACTGGTGCATAGGCCCCAGTTTCTTCTCTTTGATTTTTGTCCCCCATTTTCTGGCTGTCACATTCATCCTGAACATTGTCATCCTCAGCTTGCATCCTTTGTCACTCTTTCAGAAATGATAAATTTCATCAATCTCTGGTTCTTTTCTGCACCAACCTGGCTGATCCAGGATATTTCCCTACTCAACTCTTGACTTCATCAGACATATAAAGCCACACACAAAGACTTGGGGGACTGGGCTGAACACTTCCGAGAGCTATGACTCAGGTGATCATAGTTTGAAATGGGACAGGGAACCATGTGTATGCAGGGGTAAAACATATTCCAGGTAACTAGGGACCAGTACAAAGGCCCTGGGGTAGCTGTGTACCACAGTGTGGCAGACCCTCCTCAGTGCCTATGCCTTCCTACTGATAGAGTGGGTAGGGCCAACAGTATTACTTCCAGAGTCTGCAGTTAGAGAGATCACACAGGGATGCCTCATAATAGAAAATGGCAGAAACAAAGTCAGAGGCATCAGCAGCCCGATGGGTATGGAAAGGACTTGGTTGTGACCCCTACTAAAGTGGAAGTCCACTGGACTTTGTGGGGCAATGAGGTCATGGGACCTGGGGGAGAATAGCTAACAGGAAGAGGCAGTTGCCTGTGCTAAAGACTTCCAGATAGTTCACCTTGTCCTATTCCATGTATTGACGAAGGGCCCCCAAAGGAAGTCCTTCTCAGAACCTGGCATTCTAGGGTCTCTGCACCTGTCTTTCTACAGAAAACTTTGCTATCTCTGCTGCTTAGGTATGACTTCATCCTTTGATATTAGTATGCCATGGAAGCAACTATACAGGTCCTGAGATGTAGGAGGCATGAAGGTCTTTGTTGATGTAGGAGGTTCTTCTGTTTGTGTGTTGCTTTCATTGGTTGAATAAAGAGACTGCCTTGGCCTTTTGATAGGGCAGAACTTATGTGGGTGGAGTAGACAGAACAGGATGTTGGGAAGAAGGGCAGTGTGGCAGACACCATGGTTCTCCTGCCCTAGAAGGATACTGGTTAGGCTCATGCTGGTAAGCCACAGTCAAGTGGCAATACACATTAATGGAGATGGGTTAAACTGATATGTGAGGGTTAGCCAACAAGAGGCTAGAGATAATGGGCCAGGAAGTGTTTAAATGAATACAGTTTCTGTGTGATTATTTCGGGTATAAGCTAGCCGGGCAGGATGGAACAAGGGGCCCCGCTCCTCCTGTAACACTGTGTGCTCACATTTAAGAACTGGAAGAACCCAGAATATTAAACACACCAGGTTGTCCCTTCATGGGAAGGAATGCAAAACCTGTTTTCAGCCCAGAAGGCTTGGTGACTGTTGTGCTATATATGTGGTAGAGACTTCTCTAGCACTGGACCCTCCTCTAGACCTGTATCATAAATTTGCTTTTCTCTGTCAATTATAAATCTGTTTTTGTCAATCTATAGAACCTATCTTTATGGACTTGAAAAAGAGGTTCAATGTAGTCATATTCAGTTTGTATTTACCCTGCTTGTTCCTCAAGGAGATTTATTTATATTTTGTTATATACATGGGATTGAATTAATTATCTCCAGAATAATTTTCACCTAATTGCACTATGCCTTAATATGCTTAAAATAAACTACTTAAAGTAGACTTCAGTGTTTTGAACCAACACCAGCTACTGAGTTATGTTGTACCAAACTGTCTTCTTGCCTCCCGCGGATAATCATTCTACTGGTTGTGGAGATCACAGAGACTCTCATCCCTGGACAGATGGTCTCAGTCATTCAGCCAGAGGCATCCAGGTCCACTCCAGGACGATGCTAGTCTCCACCCCAGCATAGGCTTCTACAAGCCTAGGCACATAAGCCTGGAATTCTGGAGATATGGCTCAGTGGTTAAGAGCACAAACAGCTCTTGCAGGGGTCCTGAGTTTGGTTCTCAGCACCTATATCAGGTGGCTCACAAATACATGTAACTCCAGCTCCAGTGGAGTACTGAGGCTACCTATGAAGGCACCTCATGTACACATATCACACCCCACACATATGATTTCTTAGCCAGGCAGTGGTGGTGCACACCTTTAATACAAAACAAAACAAAAACAAAATACAGTGGAACTTGTACTTATTTGAATTCCCTCATGATCAGGACATGGTAGCAAAAGCCATCTCTCCAGAACTCCAGTTCCACTGTGATACTTTTCCTTCCATGGCTCAGCCTGAAAAGGACTCTGCCTTCAAACGAATCCAATTCATCATAATAAGGGCATCTTGATGACCAAAGGGTGGTTGGTCATGACTGAGTGTAAGATTCTCCATGCCTCATAAAATGTCCAGATTTGCGATTCAAAGACCCAAATGTAAGTCCATATATAGTTATGAACACCTGATTTTTGACCAAGAAGCCAAAATTACACACTGGAACATAGAAAACCTCTTCAACAAATGGTGCTGACTAAACTGGATATTCTCATGTAGAAGAATGCAATTAGATCCATATCTATTGTCTGCACAAAATTCAAGTCCAAGTGGATCAAATACCTCAACATAAAACCAGGGGCTAGAGAGAGGTGGCTCAGAGGTTAAGAGTACTGGCTGATTTAGAGGTCCTAAATTCAATTCCCAGCAACCACATGGTGGCTCACAACCACCTATAATGAGATCTGGTGCCCTCTTCTGGCAACTAGGCACACATGCAGACAGAATACTGTATATATAAATAAAAAAAAATAAACCCAGTTACATTGAAACTGATAGAAGAAAAAGTGGAAAGTAGCCTTGAATGCATTGGCACAGGAGATCACTTCCTGAATAACACCAGTAGCACAGACACCAATATAGAAAATTAATAAATAGGACCTTCTGAAACTGAAAAGCTTCTGTAAGACAAAGGACACTGTCAATAAGATAAAATGTCAGCCTACAGAATGGAAAAAGATCATCACAAACCCCACATTTGATAGAGAACTGCTACCCAAAATATATAAAGAACTCACTAAACTAGACATTAAACTATCAAATAATCCAATGGGGTACAGATCTTTTTTTTTTTTTCTGGAGACAGGGTTTCTCAGTGAAATAGTGCTGGGCTGAGCCCTTGTCATCAAAACTTAGAAAGTTCATATGGAAAAGGACCTCTGTTAAGGCCAGGGAAGGATCTCTCCTAGCCTCTGGAGAGATAGGCCTGGCCATAGCACCTTAAGAGCTCTGTTGATCCTCTCCACAATGCCTTGTCCTTGTGGATTTCAGGGGATGCCCGTGGTATGGGAAATCTTCCAGGACCACAGAAAGTGACTGAATTGTTGAGAGGCATAGGCAGGGCCATTGTCAGTCTTAAGTACCCAAGGTACCACCATAACTACCATGGCTAACTTAAGGGCCTTGATATTCTTAACGGCTTTCTCCTCAGAAAGAGCGAGGGCATAAACAAAGGTATCTATTATCACATGAACATATTTAAGATTGCAAAATGAGGCATAGTATGTAATATCCCTCTGTCAGAGGGCATTAGGCAGCAAGCCCCAGGGATTAATCACTGCATATTGAAGTGGTCCTTAGGAGGGGCAAGAGGGGCACAAGTGGCAAATTCCTGGGACAAATGTTCACATTGGGAAGCTGGTAATTTTGGAAGAAGTCTATGCAAATTCTATGGAGACAGATAGAACTGCTGGTAAAGAGCCCTGGCTTGCTCTAGGAGATCCATACTGGCTGTTAATATGATAGTGTCTGTCACATCATTTCCTCAACTCAATAGTTCAGGTAACTTGGAGTGAGATCTAATATGTGACCGGTACCAGAGCTCAATCCTCTGATTTAAGACATCTTGTGTGAGCAGCATAGTGCTGGTAATGGGGATCAATGAGTCTTTGACTCGAGTAAAGGCCAGCATATGAACTGCCTCTATAGCACTGGCTGTCAAAAAAAAAAAACCTAAATGGACTCATAGTGTGGGAGAATTGTCTATAATCTGTCAATCATATTTTAAATAAATGCTGATTGGCCATGAAGGAAGTATAGGCAGGAAAACCAGACAGGAGTAGAGGTGATACAATGAGAACAGGAGAATTCTGGGAAGCAGGAAGCTCCCTCCACCACTCCGGTGCAGACCACCGAAGAGGCAGGATGTTACCTGCCCAACTGAGAAAAATACTGAGCCATGTGGCTAATGTACATAAGGATAATGGGGTAACATAAGTTAGTGCTCTAGGTTGTGAACAACTCCATATATGGCTAACGCTAAGGATCTGGCTTGCTTCCGTGTTTCTGGACCTATCTGCATTTCCCACATGGCTTGCGGGGGTTGGCTACCCAGAGGTTATTTAAGCTGTGGGCTGGCTTTGCTTGGGGCGAGAGGTTAGAAGATTGTTCAAAGGTCCTGAATAAACCGCAGTTAGAAGAGTCCGGTGTTGCGTCTTCCTTGCTGGTGAGGCGGACATGACAAGTGGTGGCCCATACGGGGAAGGGGACAAGTGGTGAGGTGTATGGGGACACAACCTCTCATCTGGACTCAGAACTTTCTGCGGGCAGGGTAGTGCACTGGTAAGTTCCCAGGTAAAGTAGGAATCCGCATCAAGAACGGGGTTAATGACCACGACAAGAGTGGGGTTAGTGACCGCGACAAAAGCAGGGGTTAGTGACCGCGACAAAAGCGGAGGTTAGTGACCGCGTCAAGAGTGGGGTTAAAGTGACCGCGATAAAAGCGGGTAGTCTGCTCTCCTCTGTAAATAGAGAGTGAGCAGGGAAAGATAGGGTAAGTTAGGATGAGTTCGCAAAGCTATCAAACCAAAAGTAAGAACAGGTGCCGCAAGCTATCAAACTGAAAGACCTGCTGTGAGCCTGGAACTGTGAGGGGCTCTGAGGCTGGAGTGACTCAGGCTCTACTTGGCCACACTAAACTGTGCTGACCTCAGGCAGGACTGATCGTAATTATCATAATAAAAGCGCAATTAAGGTTTAGACTGGCAGTAAACAGGCAGTACCGTATTACCTTTACATGGTGCAACTTAAGTTTTTAAGAACTGCTTAGCATATTAAGAAGTGCTCCTGGATACTAAAAAATTACAGATTCACAATAGGACAGATTCAGACATACAAGAATCTGGTCACAATGTTGGGTCACAATTGGGTCACAATGTTGGATGACTGTACGTACACTTGGGAGAGAGAAGAAAAAGAATATATAGAATAAAGTTAATGCCTTAAAAAAAGGGTAAAGTCTTTAAAGAGACAGATTACAGATAGTTATAGATTAAAAGAAATAAAGGAAATAAGCTACGTAAAAATGGAAAATTCACAGAGAGTCTGGATTATGTACATTGTGTTTTCTTTAAAATTTTTGATTGTGAAGGAGCTAAGTACAGAGAGACATTTCATCATATGGGCTGCCAAGCTAAACCAGAATGGATATCGTAAGGGTATAATGACTTTAGAATTTGGGTCTAAGGATATGATGCTTTGGAGAGAGTCTTCTTTTGTTCTTGCAGAGGATGAGACCCTGTGGATTGTTTCTATCCCAATATGGTATGATAGACCACGTCGTCCTGAAAGGTTGCTGTGAACACCCGGATTAGATGTTATTTGAGGTTACTAAATCATGAGTTAAAACCCTTATATAGGTACAAAGAGCCCCTGGGTATAAAGGTGGTTAAGTCCTTGGCTAAATCTGTGAGAATTTACAGCCTCTCTTACTGTGGCACAGGTGAAAGCCTTGAGTAGATACTGCATGACACCTGGCGACTGGTGTGGGCTTACTCGGGCATACCTGAGCCCTGGACAGTACTTAGATTGGAGAGCCTTTTTGATTGA